>NW_017731400.1:2664149-2717201 GCF_001890085.2 Hipposideros armiger
CATCTCCCGCCTGGCTGCGAACCTCTGAGGCGCCGCGCCACTCAGTCCCCAGCTCCACGCCACTCGACCGGACCATCTCCTCTCACCACCTGGCTCCAACTTTCCCCCCGGAGGTGCTGGTCCCGGTCCCCTCCATAACGCCCCCTGCCCAACGCGCTCACGTCTGCGGGGGGGGGGGGGGGGGGGGGGGAATCTCCAAAATCATTGTTTCCGGGAGATGCGCCTCTTTGTTCGCACTTTCCCTGCCAATCAACGTGAACAATCCACTCTGGCATCGAGTTTCTGCCAGTTTTTTCATCACCCCAAGAGACAAAATGCAAAGGGCAGGGGGTCAACCCCAGAAGATACCGGCAGTTACACAATCGGAGGTGGAGTTCAACCCTAGCTCTCCATCCTTGTTCCTCCACCCGGATTCACCCCCTCCACCCAACACACCAGAACAACTCCGAGGGGCTCCAAGTGTTGGAACCCTCTTCTTCCAGGCTCACCCCACCACACTGTCCCTTAGGAGAGCCCTCTAAGCCTCAGGTCAAAGCCCACCTCCGGGCTACCTGTTGCTGCTGGTGCTGCGCAACTCGGTCCAAGGGCTCAAGGGCAGATCCCCACCTGAAGTATCGCGCCCACCTATGGGACCCCAAACTTGCCCGAACCTCAATCTAGGACAAGAAGAATAAACAATTTTTGTTGTAAGACTCTGGATGACCTCGCTCTCTCTGACCCTGGAGCCAAGCGCTCCTGGCCAGTTCTCTTCCCTAGGCCACAGCCTTATCTTTGCCCTAAAGATCTGGCTCGGGTCCCAGGCCGCCTTCCATCCTCTACCCCCTGGCGCTGCTGGTCCGGCCAAGCATCTCCCATTCCATCCCCTCCCCCACTGCCTTGCCCTAGGCAAATCAAGTGTCCCGACCAGGGGCAGTTCCAGACTCGTCCCCATGTCCTTTACCAGTCATTCCCAGAATTCCAGAATTGGGGACCCCATCCTCACCTCCCCCCATCTCTAGACCCGCATCCCAACTGCGGGTCACAGCGTTGACTCTCTGAGTGACTCAGAGTAGCGCTAATTTTTCTTCTATATCTCACTAGAATTGAAGAGGAGGAAAGCCGAGAGATGGGGGAAATGGGAGAGAATGGGGGCACGAGTGGGGAAGCAGTTTCTAGGGCAAAGGCAAACCCCGAAACATTCCAAAGCAAACACCCACTCTCCAGGAGGTACCCGGCCCAGAGCGCACTTTCGTCTTCACCCTCTTTCCCCATCCCAGACGTGGGACCTTTGCGGGATGGTGAAGTTTGGGGGTAAAGAGTTGGGGTGGAGGAGGCTTGGGGCCTTGGGAACAGTGCTGGGGTTGGGTTGGGGGTGGGGGAGATGCCTGAAGGAGGAGGTGGGGAGGGAGCAAAGAGCCCCTGCTGGGTCCGGAATGTCTCTGGCGGTCCCCTTTCTCGCCCAACGACTCCTTGGCCAGGTCTGTCCCCCAGAGCAGAACAAAGGCACCGCGAGGAGCGCTCTGTCCTTGCCTCCGGCGTCCACACCCACCCTGAGCGCTACTTGCGCGAACCCATGCCTCACTCGGAAACTTTGCAACCAACTTCCCCCAGAGCGAGCGCAGGCGGCGCGGGGAACGGGAGAAGCGAGGACAACTGCATCCCGAGACCAGATATGCCCGTTTTCTCGTACCCTCCCAGACGATGAGCGCCCCTCCTCGCTCCGCGGTCCCAGCCCGCGCGCCGGGCGACCCTTGGCGCAGGGCAAAGGTAACACGCGCGCGTTCCCTTGCTCCCCTACGAGACAGAAACGCTTTCCTTTAGTTTGGACAGAGTCGCGCTGGGCAGTGCGGCCAGAGGATAGAGAAAAACAGAAGCGGGCGTGGGGAAGGAGCAGGGCGGCGGCTCCGACCGCCGCGCGAGATCCGGTACAAGAGCAAGGGCGCGTGCGAGCGGCGCCCGTCGGGCTGGGTTCCCGAGCGCCTGTCCCGCCTGCGGATCAGCCAGCGCAGGGTCAGGGATCCCCGCCCGCCCAGCCGGCCTTCTGGCGCGTCGGCCTCCTCACCTGCGGGGCCGGGACACCTGCGCCTGTCTTCCTGGAGCCCTGGGTCTCCTGGGCAGCTACTCGCCTACAGGAAGCTCAGGAACCTCATCTTAGGTTAGGGATCTGGAACGCAACACAACCAACCACAGAGAGAAAACAGCCCCCACCCACTCTTGTCTGGCACATTTTCCTCTTTGTTTAATTATGATGACTTCCAGAATTCTCTTTTTTAGAACTCTACCTTCCTTCCCAGACAAACCCTTACTTTCCGCTCTCCACGGAAATCTGCTTGGAAAATAATGAAGTCAGTACTTTGAGAGAATTCCATTCTGCTGTATCTTGAAAATACTCGAGTTTACGGTAAATTACTTAAGCGTCTCTAACTTCTAAATAATACCCAATACTCCACTTCCTGTTATAGTGTACTAATTGGATCAATTAACATTACCAAACCTTTGAAAATATCTACTGTTTCTTTCTCTTTTCTCAAGGAATGAAAGGTAGGGGCCATTTGCTAGGTGAAAGGTATATGGCTTTAAGAGGACTTTCTCCCTGATTTATGAAACATACCTGTCAGCAGTTTGAGGCATTTCCCTTTCCCAGCCTGCTTGTGAACAAAGTCATTTCTCCCAAGAATCTTGGTCCTTAACGGGTCAGAGTTCCCCCATCTCCACCCTTGGGCCCTTCTATGTAAGACCTAGACATTGGTACATTTTAAAAAGATGCCAGTTTTTCTCAGATGCCATCACATTTCTAATATTTTTTAAAAGTTAACATCAAGGGTCAAAGATGGATATATCAGAACAAATGGGCTTAGAAACCCAAGTATCCTCTCTGCACTGACAATGTTGGCGCTTCCCTTGGGGGCTCCCCCCCCCCAGTCATTCCTACTGGCAGGTCAATGGCATTTTACTGCAAGTCTCTTCCCTATCTGCTTCTCTATTCTACGGCTTCCTCTGACTGTCAGACCCCACTTTGCCAGTGCAGGGGTGCAGGCTGGAAATGCCAGACAGTTAATGAGTAGCCCTCAAGGAATCGAGGAGGTAAGTTGGTTTAAAATTACCCCATATCCCACCCCCCTTCCTTGCCCCCCAGGAAGGAGGATTCTACAAACATAGCTCATTTCACTGTACTTCACTTTATTGCACTTCACAGATGTTGCGTTTTTTACAAATTGAAGGCAAGACCCTCCACCAGCAAGAAGATGGTGACTGGCTGTACTGTGGTGGTCTGGAACCAAACCTACAGCATCTCCGAGGTATGCTTGTATTGCGTTGTATTCTACACTGTCTCCCAGAGGTCCCCAACTTTGAGTGTCAGTTGCCTACAACAGTCACCTGCTCTTTAAGGAACCCTGTGTTGGCTTCCTTCCTTACCTGTCTCTCTGTCCTTCTGGTGCTATCTGGGATCACATCCCAAATAGACAACGATACTTGCTCTTCAATCAGTGTCAGCTTCTGAGGAAACTCCCTCTAAGAAACCTCCCATATAGGTGCTTCTAAAGGAGGAATCTGTTCCATTTAGAGAATGAAGTCACGAGAGCAGTTTTTCACTGAAAACGAAATTATTTCAGTAATGAAAAATATTTGAGTTACTGCGTTCATTTTCTATGTAATAGTATAAAATTAGATATTTTACTGAATAATGTATAGAAGCAGCGATCTGTAGAATCTTGCCTTGTGTGTGAAATTTTTGTACAGAAATTCATAACAAATAAGTGCCTTAAGTCCAATGCCAGCAGACAGCAATACAACTGGGAATACTATTAGAATCACCTTTTCAAAATAAAAAGAGTTAGAAGTCACATAATGGGTTTGATTGAGACTTCGATGAGAAAGAAGGATGATAAATACATCCCATACAAAGTCTCAGTGTGACCTAGTCGGTACTATTTCCAGTGAGAGATCCTATGGTGTTTTTCAGCAAACTTCTCACAGCATGAATTGGTCAACTATTGCAACACTTTCAATGGAATTATATATTAAATATTCTTCTGCTGTTAGTCACCATTATGAATAAGTCATCAAATGTCCTTATAAGTCCCTAATGTCACCCCTAGCTCCAGAACTTTCCCTTTGTTAGGCTGGTTTCACTGCTATTTTTCTTAAGATCTCACTGTGATAGTTGTTAGTGTTCACCAAATTTTTGTCATTCTCCCTCTGGGTACACGGTAGGAATGCAATTCCCTACTCCCTTTGAATCAGATGTGGTCATGTGATTTATCCTGGCCAATGAAATGTGAGCAGAAATTCTGTGTCTCTTCCACGTGGCAGCTTTAAGAGCCAGTGGGTGATTTCACATGCTCCCTTTCCATCTGTGACAGTGCTGGATACGGCTGCTGATTTAATCTGGGTACCAGAGTGAGCCCTCCCAGCCAAATTTCAGTGGTCGGTCAGTGCAAGCAAAAAATAACCCTTTCTTGTCATAAGCCACTGAGATTTTAGGGTTGGTGGTAATCACAGCATTACCTGGCTGATTCTTACTTGTTCAAATACCCGCAGTCATTTATCTTTGCAAAGTTATACCTCCAATTTCCTTATGGGTTTTAGATCTTGGAAAGTTTATACAGTAGCTTACCATTAGTTTATCTTCTTGTTAAAGAACAAAAAAAAACCTACCAACAAATTACTAGGAAGTGGGTAGGATTTTGTGGAGTTTGATATATTTCATTTTTGCATCTGCCAACAGAAAAAGTTAACTCTTCCCAATGTTTGCAGTTGGCTTACTAACTTCCACGGCCTCCTCAACCAACACTGTGAGCTCATTGTGTCATCATACTACGTTTTAAACTACATTTCTTTGGACAAGTTACTTCACCTTTGGTGAAGTAGTTTTGGTTTTACGTACCTAATAAAACTGAGAAGTCATCACCTACTTTCTGGACTTCATTATGAGGATTAAATGAGATACAAAATTAAAAGTAATCTAGGAGCTATACATAATAATGGCTACCATTCAATTTCAAACACTTCATGGTTTCCCTAACAATTTCCCTGGTCAGAAACGTTACTAAGGAGACTTGCATGTTCTGAAATGTTTTTCATTTTCTTAATATCCAAGCAATAATCAACATATTGCAAAAATGATGTTAAAAGTAACAGCTTATCTTTTTATATCCAAAAGATATCTGGAAAATAGAAATCCTGTTTTATTTCTAAGCCATACAGATCATTTGTTTTACTTGTACTCAGGTTGTTGCTACTGTTATTATTTCTAATTATTTCCATCTCCTAGGGTAAAATCCAATCTCCATAGCCTAGCATATAAGATCCTCCACCTAAGCTCCCCCCCCCCCCCCCCGCCTCCCTCTCAATCTGTATTTCCCATCAATCTGACTCACACTGTATACTCTGACAACACTAAACTGCTTAGAGCAATGCTGTCTCAGACTTACGGGCTTTTACTCATGCTGTTCTCTCTGAAAATATTTGTCCCACCTTTTCCTATTTCTAATTCTTACTCACCTTTCAGATCCTTCTACACCATCATCTCCTGTAGGAAGTGCTTCCAGAATCCCCAGGCTGGATTAAGTGTCCCTCCTCAGTAGTCCCATTACTCTTCTTGGTCATTTCAGGAGGTAGTGGAAATTTTTATTAAGAATGTGAATTTTGGAGTCATCACCTTGGCACATATCACCTGGCTTGTGATCAAGTCACTTCACCTTTTTTTACTTCAGTTACCACCTGTATGGATAAAATATCATCAAAAGTGTGAAGTGTTTAGCATAAAAGCCTGACAATAATAAAAACAACAGGCATCTATTGAGTGCTTATTATATTTGGTAAAGAAATTTGACATAGTAGATGGTAAGTTTCATTTTGATTCTCACCTCTAAAGGTCTGGAACTTCAGTAAATAATCTTCCTTAAGGATGATGGGCATTGGAAACAAAAGCTACTCAAACTCTGGAGAGAAAATTGTTGTGCTATAGAAGTTATAGCAGAAACTAGATTTCCTAATCAACAGCGTTTCAGTCTTTATGTCAACATATTTGGCCACAGTAGGCCATTAGAAGGTTCATAAAGAGCAAGGAATCTAATATATGAAGTCCATTCTATGGTATTTCATCCAGGCAACAGTGGAGTTTCAGAAACTCTCTCTTTTCTATGTGACTGAATTAATATAAGATAATCTCCCATTTTCCCAAGAAGAAGATTGTTTTAAGAGGTTTTCGCCAACTTAAATAGACACACTTTTAGATCATGTCTGCTTATTTACTGTGATTACATATTTTAGTCACTTTAATAAATTTAGAAATAATAACTTAGAAATAAAGGTGATGGGCTCTGGTAAAGGGAGATAAATGAATCATAGTAGCTATGGGGATGACAAAGATGTGTGTGAAGAGGAAACAAAATTCTTTCATGAACTGTGAATGGCAAAAAAAAAAGAGAGAAATATTTCTATTTAAATTGTTTAAAACACAGCTCTTTTTGAGCTCATGATATTGACATTAGAAATTTTATCCCAACCCACAGCCATTCACATAACATTAGAAAAAGTATTCATCCTTCCTTTATGTGTATAGTTGAGTTAGTCACAACACAACACTTGTTTTACCTTTAAAAGATTTGTTTATAAAGACAGCAACATTGATGATTATGAGACTATTCCTAGGAAACAAATTCTTTTTTAAAAAAAGTCTATATAAAATATTTTTAGTCTCTTCATTTCTAGTTTGTTAGGTGACTTCTGTGAGCATTCAAAACGAGCTTGAGGCCCGAAGATGGAGGCAAATGTGGCTTCCTTAAGAATAATGTGTTGTTCAAAAGAAAGTAATTGAGAAATTGAGAGATTATATCAAAGACTTTTGTATAAAGCAAACTTCTTTAGTGAAGGATAATTCTGAGGGATAATTCTGAAGGAAATAGCTTACCTTAGGAAAGTACTGGTATGAGTCTGTCTTACCACTGAATTCGCATGTGTCACATGTGGCACTTTGCTCTATTTGTGCAAGAGAGATCTTAACAAATTCCACCCATCTCTCCAAGACAATCCATCAGCCTCTGCTTTCATTTCTTAATGCATTACAACTCTTTGGGTTCTTTCCTTCCATCCAAACCAAAGATCATTTCCCTGTTGTTATTCCAGGAGATTCTAAAACAGTATGATAGCTCTTAAAAACAGATTTAAACATTTCTCTCTATTGAGGTTTACCCCCTGCCCAGCACCTTTGCACATTCTGCTTTTACTCACCTAGGTTTTATCACTTAACCATCCCCCATTTGTGCTGTTATAACATGGGCTTCCCTGTGGAATCAGGGTGCCATCCATTATAGTTTTCTCAGAAACCCTCTATATTAATGAGATGGATGGTACTTTTTGAGTAAAATGTACATTATGACTTCGGATTACAACTCATGTTCCTGGATGATTGCCCCAGGTATAAAGCAGTCCGTCAGGCTAACATGATTATGCAACAGTAGTATCTTTAACTTCAAGAGAAAAAATCTGATCCTGTTCCATGTTAAATGGCATAATTTTTGGCTTTAATTCCTGATTTTCCATTTCATAACAGTTATCCCTTATATCTCACTTGGATAAAATCTTTAACCCAAAGGCAATGCAATTTAATGGAAATGGTCTTACCTGTTTTCTTCCAATTTTGCAATATTTTTATGCTCCAAATTCATGTAACTTTGCCATTGCTTTTCATTTCCTGGGGAAATACTTATTTGAGATGATAACAGCCTTAAACAAGAATGGAACTGATGAATATTTTGCTTTGTAGAGAAGGGTATTATTAGCCTTCCTCCTCTAGGCTAAGAAAAAAAAAATCAAGGTCATCCAAGTCATGGAGTGTCTCAGAGAGACATTTTTATTATAGCTTTGACTTACTCAATCCAGGAAGCCTATCACTAATAAATACAATTAAAAAGCATACTGGATAAACAGGGTGTCTTTTTCCTCAGTCACCTGCCTTCTATACCATGCCTTCTGTTTTATTGCCCTGTATTCTACAGTAACACTAATTACACTTTCTCTACTGCAATTTGGAGTAGGCCATCTTTTACTTTGCATGGGTTAGCACCTGCTTCAGGCGACTAGGCTCTATACACTCCGTTTTGATATTTATTTTTAATTTCACATTATGTTAGCTCATAAGAAGTTTCCTTCAGTTTTGTAGTATTTTCTTCTCTCATCATTTATTTAGTTTGCTTTTTGTTTTCTGGCAAGTTTAGTCCGCATAACAAGGGCTAGAGACAGATCCCTGGATCCAGAGCACAGGCAGGAACTCTAATAACAGCCCTTCCAACCTATAAAAGGAACCCCTTGGCCCCCATAACAGCCCCGAACACCATCAGCCTCACACATGCCTGCCAGTAGCCCCCACAGAATAGACCTCGCCTTTAAGGAACTGTGCAAGAGCCGTCATCCTATTTAAACTAGGGCAAAGAGGCAACCATTTGTCTTCTCCTTCAGAGCCAGCAATTTTTCCCTGTAATAAATGACTTCATTCTGCAGCTGGAGTTACAGAGGTTAAATTTATGGCTAAGTACAATCCTTTACTCGTTACAGCACCTACCAGGGGATGCTACTTTATTAGCCAAAAATATCACTTTGAGTCAGCAATAAAGGTGGAATGTGCTCATACTAAAGTACTAAGAAAAACGGTGAGTCTGATGTGGAAAACATAAACTTTTAAACCCAAAGTATTTCTGGTTTTTTTTCTCCTAAATTTCAAATAAAGTAATAACACATTTAGCCAGGGGTTTTTTTTTAGTGTCCCCATGCCTAGTTTCTTCCCGTGACTCAATCCTTGGTCCCCTTTTCTTATTCTACAGCTGCCTGCCCATGCAGGCAAACCCTTTTCACTATGGTTCTGAGTTATGATGGCCCCATCCATGTACCTCCAGCCCAGTGTATTCTTCCTTGAACCAAACATCTACAAATCTAACGGCTCCATGGCCATTTCTGCCCACCAGACCCACAAACACCTCATACTTAACATGTCCTAAACTAATTTTACCAGCTTCTTTTTCTCAAAATCAGAAACTCTCCCCCATAATCCTTATTTTTATTATCAGTACTCCCACCTAACCAGTTGTGATGGTTAATTTTGTGTCAACTTGACTGGGCTAAGGGATACCTAGATACAGCTGGTAAAACATTTCTGGGTGTGCCTGCTGATGTCTGTGGGTGTGATTAGCATTTGAAAGGGTAGACTGAGTAAAGAAGACGGCCCTCACCCATGTGGGTGGGCATCACCCAACATGAGGGCCTGAGGAGAGCAAAAAGACAGAGGAAGGGTGAATCTGCTCTACATCCATCTTCTCCTGCCCTCAGACACCAGCACTCCTAGTTCTCAGGACTTTGGATTCAGGCTGAATTGCACAACTGACATGTTTGGTTCTCCAGCTTGCAGTCAGCAGATTGTGAGACTTCCTGGCTGACTCAAGCGATTATGGAGGCTGAGAAGTCCCATGAGAAGTTCATATACATGTCAGGGTTCTCCAGAGAAACAGAACTGATAGGATGTATAGACCAGATCGTATCAGTTTTGTTTCTTTGGAGAATCCTGACTAATACATCGGAAAACGGAACAACAACAACAAATATGTGGGAGTTACTGAAACTTTTCCCCTCTCCCCTCACTCAACACTGAAACACCTAAATAGTCACAAAGAGCTGTCCATTTTATTTCCTTATCTCTGACATTCTTCCCCTCCTGCCCCATGGCTACAACTCAATTCATGCTCTCATCACCTTTTACCTGAATGACTGTAATAGTCTGTGTTATGGACCAAATGTTTGTGTCTCCCCAAAATGCATATGTTGAAGCCCTAACTCTCAGGGTGGCTGCATTTGGAATGGGACCACTAAGGAAGTAATTAAGGTTGAATGAGGTCATAGGGTGGGGTCCTGATCTCATAGGATTAGTGGGTTTATAAGAATAGACATCAGAGAGCTGGTACTTTCTCTTTCACCACAAACACACACAGAGGAAAGGTTAGATGAGGACATAGTGGGAAGGTCATATGAGGACATCTGCAAGCCAAAAGAGAACCCTTATCCAGAATGGAACTGGCCAATTCCCTGATCTAAAACCTGTAGCTTCCAGAACTATGAGAAAGTAAATATTCTGCTGTTTCAGCTACCCAGTCTGCGTTATCTTTTTATGGCAGCCCAAGCAGACAAACATAGTCTCCAATAATGATCTCCTCCTCCAGTATCCCCCAGCACCATATCCAAACAATTTGAAACACTGTTCCCAGAGTGACCTTTATAAAAATGCCATTTTAATCTCATTATTCCTTTCTTTAAGAAAACAACAAAAACACTTACAAATAGCTTCCTCCATTTCCAGAGTCCAAATTCAGTTTCCTCTGTAATCTGACCTTGTCTACCTTCCTCACATCATTTCCTACCATCTCTCCTCCAAACATATAAACATCTCCATCCATACTCAATAACTTTAATGCCTGAATATGCCTCTCCTGTGCCCTTCTCTGTCTCCCTACTCCTTATCCTCTGACCCTTCACAAGGTTTAGAACTAGGAAAGTGTATTCTTTAACCTGGGTTCTCCTTCTCACTGGAGCGTTCACAGATCTTCAACATGCAAGGAACTAAACAATCCCCATCCTTCATACAAACATTGTACCTAATTCACATCTCTATTCCAACACTTTGGCATTGTCTGGCAGGGTTTACACATGTCTTCCTACTAGGTCCTGTGTCTCATCTACCATTGCATTTCTAGTACCTACCACAGTGCCTAGCACACAACAGGGACTCAGCATTTGTTTATTTGGATGAATGATACAAAAACCTGGGAAAATGTCAGAACAGTATATTCCCTCCTGCCACATCAAAAACGTATGACCTGATTTCATCTCTGATGACTCTAGAATTATCACTCCAATCTGGGGGGCGCACATATCGAAGATGATGGATCCACCAAACGCAAGTTCTACCTTGAACTAAGTCACCGTTTCCACAAAAAGATTACTAATTCCTGATGAGCGCCCAGGAAAGGATATTAAAAATCTCCCTCTACTTCAACGTCATTCATTTATCTAATTACTTTTACATTTTAACTGCTTCCTCATCCACCTAATTCTACTGCCATCCAATCCACTATAACCTTTTTCCCTAAGCCATATTTGCCTAAGAATAAACCTGGGAAGAAGAATGTCCCACCTATCATGTCATGCTTTAACTGGGAAGGTTATTGTGCTTTACTTGATAAGGTTATTGCTTCATCCCCTACTCTCTCCCTTACTGATTTTAATACATACCAGTATTTAATCTGCATAGATTTGACATTGATAAAGTTTACTCTAAATGCTTTAAGTATTTTAGATATTCTTTTAAATTGAATTTGAGCTCAAATTGTATTATATTTCCATTATTTTACTATGTGTGAAATTGAGACTTTGGAACAGATTTTCAATGACCCCTTGTAGAATATGCCTTGGTGTTATGCCATCAGCCTCTACTGAAGGATATCAAAGAACCACAGACATGAAAGCCATTTTCGTGTCTATTGTAGCCATGTTGCCAGGGACGTTTTTCACTGTATTATGCCATGCCCTCTTTATGTGAATCTATAGCAGAAATGTTTCACAGGTTTTAAGATCACAAGATGCGTTTCATTTATAGCGTGGCTTTAATCTTACAGTTAAATCTGGAAATTAAGCAGGTAAACTATTTGCTTTTTTCCTTAGAAATATAATGTCCAACTTCCTGTCCTTCTCTAGCATCTACTCAAGGTGAAAAGGTAAATATGTTTGTGTGTGTAATCTTATCCCTGGCTTTATTTAGTTTTTCTACCCTCATTTTCTACCCAAAAAAAGTTATTAAAAAATTCAGTTTTATCTTTTGCATTTATGTAAAATGCAGCACATGAATCAGGGCATAACTAATTTTCTGTCTCTTTTTGCAAATACGGAAATTGAATGCCCTGATAAGATGATAAATTTAAGTAAAGGTGCTTTAAAACTGATTAACCCAGTGCTACCTAGCTTTTCAGACTAGTCTTTTGCATTTGCTAACTATAATGAAAAGTATGGCCTGGTTTGAAATTATTTTGATCCAATATGTGTATTAAATTCTTTTTATAGTCACGGTATGACTATATAATGCCAAAATATTTGGATAGAAAGTTAAATTTTCAATTATCTTAGTGTTGGTCATACTTAGCATCACTACTTACTTCCAGAGAAAGCAAATACTCATGTGATTGACCGTGGTTCTTTTCACTTTTTTAAAAAATTATTTTTTATTGTGAAATACACATTTTTAGAATTAGTTTCAGCTGTACAACACAGTGCAATAGTTATATTTTTTACCCCTCGAGGTGACAACCCTCCTCGCCCAATCCGCCACCCCACTTCCCCCCCAATATCATACTTATCTATTACAATTCCTTTGACTCCACTCTTTTCACAAAAGTTTTAATGTTGCACCTGTAAAATGAAAGTCCAATTGTCCTATGTCTAAAGAATGTTAACTCAGTATCCAGGATGCCCAGGTTCTAGTCCTGCCAAGGATACGAAGACTACAGTGAGGCTTAATCTCTCTGCATTTCCATTTTCTCAAATCTGTAAAACAAAGATAATGCCTTCTGGGTTCTGCAGAGCAATTGAGATAATAGCTATAAAAGCACTGTGAGAAATACGAAGTGCTGTATGATTATTGGAGAATGGCTGTGAGACAGAAAACACATCATTATCATCTCTAAATAATAATAATTTATATACAAAGCTTCTGACTCCTCTAAGTAGAGCAGGCCACAGAAAGCCTAAATATACATCCATGTGCAGGCTCCCAAGCTAAAAAATAAAGAAGTGCAGTGCCTTGGCATTTTAGCCATAAGGAAGTGTAATGGTTTCCTAGAGAACCCCCAGATTCAACCAGCCAACTTCTACTTTTTCTGGGGGGAGGGGACTGTATCTGCATTGTACTTATGTATGTGTGTATGTACGTATGTATGCGTATGTATGTATGTATGTAGGCACGCATTATTGTGGCAAAATAGAGATAATATAAAATACCATTTTAACCTTTTTTGTGGTTTTTTTTAAGATTTTATTGGGGAATTGGGGAAGGGGAACAGACAAGTTGCTGTCCTTTTGTTCTTCAGTCTAGTTGTGGAGGACGTCGCTTCACTGGCCCATGTTGGTATTATCATTGTGCTCTTTCCATGTGAGGCAGTCACTTGCCAGCCATTGGACGGCTGCTCACGACAGCTCACTGGCTGCCAGCCACTCACAGTAGCTCATGGCAGCCCACTGCAGCAGGGGCTGCAACCTATGCTGTCGCCGGCGACTCATGGCAGCCCAGCTCCAGGTTGAGCTGTTGCTCACCATCTTAGCTGTAGAGGGCACGGCGTCACTGGCCCTCATGTGGGATCTGAACCAGAGCCCTGCTGCTCAGAGCTGGCGTCCCAAGCCAACTCAACCAACACGCCACTCGGCCGGCCCCATTTTAACCATTTTTAAGTGCACAGAATTCAGTGGTATTAGGTACAGTCATAGTGTTGTACAACCATCACCACCATCCATCTCCAGAACTTGTCCATCACTCCGAGCAGATACTCTGCACCCACTTAGTAACTCCCCATTCAGCTTCTACTGAAGGCACCATAAGTTGGTCTTTGAGCACACACATGGCATTTTTAGCTATCACACACAGGGCTAAACTTCCTTCCAATATAGGCTTATTTTCCCTTCCTTAAAAACTTGCTTTTCATCCAAGTAATGGGTTATTTTTCTCCTATGCTACTAATTTTTAAAAGATATCTCAACTTAAAAATGTTTTTGTTTGCTTTGATGTTTTGGACATGAGTGAGAATGTGGCGTCAGAATTCAGTCCTTAGCTTGGCACATTAAAATGCTCTGCTAGTAAACTAATCTCATGGCCTCGACTACCAGCACCCCAGGAGGCACCTGCTTTGCTTGCGCCATAGTGAGACTCTGCTTTGACTTTGGCCCTGTCTACTCTGAAGTACATGTGACCTGGGTCACATGGAGGACAAAGTAAAATACTATGGGTAAATCAATACAAACCCACTTGAAACACAAGTTCATTTATGAAGGCTAATACATTAAATAGAGACAAATCAATTTCAGGCACATTCTATTTCTATATTATTTACTCTTATGTAGCATGGGCTGACAGATAATAAGTACCTGTTAAATGTTTCTTAAAACAAATTCAGAATAAAATTCTTCTCTTGAACAGATTTTATAGTAATATCTAAATGTATAAGAAAGCTAGGAACTATGCTGGAAAAATGAGGAAAGAAAAGTGTTTACTATGAGCTTATTATATGCCAGTTAACTGTGCTGTCTTCATGTCCATGATTTCATTTAATCCTAACATTAAGCCAGAAAAGTAGGCATTATCAATTATGCCCTCTTCTTGGAAAAGCTGAATTTGTTCAAGCTCATAGAGTAGTAAGGGACAAAACTAGACTTTAAACCCAGACATAGTTCATTTGAATTCCCATCTATTTTTCATTTTTATATTTTATATTCTAAAGTATAAACCAATAGTATGCCATTCAATCTTTTTCTTTTCTGTGAAATGGGTAGTTGAATGTTGAGCTCTAAACAGCAATCTGTGTGATGAAAGATATAGGAAAGTTAGAGAAATGGATGGTGGATTAGAAAAATTTGGAAACGATCTGAGATCTGATCAAGTGCCACTTGATTATATATCCTTCCACACCACTATCCTCAGGCTTAATATATTTCAACTACCCCATTCTAGGAAATGGTACCATTTACTAACATTTAATACTGTTGTACGCCCTTTGTTGGTGTTTTTCAAGATTTACTTCAGTGTGGCTGAAAAATATCTCTCATGTTCTAGGGAGAAACAATCCCTGAGTCTCAGGAATTTATAATGGAAGACTGTTAATAGGACATCCTGGGACCCAATCAGTTCTGGAGTAATAGGATTGTCATAATTTAGATATGACAGCTTCAAAAAGCTGGTAATAAAAGTAATTTTATGACATATAGTATAGAATATGGGGCATAAGTATGTTAAGAAACAGGTGAGTTTCTTTCAAAACACATGTTTTAGAAACCATTATTTAAAATATATATTAATTGAATAAACAGAAGAATGTATTAAGTACCTATTGTCCTTGTTACATCAATTGAAAACATCTGGACTTACTTGACAGAAGAAAATATAACTCTGAACGTGGAAATTTATGGACTTAAAGACAGTACATACATTTGCTCACCAAGTCTTACACCAAAAGTCAGAATTTATCAGTATGCTTGTGGTTTCATACAAGACAAAAAAAAAATCTTCATGCAATTTTTTAAAATGATGTTTGCATTTATAAGGAAATCCTTGTGGAAGTGCAGGTAGAGGTATGTCAAATATAACCTATCTTTCATTACACTTTCACCTGTGGAAACCAAAAAAGAAAGACTAATTAGCTACAGCCCTTTTTGAAAAGATCTATCCTTGTGCCCTTCTCACTTTTGCTAAATCTTTTCTTCACAAATTTTTCCTTTAACTTATAAATCTGGAATTCCTCCTTCTCAGAGGTAAAATGCCTTTGTTCTATTAAAATTATGTGATTTGAAACACATTCTGTTTTTTTCCAGTCAATATAATCCATACCTTGATGTCTATATGACATGGATTGGACCAGTTAGGACACCACAGTCACAGCAACCTTTCACAGCTCAGTGGATCACACAATCACCATGAACAAAGCACCATGGAAAATTATTCTGCAGTGGCTGCAATGGCAACCTGTTTTTCAAATAGAGGATCTCAAAATTCTAACATGGCAGACTGGAAGACCAAGCTAAGGTTGGATTTCATCCCCCATCACCATTACAAACAAATAGAAATATTACACATAAACACACTTGAAAGAATAAAAGGGAAATGCCAAAGTGCCAGAGAGAAAGACAGAACTTCAAACAGAGCTGTGAAAACATAACTTAAGGACACAGAGACTCAGAAAAGCAGCAGACATTCATAGGGCTTTTTGGTGCTATGGCAGAAAATTAGATCTTTGCCAAGCAATACTGTAGCTACAGCTGATCCCGGCAGACGAGCTGCTCGTTCTATGGAAGAGGAGACAGAAAAACTCCTTTCCCACTAAGGGACACACCAGAGAATTTTTTCACCAGCCTACAGATCTTGTGCATAAAAAAGTCTTGCAAGGGCCGGCCGAGTGGCGCGATGGTTAAGAACTCGCTTGGGATGCCAGAGGGCCCCGGTTCGGATCCCACATATGAGGGCCAGTGACACTGCCCTCCACAGCTAAGATGCTGAACAACAGCTCGACCTGGAGCTGGGCTGCCATGAGTCGCCGGAGACGGCGTGGGCTGCAGTCCCTGTGGCAGTGGATTGCCATGGGCTACCATGTGTGGCCAGCAGCCAGCATGAGCGGCCAGCAGCCGCAGTGAGCGGCCGTCCAGAAGCCGGCGACTGATCTGCCTCGCCAGAGAGGGGCGCAATGATGGTGCCAACTTGGGCCAGTGAAGCAACATCCTCCACAACTAGATTGAAGAACAAAACGACAGCAACTTGTCTGTTCCCCTTTCCCCAATTCCCCAGCACTGTTCCCATCCCCCCAATTCCCCAATAAAAATCTTAAAAAAAAAAAAAAGTCTTGCAAGAACCAAAATGCCAAGATTGCATGATATATGGATAAAGAATCCACATTTCTATTACCCATTGTCTCGGTGATTTCAGGATGCTATAACAAAATTATCACAGACCGGGTGGCTCAAACAACAAACATTTATTTCTCCCAGTTCTGGAGGCTGAAAAGTCCAAGATCAAGGTGCCTGCCGGCAGGTTCAGTGTTTGGGGAGAGTCTGTTTCCTGGTTCATAGATGGTCATCTTCTCACTGTGTCCTCACATGATGGGGAAAGAGTGAGAAAGGAAGCTCCTATGCTTCTTCCTATAAGGTAGCGGTTCTCAACCTTCCTAATGCCATGACCCCTTAATACAGTTCCTCATGTTGTGGTGACCCCCAACCATCAAATTATTTTCGTTGCTACTCTATAACTGTAATTTTGCTACTGTATGAATCATAATGTAAATATCTTTTTGTTTTCCGATGGTCTTAGGCAATCCCTGTGAAAGGGTCGTTGGACCCCCAAAGGGATTGCGACCCACAGGTTGAGAACCGCTGCTGTAAGGACACTAATCTGATTCATGAGAGCTCCACCCTCTTAGTCTAACCATCTCCAAAAGGCCCCACCTCCAAATACCATCACATGGGAGCGCTTAGAATTTCAGTGTATGGGACGTCATAGAAATGGCAGTGTGAGTCTCTTGAAATCTCCCCTGGAATTTCCAACAAATTGAACTATAATTCCACAAAGGACTCCCTGCGCAGCAGACAGGCAAGAAGGCTAAGAGATACGCAACTGAAATCATCTAAAGTTGGGCAAATTGGGTGAGTGGGGGAGGAGGAAAGGGGAAAGAGTGAAGACGCAGGCCACGCGGGCACTGGACACAGACCTAAGCTCGGAGCTCCCGAGATCCCGGCATTAAGGAGCTGCCTCAGTCACAAGAGAGGAAAGAATTCGGACTGCTAGCGCTCCCCTTGCAGCCCACAATCCTACCTGAGGGATCAGCATATAACACAGCTGAATCCAGTGCTCACAGCAGACCTCAGAGCAAAGACTGAGGGAAGAAGGGTGAAAATGGTGGTTTAAGTCCTCACTGCCAAGCAGAGAATGGCAGACATAGGCATGGAGCCTAGCTGCCCCCTCCTTCCCTCCCTGAGCTTGCCCCACCCTCACCTGCCCAGTGCTAGAAGCGGAACAGTAGCAGTGTCAGGTCTAAAGAACCAAATATTTGCAGTTCTGAGAACTGCAGCCCGCAGCCACAGACTCGCTGCCCAACTAGTTCTGATGAATGGTAAAGAGTCTTGGGTGCAGGACTTGCTGTGCTGGTGGTCGCCGCCATTGCTCAGAACAACCTCTCACAACCCACCCCGCCCCTGCCCCCACCTATCTGGGTAGATCCCTGCAGGGGTAAACAGAGCTGCTGCAACACACAGGCCCTGAATCTTTCAGGTGCAGGAAGAGCTTTGGAACTTCAGAAGCTCTCCATATCTCCCCACGGAGGTGGTGCCCTGAGACCCAGGTGACCTGCTCACAGAGGAGAAGCTCACCTTCCAGGGAATTCTTCCATTGTATGAGAAGCTGGAACAGTGCAGAGAAAATATAACACTACAATGTGAGAGAGAATAAAAGGCTGCAGTTGGAGAGAGAGCATTCTACCAACACCTACTGAAAAGCAAGAGAAAGACCTCTTCCTACCAACCTATTGCAGAACCCACTCCTGCAGATACCCAGGAAGAGAAATCATAATTCATTAATTGCCATGAATAACCAAGGTAACAAGGCAGCTCAGAAAGAAAATGAAAAGTCTCCAGAAAATGTACTTAAAGACATGGAAAAATGTGACTTAAATGACAGAGAATTCAAGATTGCAGTTCTGAAAAAACTCAATGAGATGCAAGAAAAAACAGACAGGCAGTTTAAGGAACCCAGAAACACAATCAAAGAGCAAAATGAAGGACAGCCGGGTGGCTCGGTTGGTTGAAGCGTGGGCTCTGAGCAACAGGGTTGCTGATTCAATTCCCACATGGGCCAGTGAGCTGCACCCTCCACAACTAAGATTGAAGGACAGTAACTTGACTTGGAGCTGATGGTTCTTGGGAAAAACAATAAAGTTAAAAAAAAGTTAAGAGCTTGCTCAAGAGTGCAAGCTCTGAGCAACAGGGTCATGGGTTCAATTCACAGCCCGAGCTGAGCTGCCACTGAGCTGCCAAAAGGTGGCAGGATGGCTCAGCTAAAAAAAAAAAAAAAAGAAAGAAAAAGAAAGAGACATACACGCTCCCTATTAAAAAAAACAACAACAACATCAAAATGAACATTTTACCAAAGAGATTGAAATTTTAAAGAAGAACCAAATAGAATTTCTGGAGATTAAGAACTCAATAAAAGAAATGAAGAATGAAATAGCCAGCTTAGGTAATAGAACTGACCAAATGGAGGAAAGAATCAGGGACATCAAAGATAGAAATCTGGAAATGACACATATCGAAGAAAAGAGAGACTTGACAGTTAAAAGAAATAAAAGAACTCTACAAGAACTTTCTCACTCCATCAGAAAGAGCAATATAAGAATAATGGGTATTCCAGAAGGAGAAGAAAGGGAGACGGGAACAGAGAGCATATTCAAATAGTCAATGAGATTTTCCCAAACTTGTGGAAAGAACTGGATCCTCGGATCTGAGAAACAATAGAACACCTAATTACCGCAGTCCCCACAGGCCTTCTCCAAGGCACATTGTATTGAAGCTGTCAAAAATTAACCACAAAGAAAGAAGCCTCAAGGCAGCCAGGGAAAAGAAGACGGTAACCTACAAAGGAAAGCCCATTAGATTATCATCAAATTTTTCAGCAGAAACTCTACAAGCCAGGAGGGAGTGGACTCAAATATTCAAACTATTGAAAGAGAGAATTTATGAGCCAAGAATAATATATCCAGCAAAGATATCCCTTAGATATGAAGGAGGAATAAAGATTTTTCCAGATATACAAAAGCTGAGGGAATTTTCTAACACACGACCTGCACTACAAGAAATATTGAAGGAGGCTATTTGACCTCAAATAAAAAAGCAAAAGAATACAAAACCATATGTAGTATTATGAACAGACAGAAACAGGAAATGTCAACCCCTACACCAAATAAGACACTATACACTTAAACATAACATACAGGGTAAAGAAGAAAAAAAACACTTAAAAAAGGAAAAACACAACTTGCTACTGCAGCACAGAAATCAACTCATAAATAGGGATAATTTGTGACAACAAAAACATAAAAGGGAGAGAGTAAAGGTCTGAACCAGCACAAGGGAATGGAGAAAGGAAGCATGCTGAAGAAAATGGAATACTCTAAATATGAAAATTTCTTTTACATAAACTTAATGGTAACCACACACAAAAAATCCAGAACTGAAATGTATAACATAAAAAAAGAAGAAACAGAGGGGAAAATCATAGAATACCACCACACTGAAATAATACACAGCAACAAAAAGGCAAAGAAACAATTGTGACACAGTCCTACCAGAAAACCAAAGATAGAATGATAGGAAATCCTCATATATCAATAATCACCCTAAATGTAAATGGATTGAACTCACCATTAACAAGGCACAGAGTAGCAGACTGGATAAAAAAACTAAACGCAACCATATGCTGCCTCCAAGGAACATATCTCAGCTACAAGGACAGATATAGACTCAAAGTGAAAGGGTGCAAATTAACACTCCAAGTAAATGGTATTCAGAGAAAAGTAGGTGTAGCCATCCTGATATTCTGAAACAGACTTTAGGATAAAAAAGGTAACAGACAAAAATGGACATTTCATAATGATAAAGGGCACAATAAAACATGAAGACATAACAGTCATCAATATTTATGCCTCCAATCAGGGAGCACCGAAATATACAAAGCAACTACTAACAGAACTAAAGGGAGAAATTGACCAAAACATAATTATAGTAGAGGACCTAAATACATCATTGACAGCTATGGATAGATCATCCAAACAAAATAAATAAAGAAATATCAGCCCTAAATGACACATTAGATAAATGGACATGATTGACATTTACAGAGCACTTTATCCTAGAACATCAGACTCTACATTCTTTGCTAGTGTACATGGAACATTCTCGAGGACAGACCATATATTGGGACATAAAACTAGCCTCAGAAAATTTAAGAAGATTGCAATCATACCAAGCATATTCTCTGATCACAAGGCTTTGAAACTGGTTATCAACTTCAAAAAGAAAGCAGGAAAAACCAGAAATATGTGGAGATTAAACAACATACTTTTAAAGAGCAAGTGGGTCAAAGAAGAAATAAGAGATCAAAAGATACATAGAAGCAAGTGAAAATGAAAAGACATCCTACCAAAATTTTTGGGATGCAGCGAAAGAAGTTTTAAGAGGGAAATTTATATAATTACAGGCCTATCTCAAGAAAGAAGAAAAATCCCAGATAAATAACCTCACATTACACCTTAAAGAACTAGGAAAAGAAGAACAAATGAAACCCAAAGTCAGTAGAAGGAAGGAAATAATAAAAATCAGAGCAGAACTAAATGAAATAGAGAACAAAAAAGACATTAGAAAACAATTAATGCAATAAAGAGCTGGTTCTTTGAAAAGATGAATAAAATTGACAAACCCTTGACTAGATTTACTAAGATAAAAAGGGAAAAGACACAAATAAAATCAGAAATGAAAGAGGGGAAGTTACCATGGATGTCACAGAAATACAAAGGATTATTCAAGAATACTATAAAGGGCTATATGCCACCAAATTCAATAACCTAGATGTAATGGGCAAGTTCTTAGAAACATGTAGCTATCCTAGGCTGAATAATGAAGAATTGGAAAATCTAAATAGACTGATCAATGATAAGGAAATTGAATCAGTCATTTGAAACCTTCCTAAAAGCAAAAGTCCAGGACCAGATGTTTTCATTGGTGAATTCTACCAAACATTCAAAGAGGATCTAACACCTGTCCTACACAAACTCTTCCAAAAAATTGAAGAAGAGACAGTACTACCTAACTCATTTTATGAGGCCAACATTACCTTGATAGCAAAACATGGTAAGGATGACATACACAAAAAAAATTACAGACCAATATCTCTAATGAATACAGATGCAAAAATCCTAAACAAAATTCTAGCAAATTGAATGCAACAATGCATTAAAAAAATTATACATCACCACCAAGTGGGGTTTATCCCAGGGGCACAAGGATGGTTCAACATATGCAAATTGATCAATGTGATACACCACATAGACAAAATAAAGGAGAAAAACCATATCACTATCAATAGATGCAGAAAAAGCGTTTGACAAGATACAACATTCATTTATGATTAAAACACTTAATAAAATGGATATAGAAGGAAAATACCTCAACATAATAAAGGCCATATATAACAAACCCTGAGCTAATATCATAATTAATGGTGAAAAACTGAATCCCTTTGCTCTACATTCAGGAAAACAACAGGGCTGTCCCCTATCACCTCTGATTTTCAGCATAGTATTGGAAGTCCTAGTCAGAGCAGTCAGGTAAGACAAAGGAATAAAAGGCATCCAAACAGGGAATGAAGAATTTAAATTGTCACTTTTTGCAGATGACATGATGCTATATATAGAAAACCCTAAAGACTCCACCACAAAGCTATTAGAAACAATAAATAACTACAGTAAAGTTGCCGGCTACAAAAATCAACACACAAAAGTCCATTGCATTCCTCTATACTTACAGTGAAACCTCAGAAAAAGAAATAAAAAAAACAATTCCTTTTGCAATTGCAACAAAAAGAATAAAATACCTAGGAATAAACTTAACCAAGGATATGAAAGACCTATACATAGAAAACTATGACATTTTTAAAATTGAAGAAGAGACAAAGAAATAGAAAGACTTTCTGTGTTCATGGATTGGAAGAATCAACATAGTTAAAATGGCCATATTACCTAAAGAAACATACAGATTTAATACAATCCCCATCAAAATCCCAATGGCATTTTTTAAAGAAATAGAACAAAAAATCATCCGATTTGTATGGAACCACAAGAGACCCCAAATAGCCAAAGCAATCCTAAGAAAAATGAACAATGCTGGAAGTATCACACTCCCTGACTTCAGCTTGTACTACAGGGCAACAATAATCAAAACAGTATGGTATTGGCAGAAAAACAGACACACAGACCAATGGAACAGAATCGAGAACCCAGAAATAAACTCACATAAACATGGACAGATAATTTTCGACAAAGAAGCCAAAAACATACAATGGAAAAAAGACAGCCTTTTCAATAAATGGTGCTGGGAGAATTGGAAAGCCACATGCAAACGAATGAAATTAGACTGCTATCTGTCACCATGTACCAAAACTAATTCAAAATGGATCAAAGTCCTAAACATAAGACCTAAAACAATAAACTGCATAGAAGAAAACATACTAAACTTAAGGACCTTGGGATCAAAGAAGATTTTATGAATTTGACTTCAAAGACAAAGGAAGTAAATGCTAAAATAAATGAATGGGACTAAAACTAAAAAGCTTCTGCACAGCAAAAGAAACCATTGACAAAATAGAGAGGCAACTACCAAGTGGGAGAAGATTTTTGCAACAACACCTCCAATAAGGAGCCAATATCCAAAATATATAAGGAACTCATACAACTCAACAAAGAAACAAACAAGCCAATCAAAAAATGGGCAGAGGACCTGAATAGATATTTCTCCAAAGAGGACGTATGAAAAAATGCTCAACATCACTAATCAGAGAAATGTAAATAAAAACCACAATGAGATATCACCTCACACCAGTTAGAATGGCTATCATCAACAACACAAATAATAACAAGTGTTGGAGAGGCTGTGGAGAAAAAGGAACCCTCATACACTGTTGGTGGGAATGCAGATCGGTGCAGCTGCTGTGGAAGGCAGTGTGGAGATTCCTCAAAAAATTAAAAATAGACTTACCATATGACCCAGCAATTCCTCTCTTTGGGTATCTACCCAAAAAGTCTGAAAACATTTATCCATAAAGATATATGTGCTCCAATGTTCACTGCAGCTTTATTTACTGTGGCCAAGACATGGAAACAACCCAAGTGTCCTTCGATAGATGATTGGATAAAGAAGTTGTGGTATATATACACAGTGGACTACTACTCTGCTAATAAGAAAAGATGAAATAGTGCCATTCACAACAACATGGATGGATCTTGAGATTATAATGCTAAGCGAAATAAGTCAGACAGAAAAAGTAGAGAACCATATCATTTCACGGACATGTGGTATATCAAACTGAAAACAACAAAGAACAAGAAAAACAAACGAAGAAACAAAACTCATAGACACAGACAATAGTTTAGTGGTTACCAGAGAGTAAGGGGGGAGGGAGGTAGTATATGAGGGTAAAGGGGATCAAGTATATGGTGATGGAAAGAGAACTGCCTCTGGATAGTGAACAATGTGATATATAGATGATGTATTACAGAATTTTACACCTGGAATCTATGCTTGCTAACAATTGTCACCCCAATAAATTTTAATTAAAAAAAAAAGAATTTCAGTGTAGGAATTTTGGGGGCCACAATCATTCAGTCCATAACACCCACATGATGCAGGAATTCCAAGCTGAGAAGTTAATATAAAATGGGTACCAAATCAGTGAAAAACCTAGCACTCCGGCATAAGCAATCACAAGTACTCTTTAGGGATGCTCACAAACCATGCACACTGGACTCCCAAAGACAATATAATCTTTGCTGCGCTGAACATGAGCTCACAAACAAAAAAGAGGCTATAAATTGAGACAGTCTAAAATAAAAGTATGAAAGAAGGAACTGGAACCATAAAGAGCAAATAGGGAAAAAATAGAGATTGAAAAATAATCACTCTGAAGATTGGTCCAAGGCTTTAGCTTGCCTCTAAATAAAGTTCTTGAAATGTTAAAAAAATAATAATAATAATAATCACATACAAGGTCTGACAATTAGGTTCGCGAACTCATCCTAGAAAAAGTGCTACATATCTCATTGCTGAATATCACTATGGTCACCTTTGAAGTACCCCCCTTGGGAAGCTATGGACTGATGCCAGCACCTACTCTGCTCTTCAAAGCAATTTTGGAACTCTTTTTCTGGATTGGTCATCAGAGCTCTCATTGTATTAACCTTGATGTCCTGTCGTCAAAATGTCTTCCTTTCAATATTTCCTTTATCTTCAGGTAAAGAAAGAAGTCACTGGGGGCCAGATCAGGTGACTAGGGAGGGTGTTCCAATACAGTTATTTACTAGCTAAAAACTCCCTCACAGACAGTGGTGTGTGAGCTGGTGCATTGTCATGATGCACAAGCCATGAATTGTTGGTGAAAAGCTCAGGTTGTCTAACTTTTTTATGCAGCCTTTTCAGCACTTCCAACCAGTAAACTTGGTTAACTATTTGTCCAGTTAGTACAAATTCATAATGAATAATCCCTCTGATATCAAAAAAGTTTAGCAACATCGTTTTGACTCTTGATTTGGACTGACGGAATTTTTTGGTTGTGGAGAATTGGCTGATTGCCATTGTGAACTTTGACGCTTTCTTTCAGGGTTGTATTGGTACACTCATGATTCATAACCAGTGATAAGATGGCCCAAAATATCGTCTTGCCTCTCCAAAAGGTCTTGGCAAACTTTGACTCTCCTTTGCTTTTGTTCATCGGTGAGCTTCTTTGGGACCATTTTTGCACACACCTTTCTCATGCCAAGATTTTCAGTTAAGATTTTCCTATTTCTCTATCGATGTTTACTTGGTCTGCTATGCTACTCACAGTCAGCCAATGATTTTGACAGACAATTGGACAAATTTTTGCATGTTTCCATCAGTTCTGCTTGTTACTGGCTGCCCTGACCTCTCTTCATCAGTGACACGTTCTCTCCACTCAGAAAGACGTTTAATCCATTTGTACACTGCCATTTTCTTCGAGGCTTTATCCCTATCAACTTGGACTAATAACCCTGATTTCACTTCTACTTCTGTTAAGTTTAACAAGAAATTTAATGTTTGTTCATTGCTCTAATTCAAACTCAGACATTCTCACGATGGCACACAAAAACACGCAACAACAATAATGAACATAGAATAACTTAAGGATGTTAATATGAATATTAATATGAATTAATATATTAATATAAATTACAAACAGTTCTTATTATGGTCAGAAGATACTATTAACATTCTGTTGCTATTTTTAGGATTCAAATTTCATAACTATAAAATTAGATTATAACAGTAGAAACATCAGCTCTAGTCAAATCAACTTTGGCAATATAAATATTCTGGAGTTACAGAACATGTTTAAATGAACTTCTTCTTAAATTATTGCCAAAATATGGCAATATTTAAATTATTCCATAAAATGTGTTCCTATTGTTTATAAAATCTGATCACTTGCTAATATAACTTTTCTGTTTATACTTTGCTTAATGTCTCAGCAAGGTTGCATTTGTTTTGTTTCATTGATCTTTCCTTTTTTGCAACAAACAGTATTACTACATCTTAAGCTCATTGCTTTTTATCATATTTTCACAATATAAAACAGAATGTTTAATTTTTTTAGTCAGAACTTCCTGGTATGTTGTTTCAACTCTATTCCAGAACATCCCTAATACAACTAGAAAAGAATTTCTTCTATTAAACACAGCTAATAGAAGTTAACTCACTCCTCCTATCATAGGTAAACCACTAAGTTAGTCAGTTTTTGTACTAACACTTTTTCCAATGAAAATGGACATTCCATGTAGCAAGGACTCACATATAAATACCTTATGATGATCAGTGAAGTAACTTTTATATAAATGTCTTAAATGCATTACTGTGGTTTATTAGAGGAGCAAGCAGCCAGCACTTTCTACTCATGTAAATATTTCAGGAATTTGTGTCCTTTCTCATCTCTCCTGCATGAAGTCAACTGAGTAGCACGTTAAAGACTTCCCAGACCCTGATCACTAATAAAGAACCATAGTTTTGATGTTGCAAAATACTCCTGACTCTAAATCAATGTTCATAATGGGTGAAAAATCCAAATATCAATTCAAATTACAATAATTTTGTCATTGCCACCAAACCATGATATTTTCTACACTTTATCACTGAATAGATCATCTCACATTTCCAATCCCCTGACCCTAATTCACCTTCTGTTCACTGGTTCCTCCCCAGCCACCTTACAAGATAGGCCTGGAAATGGTATGTCTTCCTGCCCAGCAGTTTACATAGAAAATACTGGAAAAATTGAAGAGCTAGTGGGCTTCCCATAAGAATGTGTGGCAAATTACACTCATTTGGAAAAACAAAATGAAACGAAACCAAAAAAAGGAATGTACCTAAGAGGAATACAGGTTTAAACTGACTTTAGGCAAAGCTTTTACTTCCTGGTATTTCCATATCCCATTCCATACTACTTTTGCCTGGATGCCCTTAGGTTGACACTGCAGTTTGAGCTCCTTATCTAAGACCAGTAATCATGGTGTCATACAATCCACTTCACGTCTGCCTTCCTCCTTAGTGTAGCAGGCAAACAAATGCATTTCTCCCGGAACTGGGACAGACAGCCCTTTCAAAATAACCAGATGAATCATGCCTACTTCATATCCTGAACAAATCTAGGTCCACTTCCAACAGTCTATCAACAAGAACCAGAAAATACATGCAGAACTAGCTCTATCATGAGCTCTTCTGTTAATTGTTTCAATTCAATTTAAATTCCATGCCAGTAAAATAGACACAATTTTAAAACAACAACAACACTTAAATCTCCAGTTCTGTAGCTTTATCTACTCAAAACTTTTAGAAGACCTTAGAAATTTGCAATAAAAAAGAAAGAAAAAAGAAAGAAAGAATAATGTGTTATTTAGATAGATGTACTGAAAAAGTAAGCATATCTTGGATTTTCCAATGCCTATTCCTTTTCTCAGTTTGGGGATTTATATAATTGAAAGCCACACCTATGTAAATGAGGAAGAATATGGAATACCAATATAATTACTGTGATTGTATATTAAATTTATCCCTGATTTTCCTGGCAAAAATCCATAAGGTACAACAGTATGTGTTATGAAACCCTCCTTGTCTGATTGAAGGAATGAAAGGAAGCATATCAACTCTTAAGAAGAAAATATTTTCTGGTACTAAATTCCAAAGGAAAACTTTTACAGATTTATATTCAAAGAGATTTTGAACTATATATAGGACAATATGTTGAACAGTCATTGGATAATTTCTTAGAAAACGTTTATAGGCCTCACTTTTTTAAACGACTTGATGAGAAACAACACTTTTACAAAATATCACATTTACGCTCAATTCATAATCGAGGGCTTTAATTAAGTCAATAGGAATGGAGGAGAAAAAATGAATGGGATTAGTAGTGACTATTTGGAAATAAGGATTTGAAAAAGGAGACATCGCAGTTACCCTTCCTCTGTTCCATGCTTAAATACTGACCTTTCTCCCACCTGTACCGTTTCTCTAGGCCGGTGTTACTCAAAGTGTGGTCCATGAACTGACGGTCAGTCTGAAAACTGTTACCGGTATGCAAAGAAGTTAGTTCTGAAACTGAGAATAGATGTTTAAGATTTTTATAGCAATTTGACAGAATTGTTTTGTGAATGTTGAATATAATAATTTAACATTTAAGCTGGTCCTTTAAATGCCTTTATTTTTTTACTTTTATTTTTCTAGTAATGAATTGTTGCTATCTTATAAAAGTGGCACCTTGCAATAGACTGAAAGTATAAAAAAGCAAAACAAAACTAGTCCTTCAGGACAAATAGAAATTCTACTGTAGACCTGTTTCTCACACTTCAGTGGCCATATACCACCCTCATGATCCTGCCATATCTGTACACTAACTTTGTCATTTATTCAACAACTGTCTTTAAAGAAAATCATTTTTTATTTAAACAAATTTATTTTAAAATGATACTCTATCATCACCATAAGCACTGTATCACTGTTTTTTGAGGATAATATCTTTACTCAAACATATTTATATTCCAATTCTGATTGAAAATCATACTGCCTCACTTTTGTAAACAGAAAATAACTATAAAAACAAATACTATGAAAACAAATGTTACTCAGTTAAAGAAAATAAAATACCGGGCCGGCCGAGTGGTACGATGGTTAAGAACTGGCTTGGGACGCCAGAGGGCCCCGGTTCAGATCCCACATATGAGGGCCAGTGACACTGCCCTCCACAGCTAAGATGCTGAACAACAGCTCAACCTGGAGCTGGGCTGCCGTGAGTCGCCAGTGATGGCGTAGGCTGCAGACCCTGTGGCAGTGGGTTGCCATGGGCTACTGTATGTAGCCAGCAGCCAGTGTGACCGGACAGCAGCCACAGTGAGTGGCCGTCCAGAAGCCGGCGACTGATCTGCCTCGCCCGGGAAGAGCGCAATGATGGTGCCAACTTGGGCCAGTGAAGCAATGTCCTCCACAACTAGACTGAAGAACAAAAGGACAGCAACTTGTCTGTTCCCCTTCCCCCAATTCCCCAGCACTGTTCCCATCCCCCAATTCCCCAATAAAAATCTTTAAAAAAAGAAAATAAAATACCGGTATTCGAGTAATGACAAAGCTACCTGGGTTGCAAAAACACACACCTGAAATAAGAAGAAAATAACTATTTTTTTCATTCTTACTAGTCAGTTGAAAATGAATACTCAGCTCAATGTTTCTTAGTTCAAGACAAAGATGAGCTGAATATCCAAAAGATATTTAATGGCCTTCTCAAGAAAGGGTAGATACTGAGAATTAATTCCTAATCAAAATGATGTAGGTGTTTGTTAAAAAGATTTTGTTTTCCCTAGCAGCCTTTTGAAGTGAACTCCCAAATATTCTGAATGGGTTATTTGGTAAAAGCCAGAATAGTGATTTCCAAAGGGTTTCCTTTCCCTGAATCATTGCCACGAGGTTTGAGAAAATATTTATGAAAATCTGTTATCGGTGGCCTTATAATTTTGAAAATGTTTTCAGCAAGTCATTCAGATGAAATTTCTAAAGAAACTACAAGTTTTTCAATAATCATTGTTGGTAGAATGAATGTAAGTTTCAGAATTTGTTCCCAGGATCCTGAGTTTACTATGTCTTATACATGGAAAATATAACACCTACCCCTCTTAATATGGGCCAGGCCATTTGCTAAGTACCAGAAATACATAGATATAAATGATATAGATATATAGATATATAGATCTGGCATCTACATATTATATGACCTCATTTTATGTATATATGTTATATATAATGAGATTTTACATATTACATATTGACTTATGAAGTGAGAGTACATATTATATAGTCAATGACATTATATAATATACCATATATATGTGCTACATACAAAATCTCATTTAATTTTCTCTCAATGGAAACTCTGGGGTCAAAGAGATGTACTGACCTCATTGATTCAATAGTCAACAAATATTTGTTGACTGCTTACTATGTATCAGCCATAATTCTAGGCATTGAGATAACAGAGACAAACAGAATAGACATAGGTCTCTTGTGTCCTAGTGATGGTTGGAGTGATAAAGGAGACAACAATTTCTGATAGTGATAAGCTATGCAGAAAGTAATTTATGTACCAGAGATGGCTTCCAAGAAGAAAGTAAGTTAATATCAGGGATGTGTCAGGAGGGACAGGATAAGTTAGGTACCAGAGGTGTGTTGGGAGATGGTGGGAGTTGGTTAAGCAGAGGTTGTCCTGAGAAGGGGCATCTGAGCTGAGATCTGAAAAGCATAAGAAACGATTATTGCAAAGCCCTTAACCTTGGCATGTTCAGGGAAAACAAAGAAACTATGACTAGAATCTACAGAGCAAAGGGGAACATTACATTCAGGGTCACATAAGGCCTTGCAGCTATGTTAAGGAGTTTGGAAGTTATACTCTGCAATGGAAAACATTTAGAGCGTTTTAATTAGGGGAGCAACATAATCTGATTTCATTTCAAAAATATCCTGCTGGGTGCTGTGTGAGGAATAATGTATAGAGGGCAGAAGAAGGAAAAGACACAAAGTTAAAAGCTTGTATATTGGCCCAGCAAGTAGTGATGGTGGCCTGGACCAGAGTGGTAGTAGACAGAAGTAGACACATTTGAGGATAGAGTCAGTTGGACTTGCTGATGTGTGTGGGAAGATTCAGGGTGACGTAGAAGCAGCAGGAAAGACCCTTTGGTTTGGTATGAGAAATTTTCCTCTGGTTTCATTGCTAGGTCTGGTTCCAGAGCTACTCTGTATCCCCCTTCTTTCTTTTGGTGGCTGCTGAAATGAAACCCATGATTACAGCCTCCCATCTTGCCCAGCCACTTAATCTCAAACTCCCAGTGCTGGGCTTTGGTACAGCCCGAGCTGTCCTGGAGCCCTGGACCTCAGATTGCTCAGGATATAGATTCTCAGAGCAATCAGAGAGGAGGGAGTCTGAGCTGGTATTTGAGGATATGCAAAGGGTGCCGTCCAGAAGGCCTGGTGTCAGACAGAGAAACTTCCACCCTTTCTTGTCCCTATTCTTATTTCCCCCCAAATTCTCACCCTGTTAACCCACTTCCTTCCCCTCTCCTTCCAGGTCTTCCCGGGTATGGTATATATACCATATAAGTCATCTTCCCATCTCAGGGGCTACTAGGGACATGCCTACCACTTTGGGAAACACTACTCTAGGCAATTCCTTCCACCTTATGTGAAAGAGACAAAGGAGAAGCAGTAGAAAATGGTATTAGAGAAGTCAGAGGAGTGGAGTGTTTTAAAAAACAGCTTCTGGTGTCAACCATGACAGAGAGACCCAATGGTAAGAGAACTGAAGATGTCTTTAAATTTGGCTAATGGGGGAAAAGCTTGAGAAGGTTAGACAGGCGAAATCGTATTACAGCAGATAGAGCTTAAAGAAAGGCAAAACAGAAAGGCAAAAAAGGGGACATAAGTATATATTAGATTTTCTGGCAACCTGAAAGACGGTAACTGGAAAAAGGGAGGTGGAGCTACAGCTTAAGGGGAAAGCAGGACTAAGAAGAATAATTTTAATACAGGGTATATATGAAAGCACTTTTACAGTGTTATGCAAATATAAGGGTTATTAATATTTGACCTTGTTACATGCTGCCTTTCACTTGTTTCTTTTTACCTCAGGGCCCTATTTCTCTAAGCAAATTCTAAGTGAAATAATAAACCATGTTTAATACTTCTTGGTATTACCGACCCATTGTCCTACACAGAGAGATCAGTGAAAACTTGATTACTAAAATGTAAACTCAAAATATATGAACGTGTCCCAGGACATCGTCATGCATACATACACATTTCCCAATTAGTTTGTTTACTGTATGTTACTTGAGAATAGATACTGAGTCCTATATTTCTTAGTATTTGTCATAGTACTTACCCCGGAGCCTTGAACATAGTAGGTACTCAATATTTGTTGCTAGATTTTAATTACTTATATGAGTTATTCTCCAGTTCTCACTTTAAATGGCAAACCATCTTGTGCCAATAAACAAAATTACAATGTAATTACATTAAGTTGCATTCAAATATATGGATTATTTCACCCCTTTCCCAATGAAATCCAGATGTGCTACTCCACCAATTAAGCCACCCCTTTATCAAAGTTCCATTAATCTCCTGGAGGTACCACTGTGCTCATTAACTAAATGTCAGATAGGCACAGAAGCTTCTTTGGATTTCACTTAATAAAACAGAGCAATTTAAAGTAATTACTCATATATTGTGAGAAGAAGCCAGTATGTAGCCAGTTTAACCTGCTAGAGATCTGGGGGGTGAAAGAACCCATAAAGTGTGGGAAATTGGGAATAGAAAATTTATTTCCTTTGCCAAGGCTTTCAAGTCAAGCAATTATTTCCCCGAAAAAAGGACAGATTTGACTTTAGGAAAACTTTAAAAATCCATTTCAAATGTTTGTAAAATACTTTAAAAATGTTAAGTTGCCCAATTTACTGCCTAGACTTAGCTTATTTATCGGAAAACTCGTTTTAGTAACTATCTAAATTACAGTCTCCCTTTTAATCCATTTTCCCACATTAATGTGATTTACTTTCCAGAATGATGAGCAGTGCTTTGTGTCATTTGCAATAGCAAAGAAAATAAATTATTAAATGTATGACTTTCCACATAGTAATTTTCAATATATGGATTATCATTTGGACTTATGTTAACTCTGCACAGTTATGCATTATTTAGTATACTTAAAAATGCTTTCAAGAAAGAAATGAAATCAGGCCACTTTTGTCAATATACTAGACTCATTATTATAACAGATAATCGGGAAAATTGTAGATGCTTCTATAATACTCTAGAGAGAAAAAATTTATATAATATTAATTACTATGAAATGAGTTTACTCCACAACTTACCAACTTACCATAATTAAAGAACTGAACAAACAGACCCAATTTTGAGATATTTAGATTCTACAATCCATATTATCTGAAGGCCAAATGATAGGTCTCCCTCATCTGAAAATGACATAATCTATTAACCTATTAGGTTAATTAGCTACTCAAGGAAGGGAAAGATGATCAATACTTACTGAACATTTAGTATATCGATACTTTTTATATAAGTCTATTTAAGCCTTCAACAACATACTTCTAATGTGAATACATTCCTCATTTTGCAGTTGAGGAAAATGAGTTTTCAAAGTATAAGTGACTCATCTAAGAGCAAACTAGAGCAGCCATGGATTGTGTTTGAAGACAGATGTGTTTGCCACCAGTGTTTAGGCGTTTCACCTCAACAAAATGTCTTCAATTAAACAAACAAAAGCAAAATGTTTCCGCTATAATCAAAATATCCATACTCCCTACCAAAATATAACCTCAGTCGTTTGTAAAAATTTTTAATTTTTTTCCTTTTTCTCTAAAAAAGTTACTAAATTTATTTTCTGTCTTAACTAGTTGCCTCATTTATGGTGCATTCAGTGAGCATATATTAATGGCCTATTCAAGGTGGGGTACTTGACCAATAAGACACAGTTACTCCCTGAAAGATTTTCTAGTGAGTAGGAAAGGCAAACTGATGGCTATAAAATAAAGACCTTGATATTCACAGAATAATAGGGATCACATCAGAGGTGGCCTAAACCAGACTGGTATGGGTAAGGCCTCCCCAAAGTGGGAAGCCTATGCTGATTTCTAAAGGAAGAGTGTTAGCCAGGTGACAAATTCGAGAAGGCATATCATGAAGCCAGAAAATCATACCAGGAGCACAAAAGTGAGAAAGCATGGTATATTCTGGTAATTGAAAATATTTTTGTACTGTTGGAGTACAGAAAATAGACGTTGGGAGTAAAGGAGAAAGAGGGTGGTAATAAATGCCCCTAGGCAGCTAACTCAGGGCCAGTTCCTAAGGTATATAGTAAGCCATGCAACAACATTTGAACCCTCCTGAGGGTGACACAGAGGCATTAAAGGATTCATTCAACCAGGGGAGTGAAATGATTTGGTTTATATTTTAAATAGATCATGCTGGGGATAGTGTGATGAATGGACTGAAATGGGGTGAGACTAGACAGGAGAACAGTTAAAAGACACTGTCCAAGGCTAGAACATGATGAGGTCCGTGACTACATTAGTAGCAGCAGGGATGGCACAAAAGAGGGAAATTCCAGAGACACAGGAAAGGCAGACTGGAGAAGACTTAGTGAATCGCTGGACATGGGGATGAAGGAAAGCTGAGAATTGTTTCCTTTAATGACTTGTACCAGTGAATTGACAGTAGTCTCATTTGTCAAAAAGAGTGACTGTTAGGGAAAAAGACGTCTTGAGGGGAAGCCCAGGAGTTCATGTTTAAACGCGTGAGTTTGAGATGGATATGAGACCTCCCCGTGGAGTTGTTTAGTAGGTCTGCAGTGTGGGACAGAGGCCAGGACAGATTTCAGGAGCCAACAGTTTGTATATCCTTTTAGAAGCCATGGATGTGAATAAGAACATGTTAGCTGGATGCTCTTACTCACTGGAGAAGGGGGGCCGGGGGTGGGTGGGTGAGGAGAACCACTGACCACCAATATTTAAGGTATGGTCAGCAGCAGAAGAGCCCAGGAGAAGTAAACATGGAGCAATGAAACCTAGGGAGAACCTGATGTCACAAAAGCCTTGAGGAGTGTTTCCAAAAGGAGGACATGGTCAGCAGTGTCCAGTACTTCAGGGAAGGCCAGTCAGATCAAGATCAAACCAAACACAATGGATTTAGCAACAGAGATGATGTTGACTAACACAGTGAGAGCTGGGTCAGTGGAGTTATGGGAATGGAAGCCTGACTAAAGCTCTCATCTGATAGAATTTCCTGAATGAAACAAAGAAATCACCCATAACTCTTATTTGCTAAAGGCTTTGTGCCAATTGCAAAGTTTAAATTTTTTTTTCAAGCATTTTCACTTAGTGGGCAATTAAATAAGCAAAATACTTGTACATGCCCTTTCCTTAATTATAGCCTTCATAATCTGTTCACATTCATGTTCAAACAGGCTCATCTGTAAGATGGGTTTGCGGCAGCATCAGGTTAAAGTTAGCCTTACATGCAAAAGTCAGTGTTGACTCACACCAGTTAACACCATTTGCATATATGGAATATGACAGGATTCCAATTCTGATCATTTGTAAGACACAGCACAGGGATTCATTTAAAGCTAAGTCCTGAAATGTTCTGCTGTCGTCCCTATGTGCATACGAGTTAAAGGATTAATTTAAAGAGTTAACTGTTTTTGAAATGTTGGTGCTGGAAATTAACATTAACCCCTAAAGCATAGTTAATTGTATTACATTAGGTTTTTATTGGTAGAGTTTTCTTTCAGAGAGTATGATTTATCAACAAACATCCCTGATTAGGGTAATAATGATCCTCACCTCCTGTATTGTTTCAGATTTCTTCTTCTTTCTCAGTTTGCTTATTTTTTAAAATAATGAAGACAAATAGAATTTTTCTTGCCTTAATAATGTTCAGTGACAGTACTTAAATTGTAGCCTATGTTTACAAATTTTAATAATATTGTAAATACTGGTATATAAGAAATTAAAAAATATGTGTGTGTGCAGGGTGTTTTTAGGAAACTTTTTCCTCTCGAGACGGAGCAGAAGAGAGGCAGAGAGAGAGAGAGACAGACAGAGAAAGGAAGAGGAGACACTCTCTCCTCCCTTCCTGATTCTGGGCGTTGTTTTGTGAGGAGATGCCTGGAGCTGCTAAACCCATTAATTTGGTCTAGCGATGGCAGAGCAGTAAAAAGGACAGAGCCTGGGTCCCTGATGACACTGGGGAGCTGTTCAATCAAAAAGAAACTGCTCACTTGACTTCTTGTTGGGTGAGATAGTGACCGTAATGATTAAATTCATTTTTAAATAGGGTATTTGTTTCCTTTCAATTGAGAGAACTGATTTTATACACACACATACACACGTGCGCGCACACACACACACACACACACACACACACACACACACACAGTGCATTATGCACTGCAAGACATTTGGTTCTCTAAGAATTTCATTTATAACTTATTCATTTATAATGTATTAATAAACAAAGGAGGTTTTAGTCACACCATATAAATGCATCATTTATTCAAAACTGTCTCATAAAAGTCTTGAAAAGTCTTCTCTTTTCAAATCCAAAAGTAGCGAAAGCTACATTCATGAAAAATTAGTGTTGAAAATACACTCCGTAAAAAAAAATAAATAAATAACAACCAGGAAACAGTCAAGTAGGATTCTTAAGAATAAACATAATTTTTGGCCACAGTGCAATTAAATTATGGCATTTAAAAAAATCAGTTATAACTAATAATGAAAGACACATCATGTTTTAAAGTTTTGTGTCCAAAAAATATTAAAAGAAAAAAATGAAAAAAATTTACTTCAAAATCTTTCAATTAAATCAACACAACTATGCATGTTTTTTGATCCACCATTATAAATTTTTTTTTCTTTTTTTAGGAATTTTATTGGGGTCCACTCCAATTCCCCAAACCATGGCCATTTTATGAGATAAGTCTTTCTGCCTTTGGTACATCAGGCTTTTATGGGATAAATACTTTGAGATTTTCTTCCTTTTTTTTTTTCCACTTTATCAAGGTTCCATTTGTTTTTTAAAAAACTTAAACCACCATTATAAATTTTAACACCCCAAGAGGAATACATCATAGTAATTCCAGTAAAGAGGAGACTATAGAATTGATTTAAGAATAAAGAATATTTTTTCCCATTTAGAGATTTTAATTAATATTTAAACAGGTGCATTTCCCTTTTACACTGGAATTTTAATAAATTAGAATTTCCCTTCTAAAGTAGAACTTTAGAAGGGAACTTTCTGGACTTGATTCTTTCAGGAAAATAATTCTTTAGTACAGTGGAAATAACAAGAAACTTATAGAGCAGGTGGAAAGGAAACCTACAGTATCATAATTATCCCACAAAGGAAAGCTAGATAGAGTCCAACATACTCTTTTAGAGATTAAGAAACCAGATTCAAATACTCAAAGACAGGTAAAATTGAAAATGAGAAATCGTGTAAGAGAACAGAGGACTCTCAAAATTGGAATTTTTTGAGATGCATGAGGAAGAAAAGGTGAAGACAGCTGCAAGCAAGCTGTGTGCGAAGCTTTCTGGTGTGCTCAGATTGAAAAGGGCACACACTGAAGATGAAAGTGGGGACATGACCAAGGATGATGAGAGGAGAAGGGCACTGACCTCAAACAGATTCAGAAAGTTTGCAGCCCAGAGGCCACTGAAGCATATCCCTGAAAGCAAAAAGGGTCTGTGGCTCAGACATGAAGTACAATGAGAAAAGAACAGGCCCATTGCTTGGTCTAGAGAAAACTCAGAACCACTGTGCTTCCATTTTGTGTCCATCTTCACCTCAGGAGACGTCACTCAGGAAAGAGGAGAGCATACTGGCTGAGAGCAACCAAGGCCCAAGTGAGAGCTTCAGCTTATTCTTAGCGTTCCCCAGGCTTGAGTCTCTGAGGCCCCACAGGAATCCCTCCTACAGACCCAAAAGGCTTACAGATGACAGAGGACCACCACTGGGAATTTTCGAATAATCAAGGTGACAGGCAGAGAAGGGCCAACATCCTTCTTTTTCAAGAGGGAAGGGGAGTTAGTAAGATTAACCAGAGACCAAATGCTTTAGCTCCAGAAAAATTCAAGGTTTTCATTCTATTTAACCAATTACGATCATTGAGAAAATAATTCAACAATCAAACAGAATCAAACTAAATTTAATAAAATCACTACATGCTGGTTTCTTTCTTTCTTTCTTTTAATAGGGGCTATTACTCTGGTAGATATACATATTATATTTAAGGTAAATTCTGACCTCAGCAAAACATTTCGCAAAGTCACATAACACTTTCCAAGTCTCTTTCAAACCTAAGATTTGATGATTCTTCAAAAATGCCTTTTGTTTTCTTTTGTTACTTTATTCTTGGCAAACTTTTATTACTTCAGATATTGGAAAATCTTGTAAAACTAATTCTAATTAAATTGCTATTCAAAAAATGGATACGTTGATCAATGTAAATGTGATGTTAAGTGAATGCTATTACATATGCACAACATATATAACAAGCTACTTTCTAAAAATTTCCTTAAAACATAGGCCATACTTTACATTTTTGTCTTATGCCAAATGGAAAAAGAGGTCAGTTGTAGAATTACACAGCCTAGGTTCAGTTCTACTTCTTATTAGACCTGGGCCAATTACTTAACCTCTCTGAACTTTATTTCCTTATCTATAAAACGGGGGTAATAATATCTCTCTCAATGGGCTGGTAGTAAATGAAACAATATATATAAAGCCCAAGTATATAAAGTGCTTAATAAATGTCATTGTTGATGCCATTAATGGTGGTAATTGTTTAAGAGTCATTTTATTTGCCTCAGAGTAAGCCAATCAGTAACCTGAAAATGGTCTTCTCTATCTGTATAGGGTAAGATTTTGCTTGCAAGCAACAGACCACCTGACTACCAGTGGCTTGATCAGTGTGAATTTGTTTTCTCCATATAACAAGAAGGTCGGTGGTACTGATCTTGAATTGGTTCCATAGTTTACCACGTCAAGGCTCTGGGTCAGCATTGCCATGGTTCTCTAGGGCTTTCCCTCATGGCCACAGGATAAGCCACTGCAGCTGCTCCAAACAGGAAGGAAACAGGAACAGGCACTCATCAAAGGCCTCTCACCCATGACCTGGCAGGAAACTCATTCTCAGACAGCCTCCCCCTTCCCCTGCAGCCTTTCCCTTAGGTCATCTTGTGGGACACATGGCTGTTCCTGGCCACAAAGGAGGCTGGGAATTGAGTAGCTGCCATTTTCAGCCACAATAGTGGGAAAGGGATCTACAAGAAAAAAGGTGAACCAGTGTTTGCCACCGTATTTTACCTTTGTATTTCCTTTTCCTTGTCAGATATTTTTTACCCCCAAAGGCTCCATTCAGATGCCTGTCAAAATATAATACCCTACCTCACTCTGTGCACAAATGTTCATTGTCAGAAGTAAATACAAAAATAAATACACTGCCCCCGCCTCCCTAATGCAGCAAAACAGGTAACTGTTAACCAATTTAGAAATTACAGATATCCCCCCTAAATTGGGCAGCACTGAGCCAGATAGTCTCTCATGATTGCTCTGGCCTGATGACTCACTCTTTTGTCCCTTGTGTTTCACCCTTTCTTTCCCAGAAATCCTTCTGATCTCATCTCCGTTTTCTTCCTCTTCCATTAGCTGGATCAAATGGCTTTCAAAATATCCTTCCTCGTTAGCAATGCAACAGGAGAAGGGCGGTAGAAACGGTATGACATAAGGGATAGTGTGTGTGTGTGTGTGTGCGCACGCGTGCGTGCGCCCGTATAGAAAATGTGGGCAGAGAAGCTAGATTTGCCTTTGAACCTCACCCTCTTAACTTCCAAACATAAACTAAAAAATCCATCTATACCTTTCTGATTATCCCCAGGCTTGGCTCTCTCTCCATCCTCCCCCACACATCTCATCCTGGCCCACACACACCCTGCTCCTCCCCTCCCAAAAAAGAAAAAGTCAGGATGTTAAAAAGATCTCCGTGTGCTGAAGAAGTAAAGCAGAAATGATAACTCCAAGTCCCCTCTCTATGGGACAGCATGCAGCAAGTTGGGGTGTAAAACTCTTCTGCTGCCTGTCTTTCACAGGAAGCACTTGGTTCCTTCTCCCTCATGTAGGACTCACCTAACCAGCTGCCTGGGGCAAACCTTGTTCCAGAAAGATAACCAAGATTCTCAAACACAGAGCACAATCTCACCCACAGTCAGTGTGCACTGGTAAAATGGAGGTGAGTTGGCCAGGTCAATGCTTACGTACCATTGAAGAACTAGAATCAAAACCGTTCCATGCCAGGCAAAACCAGTATAAAATAAAATTCTCATGGGATAAATAGCGGGTCCCACAGGCTCGGATAAGGCTGTTGAGGGTTGGCAGGCACACAACAGAAAGTCCACATTGTGCAGGGCGGGAAGCTCTGAGACAGCAGTAGAGTGGCCAACCTCCGAAAAGAGTGGGGTATCTCTAGGAAGATTTGGGACTTGCCAGAAACACGTAGGCTTTATGCCGAGTGACAGGGTCCTCTGTCTTCAAAGGCCCTTCACAAACATGAAATATTCAACAGAGAACAAAGATGGGGGTGGGCACCCGAAATGCTGTCCAGGGAAGGAGCACTGATAAACCGGTTAGGAATGCTACCCTAAAGAGGTAGATACTTAAAGCTTACAGGAGCGTGACCTCTAGCACTGCTAGCAACTTTGGGAGGGTCAAGTGCTCTGTGTCTCTGTGTCTGATGTCCTACTTTCTGAGTTCAAATTCTGCCTGTGTTGACTGTGGGTCAAGTCCCTACTAGCTCTGTGAAAATTAAGTGCAGTAAACAACCCAGCCAAGTGCATAGAACCTGCCCATATGAACTGACTGCCAGCTTCTGTTATTAAGTTCCTCTCGTCTTGATTTTAGATAATGCTGCAAACTTTCCACAAGTAAAGAGTCTGTAAAGAAGTGTTTTGAGGGCGCTCCAGATACCATTTTCAGGAAAAATTACCTGGTCATCTGTGGATTGCATAATAAATAGGTGGTCCTCAGACCTCAATTTGAGGAATATTGTTAAAGCATTCCATAGGGGATGATCCTATTAAATTTAGACAATTTGGCTGACCAGGGATTTGTAAAGAAATGTAATGGTCTATGGAACATCTCAAATGTCTCTGGAAACGCTGAATAAATGTAATAACAATAACTCCTTGCATTTATGAGCTGCTTTTTTAGATATCAAGTGCTTACACATGTGCTGTTTTATTTAATGTCTGCTGAATTCTCAGGAAATCCTACCTGCTGGAGATTGCCAGCAGCCAACTGTCATAGACTCCGGGTCTTAGTTCCTTACAGAGTTTGCTTGGCGAGTTAACTTTGTTATTGTTACTTTTTTGTGGTTATTCCAGAAGCAGCTGCCATTCCACAGTAATCCCCTTTGCTCCTTATGGAACAGGGGATACTCGCAAAATATAACTACTTATAGAATGGTAAAATAACAGAGGGCTTTTAAACATCATTTGTCATGAACATCTCCAGTGTGGTTTGTAACCACCTGCATCAGAAACATTTTTATTTAAAAACACAAACATGCAGAGATCCAAATTCTACCTCGGCAGAGTAAATCCAAATTTCTAGGCATGAGGACTGGAAATCTATGTTTTTATCAAGTACCTTAGACAATCACTATATACACTAACAATTAAAGACAAGTGTTCTAATGTCTCAGGCACTCACTAAAAATAGTTCTATTCTGCCTAGCTGGCTGCTGGGCAAATGGAATATATATATAAAATGCAGGACTATTTTGAGTATTATGAGGACTCAGATGTGTAGACCAGTCACTGAGCCAGCAAACCACACACCAAATCCACACCAGGGAACCCAGTGCCGGGGCTAGGGTGGGGTAAGTGAGGCACTCATCAGGCCCAAATTTAATGGGGAGCCCAAAATCTCAGTAATCAAGATAAGTAATAGCCTAAAGAAATATTTTTAAAAGTAAAGAAGAATGCAAAAACTAATCCAAGATGAACAAAGTATCAAAATTGTAAATAAAGACGGAATTGGTATTACTCTTTTTTTTTTTCCATTGCCTCGGGCTCAAATATGGTTCCTCATTGCTCTGAGGACAGACGGTTCTTTGCTCCTTGGATCTGCATGCTGACTGGGTGCTCCAGTCCTGTGTTTTACTGTATTTAAAGGTGGAGCCTGAGACAAGAGGAATGCCCACGTCTTATCATCACATTGAGTCAGAGGATGTGAAGCCAAAAAGTTTCATTAACTTGAACACATTGTTTTTTCCTTTGAAAATAAAAGTTAGATTGAGCTCTGTGGTCCTTAACTAAAAGGAATTTTATTCCAGCGACAGGATTAATTGCCTAAGACATATAGGCTCGTAAGAAGCCTCACCGACGTTCAATTTAAGGGATTCTGCAGTAATTTGAATGGCCAAATAGGGCCCTTTGTGTGGTGTCACTCTGTCTCAGATGTTGCTTTCTGATAGATTCTTCTGAGTGTGTAAAATTTTAAATCCTTTATAAACATCAATGATTGGCATAATTGGTGTAATTATAGGTATCTAAAAAGCAGAAAATGCCTATGTAACAGCTGCCAATAGTTGGTTTCAGGAAACATGCAGTCACTTGTGGAGAGCCAGGCTCAGGGTATAAATGCTCGGGTAATATTACTTCCAGATGGACCAACTTGAATGAGAGATGGCTCAGAGATAGAGAGAAAAGAGCTCCCTCCACAGGGACTGAGCCATGCAGGACAAAGCTGGGGGGGCGGGGGGGATGCTCTGGAGGAGGGCCTCCCTGGACTCTAGGGTGAGTGTGCACAGGTTAGAGAGCCACAGTGGGCTCTGGCCCCTTACCTTAGGGAGAACTAAAAATAGTTTAAATTACCTTTTGTCAGGCTTATTTTTTAAAGTCCTACAGTCGTTAAGTCCTGTGTTAAGGGTAGCAAAACGGGTGGTGGTGGTGGGGGGGGGACAATTGGCAGTCCTTATTTGCAAAGGTCTGTCTTCTTACAAATGGGCATGGAGGAAATAGGAATACCTTGGATTTCTCCACTCCCTAAATATTTGGGGCTAGGTTTCATTTATAACATGCTTGTGGTTTATCAAGAAGTCCTTTAAGCCAGTTTTGTGAGTAACAGGCATTTGGACCTGCAACATTTGAAACATAGCCTTTAACACCTTCCCACTCTTAGAGAACATGTGGGTTTGGAAGAGGAAAGGAATTAACTGGGGGAAGTTGAAACAACTTAGAGGACTCTGCTCTCCTGCAGATTCCCAAGGCCATTAGTGGTGAGCCTGCCAAAATGACGACCAAATACTAACCTACAGCTAAAGAAAGATCTCTCCTTCCCCGTTTCCTGAAGCTCCTCACTTCATTTTGTCAAGCTACCCACCCTTCTACAAATGAACAGCTTTATTGAACTTCACTAGTATCTTCTTTTTAAAATGTAAACATGTCTAGTAGTTAAGCAACTGAGGATTATTTAATTAAAAAGTTGCAATCATATCGATGTTCTAATGCCTGCTTAACTGTAGTCCTAATGGGAAGACACTGGGCTTTATTTTGTTTGGAGGGGACATGGATTTTATTAACAATTTTGATAATAATAATGTGGGAGCACGGACTGCTTTCCAACGTTATGTGAGGTTTGGGGGATTGGTAGGATCCATCTAAAGAATGGGTCAAATGGCCTCTAAAGTTTCTTTGTAATCTAAAAAGCTTCAAGTCCTATAATCAGCGACTCTGTGATCATACCATAAAGCAGTGGTTGTATTTTTTTTTCATTTTTTTAAGCAGAAATTTGTATGTAAAATAGATGAAAGAGGAACTGTTCTGGTTGTATATTTATGTGCACATCTGTTTAAAGGAGAAAGGCAGTAGTGAATCTTGGGCTTTATGATGACTAGATAGGATGGACTCCTTCCCTTATTTACATATAAAGTACCCTTATGCTCACCCCAAAATACCTTTTGCCAATTTGCCACATGGATGTTCCACCAGTAGAATATAGTGTGGTACGACTGGCATCGTGGTGCCGGGGGGGGGGGGGAATAGAGCAGCTAATGACAGTGTGGTATAAGTCCATAACTTTCTGGTCACTTCCAATTATTAAAAAGTCAATACAATTTTAACATTTACCCTCCAACTTGACTTATATCTGTTCTCCTTTTCTCCAGAGTCCACTTGGGTAGCTTGAAATGGAAAAATACTTTCTCCCCACGCCACTTCAAAACTTAGCTCGTCCAGTGTGTTGGAGAGAGAGAGGGCAAGGAGAAGAAACAACACAAATACCCCATTACTGAACTGGCCACTGCTGACTGCTGTAGTCCTGCCTCGGTCTTGATTCTCCAGCGAACACCTACTGGTCATTGCTAGCCTTCGGAGGGGCAGGTATCCAAACGCTGGTTTTCCCAAGAGCACACATGTGGGTTCTTCTGACAGCACCATTCCCCCTTTCTTGAATTCTTCCTTACCACTCTAATTCCTGTTCCCCAAAGTACTACCCACAGACTTCTCAGATTCCTACTTCAGTTTGTACTTGACCTGTGGAAACTCATGTCCTTTCTGTATCAAATGGTAAAAGTCAGGGAATCAACAAACAGGCCCCCCAGTGGGCTCTCTCTCTGTCTCTCCCGCTCCCCTTTCTCCCTGCTCCCCACCCCCTCACCGCTGCACAACAACTCAGCTGCCTAAGCAGATGACCAAATAGTATCCAGTCTCCCTTCTTAGAGGCACACTAGTCTCTGGGAGAATCCCTCAGCACTTCCTTATCACTTGACTGTTGAATGGGGTGAGGATCGGCTGTGCTCCCCTCAAGGATGTTTCATGACTCTTTGACTCTCTTCCTTCTCTTTCTAGAGTCATCTCCTTATTTGGACTTAGGTGAGGAGACTATCAATTATATTAGCGTCAGTTCTGCTCTGGATTGGGTAGGGGCTTTGGCCCCCAATATTGGGCACTCTCTTTAGGGTGGGGTATACGTAATCCCTGCTGTTTATATCTCTACACCTTAGTGTCAAAATTAGGGCCACAGGGGGGAAAAATCAGTTATATTAAATAGATAAAACCAAACTGTTTAAGTGAGGATATTGTGGATAGAGGAGGGAGACGGGTAGATGTGCCATAGACCTTAGGCTTATACTCCTGAGTACAGGGAGCCCAACGGAAGAACGGAAGAGGAAGTGAGACGGCTTTCAGGCCCCAGGAGCGAAGGCAAAAATGAGGAATGGGAGAGTGAAGAATATACTCAGCTAATCAGTGGGTATATACTCAATGGCTGGTACAGAAGTAGGCGCATCCTCAGAAGCAACCAATGTATTGCCTGGCAAGTGATTGATGAGGTAACTGGACATGGAAATGCTATCTTGAAAGGGAATTTGAAGGATAAAATATGGAGAAAAGAATCAAGAATTGGGAGAAAGTCAAGACACAGGAAAACCAAGAGAATACCTGGTCTAGTTAATAGCTGCATGGTCTTGATACTAAATTAGGCAACTGATTTACCTGCTCACTAGGGCCATGGATTTTGAAGTGTATTTATCCCAGAACTCTCATGAAATTTCTAGTTCCCTTGTAGTCGTGTATTTCTTTGCAATAAAGTCCCTTGATCTCAGGTTATTTGAGTCTCTGTTTTTTGCAATTACAGAGCCTAACACAAGTAAAGCCAATAACACAGTAATGAGAATCAGCTTCATGAAAGAAGAAAAACACCAAAGAATTGATCCCTGTCTTCATGTTCATTTCAGTAGCACTAAAATCCCTATATACTTTGTCACCATGCAGGGGTCCAAGGCCATTTCTGTTCTGTTTTTTAAATCATATATGTAATCAGAGACTTAGGATAGAAAAATGATCTCAGAATGACTTGCACATGTGTCTATGTACATGCTAACATCATCTATTCACCCTCTTTGGGGGGTAAAATTGTTTCAAAGTTTGATTTTTAATTTTTTTTAATTTTAGTTCTCTTAGACCTATCACTATTTTTTCTCCCCAACAATCACTTTTCCTAACCAGCTCCAGGGTATAAAACAGTTACAAACCTATGTCTATAACACTAGGGCCAAGCAATTCCACCTCTAGGAGCTACTCAAGAAAACTCTCACATGTTTGCACAGACACGTATAAAAATGCACTGTTATAGCCATAAAAGTTGGAAATCTCCTTAACTAGCATTTCTTTAATTTACTTGACCACCAGATATTTGTTCACAGAACACCTAGTAATATCTTGAGAGACTACTATTTGGGAACAGTCTTTGGGCAACACTATTTGGGAAATGCAAAATACTTTTCACCCTCAACAACGCCTCTCCCCCACCCCACACAGTTTTTGTCTTTTCCCTCTAATTTTTGGATTCATGAGGTGCTCACCCCAAAATTAAAGCTGTTAGCAAATTCCCAAATGTACTTACACCACTTCTTTCACAGACAGGCTTCTGAACCTACTGCTGCCAGGTGAGGAACAAAGTGCCATGTGTTTTGAGACTAAGGCCCCACAAGATCCCAGGAACTTCAAATAAATTATTCAAAGTCTGAGGGGATTGGCAAACAAGAGAGATAAAAGGCCCACAACCGGAGTGAGGGAAAGGGGAGGGAGACAGCAGAGGCCAAGACTGAAGGTCAGCAGTTCCAGAAGAGACTGTTTTCACAGGTTTTAGGTGATGGAGCTCGGGAAGTTAGGACAAGCTCTGGTAAGAAGGTGGCAATTAAGCTCGCATACAAGGGGAGCTAATTGATCGTTAAACCGGGCGGGGCTGCTCAACTCTTAGGAAAGCAGTTACAGGCACCAGGCACTTTTAGCCAATCATCACACTACACTGCTGGGCAGCCGCTACCCAGAGAGCCAACTAGAAATAATAGGGTTTTTTCATGTGCCTTCTGTCTTTCAACTGCACTGTGTGTCAGGAAATAGCCCATTCATTCGACGTTCAAAAGCGAGTCCGAAGAATTATGTATTTGGGAAAATATCTAAAGAACCAACAGGCTAAGTAAATGACATTTCATTTGTTTTTACTCTTAAGTCCTATCCTTAAAAAACTCCCCCCAAAACTCAAATGGAATATCATTTGAACATCTTGTGTGTGATGCAAAGCAAGTCTGTGTACTGGAGTACAAATGAGTTACAACTTTGTCCTTAAACAAAAAATCTTCAGGATAAAGGGAAGGCCCTACGTGAAGCATCTTGCCCTGACTTGACTTAGGCCTAGCCTGTTTGGCAGCGCTCCATAAACCAATTGCCCTGAATTGAAACTGTCAGGAGAAAATAAAATGGGCTAAGTTTATTATCACCTGAATCCACTGACATACACACATGGAGGTACATTGTTAACTAAAGCACAAACCAAAATGCAGCAGCCTGGTCAAACAGCCCCCTGGGAAATACCGTTTGGTGATGTGAACCTTTTTTTTTCTTTTTCTTCTTCACATTGAGAAGGAAAACAACACATGCAGGAAACCATAAAACCCTTCAAGTTAACTGTAGCCAACGGTCAATCTCATTAGGATATAATGGGTAGGTTGTAGCCTCTCTGTAAAGGCTGAATGTGTCCTCTAAATAATTTCCAATTTTCTCACTTTCTCTGCCTCTTAAACAAACAGAAGTTCCACTTGCTATAGTTATACTGTTTCTACTCTCTTCTGACTCAGTTACTTCTTCCAAAACTCAGTCCGAGTTCATATTTTATCTTAGAAGACATTCATTGAACTAGAATATACATACATACATACATATATATACATATATATATACACATATGTATATATATATATATTTTTTTCAACCCAGTTAATCGCTTACTCTTACTCTCTCAGTAAGGATGGTAGGAGGGTGTCCTTGGGAAATGGATAGAAATAGGGAGTCGGAGGGCTGAAGGAACTCCGAGGACTACTAGCCCTCACCCATGGGCCAAAGGCCTTGCTTGGTAAGTCTGTATCTCTATTACTGAAGTGTAGAAGACATCTATTTATGGAAATTCAGACTAGAGAGCAAGAGACAGGGGGTGCCCTTTCTCTCACTTCTGACCTCATGACCTCAGACCAGTCACTGAACCATTCTCAGCTCCATTTCTCCATGTAACAAAAAGGGGGTAATAATCCCTTGCTGCATATGTATTAGGTGAATATGCAAAAATACCATGGGGCAGTGAGTCTCCCACCTCAGTGAGCATTGTAAATATATGGGAGGGGGATTTATTAGGTCCCCAACCCCAGAGTTTGTGCTAATCTTTATAATCTCTGCCCCTAACAAGAATCTCCAGGTAATTCTAATGTGAGGGTTCATGTCCCAGACTGGGAGACACAGATTCCAGGGACTTGTTCAGAACTGTCTTCTATGCTGCTTCCACTGTGCTAGGCTTGTACATGCATCACCTTTGTGCAACATTCCATGAGGTAAGAAACTAGCATTTCATAAGCCCATATAGTAGGCCAGGCATTGTACATGCGTAATTTCACTCAAGTCTCACAATAGCACCATGCGTTAGAAAGCAGTCTTTCTATTTAACAGTTTAGAACACTGAGGCTTAAAGAGGCTAAGAAATTTGACCAAGGTCAAGGTCCTTCGCAACTAGTTGGTCTAAGAGCCACTTTTCACTAAATCCAAGGTTCCAATTTACTACAGCTGCAATAATACAGGCAGCATAATATGCAAAAGCATTTTGGAAGCTCTTAAGTCACCTCTGAAACAATGTAAATATAAAGTCAACAAATGAGAATTAAACATGTATTATATGCAACGAAACAGAAAAGCAAATTTGGGGAAGCAAGGAGTATTTAAGGCCTAGTTCCTGTTCTCTAAGAACTCCAGTCTAATGGGAGAGACCAATTTGGCTATATAGTATTGAGTTTTGGAGAATTGGGGAGATGGGCTAAAATCACTGTGTGCAGGGCCTTGAATGGCAGCATGTGAATTTCACGCAAAGGGTAATCTGGTAGATTTTTAGCCAAGTCTGACAGCATGCAGATGCCTGGAGATGCTGCTCCCCTCCCCCCACCGCCCCTATCTTTCAAATGATAGAATGAAGACACAGAAATGTACATGGAGAAATTTTCCAGGATGAATCAAGAGGGGTAGGGGTAAACATTAGTAAACATGGGTTGGAAAAGTACTGTAGAGGCCTCAAAAGAGAAAAAAGGGCATAAAACTAAAACCACCTGAGAAAAATAAAGCATAAACCTTCCACCCTGGGAAATCCAAATGGGTAAGATGGATTTGTAGTCCTAGCAATTTTTTTTTTTTCGACACATGAATCTTTGCAAATACCTCCTTAGGATCCTCAAATTAGTTTCAATTTATGATTAAACATTCTGACCCCTAGCGTTCCCCAAGCCATGTTTTCTAATTCATGCGCACTCTATAAACAAAGGAAATACGGTACTTGATAAATGTTGATGTCCACTTCCCTCGCCTTTCTCCTTTTCTTCAGAATTCTTTTATGTCTCCAGCACCCGGATCCCAGCACCTCAGAGCAGTGAGCACAGATCCAGGAAAGCCCTTTTAGGGACTCAGCCTTCCCCACCAGCTTACATGCTCTTTCTCTCTTGGCCCTTACAGGTATTCAACTAGGAATTGATAAGGCTTGCTTAAGTAATACTGATGCACAATTCTGATGGAGCACAGGGCCAGAAGCAGCACCTTTAAAGAAAGATGGCTTGATATTCTTAAAAGAAAATCTGAAATTTATTATTTTCTATTGATCCAAATCATCTGAAAGAAAAAGTCATACTAAACTGTTTGGTTTCTCAGGTTTATTATGCCTTGTGCCACCTAACACGTATCTCTTAGGAATGAAAATTGATTCAGAGGCAAGAAAGTACAAGGCTGTTTCTTACATTTATTCTATCACCTCCTAAGGAAGGACACACACACATTTAAGCTTTTATTTTTAAAGCAACAGTATCAAGATTCTGAAAGAAAATATTTATAAAGCATCCACCCTTACGTGGACAGTCAAGGGAGAATAAACATAGTTCTATCAGGAGAACCCTAAAAATAAAATATACCTTAAAAAATGCATCATATAGATTTATGTCAAGGTTTTGCTACTTTGGATCTGAAAAACTAAACCATCAAATTATCACTACAATGAACAAAAATTAAACTTAAGCACTTTATAGAAGAGCTCTTCCTTTTGTGGAGGTCTTTGAATAGACTTAAGACACCATGTTGTTTTAAGTTCCTTTTAAAAAATGAGATATTACAATTGTAGAACACAAATGCAATTAAAATCAAATATATTAGTAAATACATGAAAGAAAAATTTGGAAACTAGTAGACACAATGATCTTCAAAGGATGAAATTATATTGAAACACAACAGTTCTATTATTTTGGAGGGGGGAAATTACTGCTTTTCATTGAAAAAAAAAATTGCTTGTTTTGGACTACAGGCTCCAAAAATCCTTCCAGAATGGACAAGCCTTACCAACAAGCAATCCAATGACTAAAGGATTATTTCCAAACACGTCTGTTTATTAACCCTTCCTCTCCAGTGCAAAAAGCTAGAAGACATATAAAGCACATATTTTTAATTAACGAACATTTGCAAAGTGATAGGTTTTGTGAATGGCAATTCTTAGCCCTCAAAATAAAGAGGAAATAATGCTCCTCAGCATGTTGTAGATTCCAAACCAAATAAATACTAACGGGCCTTAGGAAATCCAAAGACACTTTTTCTCCTTGTGCGTAGGTCTCAATAATGCTTCTGGGCCTGATGCTTATAGAAAGTCCAACTTGCCACTAGCTGAATGTGTGCTGATCACGGATTGAGAGACGGAGAGCTGTCCTCCCAGCCTCCACCGAGCCAGCTTCTCTAGGTCATTCTTATCGGTGCCCTTTATTGACATTAATAACCATTAGGCATGGCAAAAATTGAGATTTTAAGCACCACATAAACCTTTCTGCTTTTAAGGAAAAAGTTTATACAACATTTACATTTTATAACTGGTAAAGGCTTTCTCCTCCACAATATATTGATAATGGAACAGGCTTATTTGTTCTTAATCTGTGGAAAACAATTCTAGCCACTATTAGATGCTAATTATGGGCACGTTAAGGAAAAAGCAGCTGTAGGAAAATAAAAGTTTCAAAGAGATCAGCTAGCTAGTTTCATCTTTAAAGAATTCTGTCCACCTTGCCCCTCCTCCTCTTTTTAAAATTTCAAGACAAAGGGCTTTTTATTTTTTTTTAATGTGATAAACTCAGAAAATTCCTAGAAAGCGGATAGAGTTGACACATATTCAGCTGACGCCATCATTTCAGGCTCAAGGCCTGCCAAGTTTGGCTGAGAGGAACTTAGTATTCCTCAATAAGATGGCATTTAACAGGCTCCTCTCTGAGAACTTGTTTCAATGCTAAGGCAGATGGTGTAGTTTCTACACATTGTAGGGCCCTCCCTATCTTAGGCTTCGGGCATAATAATGACAAAAGTCAAGATTTAGGGTTCAGTTCCAGCTGATTTTATTTCCTTCTCAAAAAAAGTTATTTACAGAAGGTATATATCAACAATCTGACAGGCAGTGAACTTGACATGATTAGCTGGCATGATTTTTTTCTTTTTTTTCCCCCCAAACATTGTTTTTGTGGCCTTGAATTTTAAGACAAATATTCTACACGGCATATTGCACAGGATGGATGGCAAAAAAAAGTTTAAAAACAAAAACCCTTAACGGAACTGCCTTAAAAGGCAGACGTCCTAGTGCCTGTCATGTTATATTAAACATACATACACACAATCTTTTTGCTTATTATAATACAGACTTAAATGTACAAAGATGTTTTCCACTTTTTTCAATCTTTAAACACAACAGCTATAAACCTGAACACATATGCTATCATCATGCCATAAGACTAAAACAATTATATTTAGCGACAAGTAGAAAGGATTAAATAGTCAAATACAAGAATGAAAAATGCAGTACATAGTGTCGCGAACTCAAATCGGCATTTAGATAGATCCAGTGGTTTAAACGGCACGTTTTTGCTTATAAAAAAAGTGCAAAAAAGATGTGGTTTACAATTAAAGCTACAGGATCCCTTTTTGCTGTAAATGCACCAGTTTTAAAGCCTCTGGACAGAACAGTATTTTGTTTTTTAAAAAATGTGTTGTTCTTAAAAGAATACAGTGTTTGGCTAATTCTCCTCCCCTTTTCATAAGACTTGGGGTGGAAGAGTGGACACTGGTGGCAGGTTAAGGGATACTGTCACTTTAAGAAGCCTGCAGATTGAAGTGTAAACATGGAGAAATTAGGGGCTGATTTTTTAAACTGTGAGATATTAACCAGCCGCCCTATTATAAAATCAGGAAATCCAAACAGCGATTTACACCGATTAACACCCCCTTTATATATTTTTTACAAAAATACACTGAGAAAATAATCAAACGTTTTCATCTCTCTTGTCTTTTTTTGTTTTTTTAAAAGTGTCAAAAGTCTACATTTAAATATAAAAAATTAAAAGTTAAAACTCTAGCCCTTCAGTGAAGGAGACGTAAAATGGCGTGGGTAACAACAACTACCAAAAAAAAAAAAACCAGAAAAAAAGAAAAAAGAAAAAGAAAAAAAAAAAGGAAGAATTAAGTAAAAAGAACGAAAAATAAGAAAAAAAGGGACAAAATAAGAAAAAATGTTTGGCCAGTATAAATACGTCCACATATAAAATGGCATCTGATTACATTTACAAGAAAAAGAAATACGAGGATGGAGCATCGGTGAGGGAAAAAAACACGTCTTCTCATTTACACCTAGAAGGAATAAACACATACACACTGAGAAAAAATTTGGTCCTGAATTGTTTTTTAAAGTCCAGCACAGATTTGAGTTGCGTTTGAATCCTTTAAAGAGTTAAGAATGAAAAAAAGCTGGTGATAATTTTGTTGTAGGAATCAAACAGAGCGCCATCTATCTGCTTTTTATATTATCCTACCCTATTTTAAAAACTGCTCAACAGTCTCATACAGAAATCTTTAAAAGATAGACAGGAGAACATGCTATAGTAACCCCACCAGTGAAATAATCCAACACCATCACGATTCCGATTAAGAGAAGAAAAAACCTTTTTTTTTCCCCCGAAACCACTCGCCCTCCACTACCCGGGACCACATCCAACAGTCGCCTCTCCTCCCGCGGGTCCGGGAGGTCCCCTCGCTTATTTCATCCACGTGGAAGACAGGGGCCCCGAGCCGCCGCCACCTTCTCCCCAACGTGCAAATGCATCTCAGTTTATTATTCGCCCCCTTCCAGTCCGCGTCCTTGTCGCCCCCGCTGGTGTGGCTTCTTCCAACCTGGTTCTCAGGTCATTTCCGAGCGCCCGTCACTCCACATCACCTCTGGCGGCAGGGGGGGGGGGGGGGG
>NW_017731400.1:2717386-2720418 GCF_001890085.2 Hipposideros armiger
GGAGTGCTAGGGACAAAATCCCCAGGGGCGCGCTGGATTTTTTTTTTTGTTAACCCCCTTCCTTTCTTGACCAAAAAAGAAAACAAAAACACGAAGGGAGCGATGAGAAAGGGACGAGATTCCTTCAGTCTCGAGAAAACTCCCAACTTGGCTTTTTGCTGGGGTGCAGACCAGTCCGGAAGCCCGGGAGCAAAGGCGGGAGGGTGGGGGGGTCTTTTCACGCAAAGGGGAGGACACTCAAAGGAGCTTTTTCGCCATCACAACAACATCAACAACAACAATAAAAGGTCGCCCGTCTCCCTCCGCTCCGCCGCGTCCCCGGAGAGTGTGGGGGATGGGAGCGCGGGGTCCCCAAACGACGCGCGCTCCTCTCCGGCGACCGCCACACGGCCGAGCCGGCCCCGGTTATCACTTTTTTTTTTTTCCTTTTCCTTTTTTTCTTTTTTTCCCTTTTCTCTTTCAAACTTTTCTCTCTGTCCACCTTTTCTCCCTCTGTCGCCCCGGCCCTCCTCTCCAGCGCGCGCCATCAGTAGGTGAAGACCAGGTTGGAGATGCTGGATTCGAGCCAGTCCCCCGAGATCATCTCGCTGACCTCGGGCGTGCAGTAGTCCGGGAACTCGAAGTGCGAGCCCGAGCCCGGCTCCAGGGTGAAGTCCAGGTCTCGGTCCAGCGCCGACGACGAGCTGAAACTGCCCAGGGACATGCTCTCAAAGTTTGAACTGGGGTTCAGGTCGAGCAGGTCGTCCTCGAATTCGTCGTCGGAGGCCGAGGAGCCCGCGGAGGAGGAGGCGGAGGAAGAGTGCGACGAAGCCGAGGAGGACGCGTGCGAGGGCGCGCTGGACGGCGCGGGCGAGGCGGCGCGCAGGCTGGCGTAGCCGCGATGGTCCGCCGGCGAGCGGCCAGCGGCTGGCGACGACGCGGCGCTGCTGCGGCCGCTCAGGCTCGGCCCGTCGGGCGGGCAGCCCGCGCCCCCCTCCTCGTAGAGGCCCAGGGGGTCGCTGGGGTCGGCGGCCGCACCCACGCCGCTCGCGGGCGACGCCGCGGCGCCCAGGCTGCCGAACAGGTAGACGCGTTTCACCTTCTTCTCCGCCGGGGGCTTGCCCGGGGCCGCGAGCGCGGTGGGGGCCGAGGCCGCCGCGGAGGCGGCAGAGCCGGGAGTCCGCGCCTTGTACAGCGAGTGGTGGTCGGAGGCCGCGGCGCCCAGGGGCAGCAGGGCGGCGGCCCCCGCCTGCTCGGCAGCAAAGGACGAGGCGGCCGCCGCTTTCCCGCCGCCGCCGCCGCCAGCCAGGATGAGTTTGGCGTGCGGCTTGCTGCCCCCGCCGCCTGCCACCTTGGAGCCGCAGCTCTTTTTCTGCGCCGGTTTAGAGTTGGCGCCTCCGCCGCTCGCGCCGCCGCCTCCGCCCCCCGCGTTGCTGCTCCCGCCGCCGCCGCCGCCCCCGTGGCCGCCCCCGCCGCTGCCACCGACCTTGTCGCCCTTCTCTCCAGGCTTGGAGGCGGCCGCGGCCGAGGAGCTGGCGTTGGCGTTGCCGGACTTCACCTTCTTCCTGGGCCGGTACTTGTAGTCGGGGTAGTCAGCCATGTGCTTGAGGCGCAGCCGCTCCGCCTCCCGAATGAAAGGGATCTTGTCGCTGTCTTTGAGCAGCTTCCAGCGTTTGCCCAGCCGCTTGGAGATCTCGGCGTTGTGCATGTCGGGCGATTGCTCCATGATCTTGCGCCGCTCGATCTGCGACCACACCATGAAGGCGTTCATGGGCCGCTTGATGTGCCCGCTCGGCGTCTTGCACCAGCTCGGGTCGTCGGCCTTGCCGCCCGTGGAGGCGGTGGAGCCGGGCGTGGGGGACGAGGCGATGCCCAGCTCGAGGCCGGCGCCCGAGTCCGAGCTTTCGCCGGCCAGCAGCGCTTCCGTGTTCTCGGCGTTGTTGGTTTGCTGCACCATGGCCCCGGCTCGGCGGGCGCCCACGCGCGCTCACAGCCTTGCGGCGGCCGCGGCGCTATCGCCGGGCCCTCTCGGCTCCCTGAGCCTAGCGCACGCCAAACGGGAGGAGGCGCGCGGCGGCCGAGCGGGCCCCTCCACTCCTGGCCGGGGCGGAGGTGGGCGAGCAAAGTCTCCAAAAAGATGCAGGGAAGGAGTCTTGCGCCTCTTGCAGAGGAGTTATAGTTCCCAGGCTGGAGACTGTCCCTCCTCTGTCTCGTCCTCTCTCTCTCTCTCTCTCTCCCTCTCTCTCTCTCACCGCGCCGCAGTTTGCTCTGTCTCTTGGCTCTGAGTCTGGAGACCGTGCTAAAGTGGAGAGGAGTTTCTTGAATGCTGGTTGCTGAAGCTTCCAATGCAAGTTTCTCGCCGCCTCCCAGACAAGTCTTTTTTTTTTTTTTTTCTTCTTCCCCTGAAGCAGTTGATTCCAGTTCACAAGCGCTCTCAGGAGCTCAGGAAAGCGACATCGTCTCTATCATTTAGCCCCTTTCCTACAATGCAAAGCCAAAAAGACTCTGGCACCAGGACTCTCAGTGGGCGGAATCGGCACTAAGGAGTTTGTGCAATTTTGCTGCAAGGTAAGAAGCCAAAAAGCCTTCATGCAACAGACTGGCATGAATAAATGTATGTTTCCCCCTCCCTTCTGCAAGAAGGGAGCTGGTAATGGCAGAGTTCCTCCAATGCAGACTCTTAAAAGAGCGTGCAAGAACTAGAGACCCAGGAGCGAAACAGGCCTCTTCCCCTCACACAGTTTCTCTTGCTGCAGCTTAGAGCAGACCCCAATTCCGCCTCGCGCCTCTTTATCCTTTCACAGTCTTGGCCGGGGCCAATCAGCCGCTGTAACCAACGCTTCCTCGTGCCAAGCCCCTCCCCGGTGCTTCCCATTGGCTTGGAACCCGATGCAATAATAATCTCCGCGTGCAATGAGAAGCTCCAAATCTGACCTCATTCCAATTTACAGAGCAAACTTTTTAAAAGGGCTAGAAGTACAGCTGAGATTTCTGCTGCCTCTTTTTTCCTTTTGCGCTGTGTGTGTGTGTGTGTGTGTGTGTGTGTGTGTGTG
>NW_017731400.1:2720473-2732695 GCF_001890085.2 Hipposideros armiger
TGTGTGTGTGTGTGTGTGTGTGTGTGTGTGTGTGGTGTGAAGAGGATGTTAATGCATGAAATTATTAAGGGGAGAGACGGAAATGTATTCTAACCATTATGTTAGATAACAAGGGGCTTGCAAGGGAGGGAGGTAAGGGTGAAATACTGTAAATGGAAGCTTTCTGCTTAAAAGCCAAGTGATTATTTTTATTAGTTCTTTTCAGTATTGGAATAAAGAATCAGTCTCTAGTGCAAATCTGTTCCTCTGCTCCTTCATAAAGCCAGTGATGTAAAAGGGGGAGGGAAAGCTACAACAATAAATCAATGGATATTGAAAACCATTAAGAAAGTGGTACCTAGACACCTGTCATCACAATTATTTTAACAACTCTAGGTACAGCACAGATGTTGGTGTGTTGTGTAAATCCCTTCTGAGCAATTTTTGTGCTGTTTGTGGTAGAAAAGAGGAATTTTTGCAATAATTACTTGCTCTCTTAACGAAACAGGGGTTAACTATGGTTATTTAATGATTTAAACTCCCCTGTAAATCCTGAGTAGCCCAAACAGAGGAGCTTTTCATTGCAACACATTAGGCAGTGCTCCATAATTAACTCAACGGGAGAATTTCCACAGTTTTGTATAGGACGATAATGGTGAGTAAAGGATGGGAATCAATTTTACTTTCAGAATTAAAGATTGCTTCACTCTCGGTCCTCTCCCTCCTCCTTTCCCATATATATAATATATATATTAATTTTTTTTCTCTTTTATATTCCTCCTGTATATTTGTTACTTGAAATCAAATGGAACTGTAAGGCCAAGGCAAACTAGAAGGAGGTGGCAGAAGAGAAGGCAACAGAAGAGAAGGGAGCCTCTGGATTTATTTTAGACCTACCTGCTCATCCTTGATACTGGTTTTGTAACCCTGTGACCAAGTTTCAGTTCTCCTCATCTGGGATACGGGAACACCAGGAGCTACTTTATATAGGGTTTTTGTGAGGGTTCAATGAGTTTGATGTATAGTAAGCCCTCAGTGAATGCTATTATCCTTCCCTTGATAATTCAAATGCCAAAGACACTCCTACTAGTAGAAGCAGCCTATTATTCACGAGACCAACATTGAAGATGGCCACTAATGTGAAAAAAATAATCACAGATGGTGGATGTGAACTCCATCCAAGGGCAAAAGTGGCAACACTGAACTTCTAATGATTTTAAAAGAAAGGAACTTCGTGAAGAGCATTGTGAATAATGTGGCAAAGAAAAGGTGCCTAGATAGTCAGAACGCAAGTTAATGTGGCCATAAAAATTACCTTTGTCCCAAGATGTGAAAATTAGAATTCTTCCCTAATACCATAATAAGTCAACTGTTTTTCTACAGGCCAATGATAGGTGGTTTTGATTCAGATCAAACTAGTGCTAGGCAGCAGATTTCTATTTATCTTGTCAAACTTAAAGTATGTAGGTTGGCGAGAGGCCCAGGTTGTCAGATTTAGAATGTTACTGGAAAGAACACCCTTTGGAGACATCTGAGTTGATTTCTAAAGATCAACCACAAGCAAGAATGATTTTGTGGGTAAAAGCAAAAAAATTTTGACCATTAGCTACCCAAGTTATATGCTTTTTCTTTTCCAAGGGGAAACAAGTATTAAAAGCAAACAAAAACCCACAGGGATCTTTTTTGCATATAACAAATTTGGGTGTATTATCATGCATTTAATTTTCTTTGGTATGCAACCCAAACACACCCCTAAATGTTATCAATCTGACATAAAAATTAAGAGGTCTGTTTGTTATAAAATCTATATTGTCACTAGAATAAAAAAGAATAAATACTATATTTATTTTGGGATTTGTACCAACAAAGATTAGAGAGTGTAGCTATTTTGTGACAATCCAGTCAAGGTATCAATATAATTGATCTAAATCCATTTATGCTTCTACCACTGAATATGATAGGGGGAGAGTGGAAGTTAATCAAAGCAGTCATAGTAATTTTGTTTATGCTTAAAGCACACAGATGTTAAAAAGCTTGTACCAAAAAAAAAAAAAAGTCACTGGTGTATTTCTAACCATTAGATGTATTTTCTGTATTGCAACAAATCCAATAGATTTTAAGAACCACCATTGTTACATGCCACTAAGGAAGAAGAAAAACTGCCAATGAAACTGTGACATCCTCCAGTTGTAGGACATATCCCTAATTCAGACGTGTTGAAAATGAAAAGAAAATGTTCACCTTAGAATTGAAGAAATATGGTATTAGTAATTTCCATTGACTTTATAGGATTATTGTAATATATATGAATGCTTAGACTTCTGAAGTAGATTTGTTTTTATGTGTTATTAGTTCCCTTAAAATGTAAGAAAACATGACAAATGGCCTTTTATTAAAATCATCTTTCTCACCAACTAAGTATGTGCATATTGGAATGTGTTAGGCCTCTGAATACCAAATAATGAGAAAAGATTCCTATATTCTCATTACCTAACTTCATATGCTTTGTAGCCAGTTTTCCATTACTGACATTTCTCCCCCTAAATATCAGATATTTGGTGGCCCCTACTAAATCAGTACTCAGTGTTCCCTCTGCTGGCTTTGCAGTACATGAAGTAATTCTTAATGCTACTCTTTAAGCCATTATTAGCTGAAACCAAGATAATTTTGAAGAAAAAATTGTTTTAGAATAATAGACTGTCTTTATTAGCAACGAGGCTAGACATTTCAAATTTTAAATTAAGATTATTTTCCATTAAATAATGGAATTCGATATGATGTAATTAATTATCTGCTAATTCATTTCTTCTGCTCTCACACTATACAACATAAAATCTCACCTCCATAAAGTAGTATGGGGTGTAGATGGAAATAAGATTCTATCCCACTGCTTAATATATTCTTATAGCATACAGGGGAAAAAACCTGAAGGGAAATTAGTTTAACAAATCTGGATTTGCACTGATTTGCAAGATTTGCCTTGCCTTAGTTATAGAAACTATGGTTGTAGGCGCTGGGCTGACCTGACAAAAACTCAGTTCAAATAAAAATAAAGAGGGGGAAAAAACAAAACCCTGTCTTGTTTCTTTCACAGACAGGGAAGAAACCCTGGGAAATTTGATGTCATTGGCCTTTGTCAACTGAAGGGCCCCAGGCTTTTCGGTTCCACACTTTATGGAAAAGAATCCTCCCTCCAAGGCTGACTTCTCAATCAAATAAACAAACATAACTTGCACTTCATCCTTTTGGGCTGATGAAGTATTGGAACTGGACTTCCCTTATGGGGGTTGAAAAATAATAATAAAAATAAATGGATGTAATTCTTATTTGAAAAATATCAAAATAGAAATCTGGAGTAAAATGAAATCCAGGATATATTTTTAGTCTTAGAATAGAGATAAGAACCCCACATTTCTAATTTTACCATTTTCTCTCCCCCTCCTAACCAGCAAGTAGCACCTGATGAGCTTAAGTAAGCACTTCATACCAATGTCAACTCTTTTTCCTTTTCTCATGATTTTTTTTCTTTTTTTTAAAGATTTTTTAATTGGGGAATTGGGGGAGGGGAACAGCGGTGGGTAATCGGGGAAGAGGAACAGACAAGCTGCTGTCCTTTTGTTCTTCAGTCTAGTTGTGGAGGACGTTGCTTCACTGGCCCATGTTGGTATTGTCTTCACGATTTTCTGATGAGGATAAGGAGAAAACAATTGTTTGCCTGAGCCACGCAGATTCAAAGAATGAATAGGAGCCTCTGCTCCATTTCAGAAACCCTAGGCCCGGCACACCCACGCGAAGCCAAGGTGCAGGGGCAGCCGCCAGGTGGCAGCGCTGAGCCTCCCTGCGTTTGCACAGAGACGTGGGAAAAAAATGTGGGGATCCTCAGACTTTCTTTCCCCCCATCCTCCTCTCCCGAACCCATGTCATCCTGCACTACTCTACCTTCCTTAGGTAGCAGTTTAAACGATCAGCGGCTAATTAGGTGTGTCGGTTAATTTTGATGATTTTTTTGTTTCATAAATCAAAGTTTAGGGCAACAGATCGCCGCCTCCTGTTCACTTGTCGGAAGCTCCCCGAGACTGGGGAAGGCAGGCCAGCTCCCGTTTGGATCTAGTAACTGAATCTGGGAGGTTATCAATTACCGCGTCGGTATCTTGCAGAAGCAGGAGGAGTTAGAACGCGGTTTCTCCGCCAGCAGCTCTCGGTTTCTGAGAGCGGTGCAGAAAGGCGGCGCGCGTTATTTCAGGACCAGCAAAGGCCACCCCTCCTCCTGAAAACATGGTTTCTCGGGCTAGGACGCCTGGCCGAGCTCAGCGACGCAGTGGCTCAGGCCCCGCTCCCCCTGCCGGGAGCTCGGAGCGGATTCGGCGGGATTAACAGTGCTCTGCTTGGTCCCACCTCGGCGGCCGAGCCTCACGGTTCGCTTCCAGTTACAGGGAGGAAATAATGGGAATCGACTAAAGCTGTGCTTTTTGGAGGAAAGTCTTTCCTACTGTAAACATGTTTCAGGCGATCCTGTCAGCAGCATTTTAATACCCGTCTTCCGTTTAGCCTTTACGACCTAGGAAAAAGCTGAAGACACACGCGCGCACACACACGCAGCCCAAGTGAAGACGCCCCCACGCCCTCGCGAGCTCCTAGCCCCCCCTCCCCCTTTAAAGTTGCAAGCGGCCGCGGCTGGCCTGGGGTCATTTCATGGGTGCTCGGCTCCTCCATTTTCCCACCCCCGGAGCCAGCTTGGCCCTGGATGGTGCCTAGTTCCGTCACTGACCGGAACTGCTAGCCACTTGCCCCCTTTCTCTCGGTGCCCGTAGTTTGCGCTTTGGGCGTCTAAATGCGCTCTGGGCGCTGTGCGTCTGGGCCCCATGCTCCAGCCAGCACCCGACATTGGGACCCCGCCTGGGCACTCTCCCAGGTCCCGGCAGACAGGCCCCACTGAGCTTGCAGCTGCCTGGGCTCTTTTAGGAGGGCAGAACAGGGCGTGTGTGCGCGGCGGGTGGGGGCAGGAAAAAGCCACAGGGAGAAGGGAGGTTGACAATTGGTTCCACCCGAATCCTCAAGCCTACCCTCCCCGGGGACTATGAGAGGGGGAAGCGTGCAGGATGCAGGAAAGGCGCGGTGGGGTGGGGTGTCGTGGGGTCTGCGAGCGCCGCAGAAACGCCCCAGGATACCAGGCGAACTTGCCAAGGGGGTGTACCCGACACCCGAGTGATTCGATCCTAGTTTCAGGTCTGAGAGGAGGCAGCTTACGGTAGGTAAATAACTAGTAGAGGCTGCGCCCCAGGCGTGGTTCCTTAGAAGCAAAGCATTGTGGAGGGGGTCGGCGCTGTGTCCCAGTGCCTTCATTCGCGTGCCTCTGCCTTTATACAAGTGACTGAATGGGCTGCCTGCCCCACCCCAGGCGTCCCGAAACCGTCCCAGTGACCCCAGCACGCAGTGGTGATGCGAGCACAACCCACGAGATCCCCACCCCCCAACCCAACAGCCGAGTAAAAGCAATTACAGTTGGAGCCCTGTGGAGAAAGAGGCTGATTTCACTTATGGAAAAGCCCTTCTTAAACAAGAGCAAACCTAAGTCCACCTTAGCAAACCAGTTGATCTACAATTGGAGGGTGCGCGAGGGCGGGCTGCTGGGAGGAAAACCCGCTGGGGAGTGGGCAGAGTAAGCAAAGCAAGATGTCAGATAAGAGAAAGAGGGGATGGGAGGAAGAAAGATTGCAGAGAGAGGGTGGAAGGCACAGAGGCCGCACTGGCTGCCAGGTGACGCCAGACTGAGGAGAAGAGAGCGAAAGCGTGGCGGCACCGGATCTCGCTGCTCCCACCCCTCCCCTCTCAGGATCCCGCAGTTATCCGATACCACGTGTAGCGCAGACGGTGGCAGGGAGCTCGTGGGGAGGGCAGGGCTTGGGTGGGGCAGGGACCAAAGAACTCAGCGCCCCAGACCGCGCAGGGTGTGCTGTACATCTGGCATCCGGAACTCACCATCTGCTCCGAGCTCACCGCTGCTCGGGCCAGGGGTGTGGGCTTGGAGAGAGATAAGGATACTGCCTGGGGAATGGATGGCTTCGTGTCAACCGCCGCAATGAACTCAATCAACGTTTACGGTGCTCCTACTGTGTGCGGAGTGCAGCCTCCGTCCCCTCCAGCTGCTGGGCTCAGGAACTGCACCATCTGTTCGGTTACACTCTCAAGCTAGAAAGGAATCCTGTGTATATTGTTCTATAGTAAATTCACAAGTCGAATTGTAATCTATAAGCAAATTTGCCAGGCCAAGGAGGGTGGTTGAGGTAGTTTTGGATTCTGGAGAAGTACTGGGCCAGGCAGAGGAAGGTACCAACGTTTGGTGATTTTTCACTGCTTCCTGAAGCATGAATAACCCTTCTCCTCTTCCTGCCCCACATTCTCACAATAGAGATCAAAATTAACAATCACAAGTAAATAGTTTAGTGACACTTCATCTGGTCTAGGAGAGTTCACAAATAACTGAAAACTATCCTTAAACGCTCAAACTTAACTCATTAATTTCACAAATATCAGACCTACAACACTGCCTTGTTGTAACAAGTGTTTTGTAATGTAACTTTACTATCCTGAAAGAAAATTCATGGATAATATAACCTACTATGCGTCTAGTATTTAAAAAAAATCAACATAATGCTCAAACTAAATATACAGGAGAAATATACAGGAGAAACGCAAGATAAAATTTATAATAAAACAATATACATTTTAAATGTGCATGCTCAGGCTATATCTCACTAGCACACCCAAAATATTGTCTAAAATTCTCCCTAGGGAGTACTACTGCCCAGCTGTGAATTATGTAGTATGGTGTCAGGCAAGTACTAAGAAATGAGAAGGCTATTGATATTCTAAATTTTAACATTCACAGTGGATGTGGTAGATACTTAAGATAAATCAGCCCAGTGGTATTCTTGCTTTTATGTGGACACGGCCCCATTGACTCTGGGTGTGGTCAATGAGTTGCTTTGGCCAATGGCACATTAGCAAGCGTGACTCAAGCAGAGGCTTGATAAGTGCCACACATTGGTGTTTGTCCACCAGAATCCTTGAGAAAATCGTGTTGGGAAGAAGCTAGTCTAACTTAATGGAGGATGAAAGGCCCTATGGGAAGTGCCGAGAAGCCCTGCCAATGCTAGTGTCCCAGGCATGTGACTGAGGCTATCTTGGAGTTCAGTAGGAGAGTCAGATGGCTTCAGTCATATGACTGATCCCAGATGAGTCTAGCAGAAGAATCGCTCAGATTGACAACCCACAGAATTATGAGAACAATACGAGTACATCATTGTTTTAAATCACTGTTTTGGGTAGTTTCTTAGGCAATAAGAGAGGACAGAGTAATATTAATTACAATACCATGTGATAGATGCCAAAATACAAATCCACCCAAGAAGGTTATCTTTTCATAATGACTCCAGATCTTCATTATCAGTTCAATCAATATATTCATCAGTGCCCATGTGGACATAGTGGTTAGCCAGACTTCAATGACCCCAGACATCTCACCTACTCTAGTTGCAAATTGTGCTTCTTTTCCATTTCCCATATTTCACTGAAATTCTTTCACCCCTCAGGTGGCCTGCTGCTCACAGCACTGTTGCATTTCATCTCTGCCATTTCTTCTGCTATCTGTGGCCTTTCCTGGCTAGCTCTTTTCTCTCTACTTTTTTTTTTCTTTTTTCCTGGTCTCATTTCTCTCTATTTTGTGCTATTGCTTCAACATTTATTTACTTATGGTCAGTAAACAGACCAACCATATTAAGCCTTCAATAATTTGCTTCTTTACCATATCTTGGATTTTTTGCCATTGCTTCTGCTTATGAATTTTTTTCAGTCAACTGTTGGGATAAGATGACTATCAACTCTCTAGAGCAGGGGTCAGCAAACTTTTGAGCTGAAAGAGCCAATCCTGTCCCTCACAACAATTTAAAAATTATTCGAGAGCCATAAAACAAATGAAATCACCATTATGTAATATCCTTTAAAATTTTATAGTTGAAACTATGATAGCGTTATTTTCATTTTCAATTTTACTTCAGAGCTACATGTATGTACCCAAAGAGCTGCATGTGGCTTGTGAGCCGCAGTTTGCCAACCCCTGCTCTAGACCCTGCAAACGTGTGGTGTTCACACACAGTGTAATTCTAAAGTCATGGATGGTGTATTAGCCAGGGTTTTCTAAAGAAACAGAACCAACAGGAGATAGATAAATGGATAAATCAATAGACTGACAGTCAATTATGGAGGCTGACAAGTCCCAAGATTTACAATCAGCAAGGTGGAGAGCCAATGCTGTAGTTCTAGTCTAAACCCCAGGAGGCTCTAGACCCAGAAAGAGCTGATGTTTCAGTTAAAGTCCTAAGGCAGGAAAAGAAAAACAAAATAAAACAATGTTCCAGCGTGCAAGCAGTCAAGCAGTGGAATTCTCTCTTACTTGGGGGAGTCAGCTTTTTTGTCCTATACAGACCCTCAACTAATTAGATGAGGCCTAGTCATATTAGGGAGGGCAATCTGCTTTACTCAGTCTATTGATTTAATGTTAATCTCATCCCAAAACACCTCACAGAAACATCCAGAATACTGTTTGACTGAATATCTGGGCAACTCATGGGCCAGTCAAGTTGACATGTAAAACTGACCATCACAGATAGTTAATAACAGTCCTGCCTTAGATAAGTACTTTACTCAAGGATGGCTTTAGGTATAGGTTGGATAAGTAGCCACCCAAGAAGGTATTTTGATGGAAAATGGAGAAGATCTGCAATCTTCCCTTCTGATTTCTCACCACTCCAACTAATAAATACCAGCAAAGCTTCCCAAGTTAGTACTCATCCCATTAGATTATAATACATATTTTTCTAATTAAAATGCAGACTTATCCAAGAAGGTATTGTATTGAGCTACTATTAGGCAAGAATAGCTTATGGTACAGTTATTTATAATACCTTTTCTAGTAGGTTCAAGTAGGTTTTAACATGGGCAAGAGGGGTTGGGAGAGAGAAAGAGGAAAGATCACTTTGAGAAGGGGAGGTTTGAATGTAGTGCTCTCAGCTAAAGGGTATGATATGATAGATGAGAAAAGGAAGAACGAAAGGCTAAAATTTGCTGCCCTCTTTAAACATATAGTTTTAATTTCTCAAGACTGGAAAGTTCCTAAAGTTAATATGCAAGATGGTATCACTAAAATTACTTCAAGTTGAAAGTATGACATATCTTAGCTCATAATAGATATAGCTTTCCTTTTTTGTGTATATGCTTTGAGGATAAAATGAAAAAGAAAAACAAGATTCCTAGCAAAATTCCATACCATATAATTAAAGAATATGCTTCACTCACCTTCCTTTAGAAGTAATTTTATTATGATAACTATTGCCTATAATATCTAGTAGTCTATGCAACAATTTCTAGATTAGAATTTGGAAGACTTTTAACAACACAATAATCAGAGAAAATCTATGTCTTTGTGTAAGTTTAGGTATTCCTTACCGTATTTGTCTTAAGGGGATGGACTATGCTGAGATGCAGACATGCCCTGAAAACTCATTTCTTACTAGTGCAAAGTCCACTGTGAGCCCAGCAACTCTCCAAAGTGGCCCTCTTTCCCAGCAGTGGCTTACGGAGCTAGGCTGGGTGGCTCCATTTCAAAATGTAACTTCTATGGTTACCATGAAAGGGAGAGTATAGAAGGCTCTCACTCATTCTTAAATGTCTCTTCCTGAAAGTGACATGTATCATTTGTGCTCATAGATCATTGGACATAACTAGGCACGTGGCCCTACCTGAAGGCTTGGAACTATGGCTCTATTCTGTGTCCCAGGAAAGAGGAAAAATGGGTATAGGTGTTTCACACTGCTTATGGAATTGATATACCTACTGCATCTAAATTTCCTATAAAGTGAATTTATTTTAAGGGAATCTTATTTTTCTTTCAGGTGCATGTAAAAATCAAAGTTATGCTCTAATATTTGGACTAATTTTTCCCTGGACTAATACTTTAGAATATTTTTCTTTTTTTTAATGACATTAAGAGTAAAAGAAATCATTAAAGACGTGAACACTTCCGCTTCTGAGTATGATGTGGTAGTAGCAAAATGCTATCCCAACTAGATAAAATGAAAGATTACAAAAATCATATTTTTAAAGAAATTGGAGAGTTAAAAAAGCATATAAGACTAGAAGAAATAAATTTTAGAGAGAGAAGAGGCTAAAACTGCTAGCCATCTTCTTGCCAGGGAGCATTTGCCGAGTCTGGGCATAGGCTGTCATAGGTAAATAAAGGGGAAAACCAGAATTTTTTATATCTATGTTGGTCAGTATGGATAAATAGGAATCTACAGGATCATCAAATAGCCATCTTCCCTCACAAGATATTTGCTCAGTGTAGCAGACTGAACCACAAAGACAGAACAAAATCAGTTGCAGACCAAGTCATGATACAGAAAGGATCAATCAAAAAACAAAACAGGGCAGCCAAGTGGCTCAGTTGGTTAAGAGGTGACTTAAGAGCGCAAGCTCTGAGCAACAGGGCCGTCAATTCAATTCCCACATAGGCCAGTGACGCTGTGCCCAACCTGAGCTGTCGCTGAGCTGCCAACAGGTGGCAGGATGGCTCAGCTGGTGTAACAACAAGATTGCTTGTTTGATGGTGGGCTATGCCCACTCACAACTAAGACTGAACTCAGTACCTTGAGCTCAGCTGCCGCCCAGATGGCTCAGTGGATACAGCGTGTGCTCTTAACAACAAGGCTGTCAGGTTCGACTCCTGCATGGAATGGTGGCTACGCCCACCCACAACTAAGATTGAACACAGCACCTTGAGCTTAGAGACCACAAGCTGCCGACTGGCGCTTTCCACAACGAAGACTGAAGAACACCTTGGCTGGTTTCCTTCCCCAATTCCCCAACACTGTTCCACTCCCCCAATTCCCCAATAAAATCTTAAAAACAAACAAACAAACAAACAAACAAAACCACCACCAGCACAAAATATATATGCACATATAGTCATGTGTCTTTTAGCAATGGGGATATGTTCTGAGAAATACATCATTAGACAATTTCATCATTGTGCCAACTTCATAGTGTGCACTCACATAAGCCTAGATGGTGTAGCCTACTACACACCTAGGCTATATGGTATAGCCTATTGTTCCTAGGCTACCAGTCTGTACAGCATGTTACTCTACTGAATACTGCAGGCAACTGTAACACAATGGTAAATATTTGTATATCTAAATATATCTAAACATAGAAAAGGTATAACAAAAAATATGATATATGGTACTTTTATATAATTGGCAGCATAGTATATTTGTTTACACTAGCATCACATGAGTAATCAGTTGTGCTACAGCTTTATGATGGCACTAAGTCATAGGAATTTTTCAGCTCCATTATAATCTTATGGGACGATTGTAGTAGATGAAACCTCTCATTGACTGAAACATCATTATGCAGCACATGACCATATATATATATATATATATATATATATATATATATATATATATATATAATCATTTTAAAACATTGGCCAGATATTGAATGTCAATGAGGCAGGAAACTAAAAAAATCAAGCCCCAAATCTCTGAAGGTCAGAACTTTATGGGTGGAGGAGACAGAGGCAGAGACCTTCCAGTTTCTCAATCAAAACTATAGGAATGTCATGTTCAAGAAAGAAGCTGGGCTTGACACACAAAATAAAATTTCCTGAAGTCTCTTGGTACTTAAGAGACAAAGTTCCACTGAAGGGTGGAGTCTGCAACAAACAAAAGAAGGTCTAGCCCTCAAGACATTTGAAACCACAGATGGATTGAGACTAACTGAAGGTGTGAGCCAACCCCAAACTCACACCATTCTTGGTTGGGTTGAGATGATCAAGTCCTTGTCTTATCTACCCAATAGACAAAACCATAAGCCCTCTCTGAAGGAGAAGTAGCAACAATCTCAAACTGTATAGTTATATATAGTGTTTATCCTACAATACCAAAATATGAGATATGCAAAGAAGCATGAAAATGTAATTGATTAAGAGAAAAAATACAGTATAAGTAGATCCATATATCATCAAGATGTTAGAGTTGGCAGGCATGGACTTGAACTAGTATAAATATTTTTTTTTTAAGATTTTATTGGGGAATTGGGGGGATGGGAACAGTGCTGGGGAGTTGGGGGAAGGGGAACAGACAAGTTGCTGTCGTTTTGTTCTTCAGTCTAGTTGTGGAG
>NW_017731400.1:2732875-2734195 GCF_001890085.2 Hipposideros armiger
GGGGCTGCAGCTTATGCCGTTGCTGGCCTCTCACAGAAGCCCAGCTCCAGGTTGAGCTGTTGTTCAGCATCTTAGCTGTAGAGGGCAGTGTCACTGGCCCACATATGTGGGATCCAAACCGGGGCCCTCTGGCATCCCAAGCCAGTTCTTAACCATCATGCCACTCGGCCGGCCCAAGTATAAATATTTTTAATAGAGGAAAATAGAAAAAGAAGATGAAAAGATAAAATATTTAAACAGACACTTGGAATCTTTTAAAAAGAAACAAATCGTTGTTTGAGAAATATTAAGTACGCTATCTTAAGAGCTCTATGAATATATTTTACATGAAACTAGAAAAAAGGAACAGACAGGATTAGTGAATCACAAGACGGGTCAATAGAAAATATACAAATGTGGGCCGACAGAGTGGCACGTTGGTTAAGAGTTGGCTTGGGATGCCAGCTGTGAGCAGCAGGGCCCCAGTTTGGATCCCACATGAGGGCCAGTGATGCTGTGCCCTCTACAGCTAAGATGGTGAACAACAGCTCCACCTGGAGCTACCATAAAGTCGCCGGCCATGGTGTAGGCTGCAGCCCCTGCTGCAGTGGGCTGTCATGAGCTACCGTGAGTGGTTGGCAGCTGGCATGAGCTGCCATGAGCGGCAGTCCAATGGCTGGTGAGTGATTGCCTCACCCGGGAAGAGCTCAATGATAATACCAACATGGGCCAGTGAAGCGACATTCTCCACAACTAGACTGAAGAACAAAAAAAGGACAGCAACTTGTCTGTTCCCCTTCCTGGGTTCCCCAACGCTGTTCCCCTCCCCCAATTCCCCAATAAAATCTTAAAAAAAGAGAGAGAGAAAAAAGAAAATATACAAATGTAAGTACAGGAAAAAATGAAATAGAATCAAACAGACTGCAAGAGGTACAAGGGATATGGACAAATGGTTTAGCATTGTGTTACTAAAGTCCTATAAGGAGAGAAGAGAGAATGGGTCAAAAGTAATATTTGAAGAGATGATGACTGAGAATTTTATAAAGATGATGACAGATATAAATCCATAGGTCCAAGAATCTTAGTGAACTTCAAGAAGCTTAAAAACAAAACTATTCCTAAGGATATTATTGAAAACTAAGAGAAAATCTTATAAGCAGCCAGAGGGGGAAAGACACATTATATTAAAAGAAGAAAAAAACAAAACTTACGACTAACTTTTTTTTTTTTTTTAAGATTTTTATTGGGGAATTAGGGGGATAGGAACAGTGCTGGGGAATTGGGGTAAGGGGAACAAACAAGTTGCTGTCGTTTTGTTCTTCAATCTAGTTGTGGAGGATG
>NW_017731400.1:2734435-2823375 GCF_001890085.2 Hipposideros armiger
GAGGGCAGTGTCACTGGCCCTCATATGTGGGATCCGAACCGGGGCCCTCTGGCATCCCAAGCGAGTTCTTAACCCTCGCGCCACTCGGCCGGCCCACGACTAACTTTTTAACTGGAACTCTGGAAGGCAAAAGACAATATAATTACATCTGTAAAGCTCTGAGAGATAAATAAAAAGAAACTCTATCTAGAATTCTAATAAATGGAAATATCCTTCAAAAATGAAGGTTAAAAACAAATAAGAAATTAGGCAAGCAAAAGCTAAGAAGTTTTGTTTTGGGCAGATATATTCTGTAAGAAAAATTAAAAGAAGTTCTTTAGGCTGAAGGAAAATAATCCCAGATAAAAAGGCACAGAAGTACAGGAAGAAATGAAAAACATAAGAAAAGGTAAATACATCGGTAAATTTAAAAGAATATTGACATTTAAATCAAGTATGGTAATTATGTCTTAGGGGTTTTCATGTAGAAGTAAAATACATGGCAATATTAGCACAAAGAGTAGGAGAGATGTGAATGAGGTTAAACTGCTGTAAGTTTCTTACGTTTTTTGAGAAGACAACTTTAATAAGTCAAAGATGCATATGCAAATTTTTAGTGTAGCCAACCACTAAAAGAACAATATGAATAGATATAACTAAAAAGCTAATACAGGATATAAAATAGAATATTAAAAATATTTAATTGGGGCCGGCCGAGTGGCGTGATGGTTAAGAACTGGCTTGGGACGCCAGAGGGCCCCGGTTTGGATCCCACATATGAGGGCCAGTGACACTGACCTCTACAGCTAAGATGCTGAACAACAGCTCGACCTGGAGCTGGGCTGCCCTGAGTCACCGGCGATGGTGTAGGCTGCAGCCCCTGTGGCAGTAGGTTGCCATGGGCTACCGTGTGTAGCCAGCAGCCAGCATGAGCGGCCAGCAGCCAGCATGAGCGGCCAGCAGCCGCAGTGAGTGGCCATCCAGAAGCTGGTGACTGATCTGCCTCACCCAGGAAGAACGCAATGATGGTGCCAACTTGGGCCAGTGAAGCAACGTCCTCCACAACTAGACTGAAGAACAAAAAAAACGACAGCAACTTGTCTGTTCCCCTTCCCCCCAATTCCCCAGCACTGTTCCCATCCCCCCAATCCCCAATAAAAATATCTTTTTAAAAAATATTTCATTGATTCAGAAATAGGCAGAAAAGGAGAAGAAAGGGAAAAGAGCACAGACAATAAATAAAAATAAAATAGTAAGATCACAGACTTACAAGCAAATGAAATCAATAATGATATTGAATATGAATGGACTAAACACTGCTGTTAAAAGACCAAGATTGCCAAATTGACTTTATTTTTTTCAATTCACGGCAGCCCAGCTCCAGGTTGAGCTGTTGTTCAGCATCTTAGCTGTGGAGGGCAGTGTCACTGGCCCTCATATGTGGGATCCGAACCAGTGCCCTCTGGTGTCCCAAACCAGTTCTTAACCATCGTGCCACTCAGCCGGCCCCTTGCCAAATTGACTTTTAAAAGGACCCAACAATATGCTGTTTACAAAGAAACATTTTAAATATAAGAATACAGACAAGTTAAAAGTAAATAAATAAACAAGACTATGTGGTACAACTGTAACCAAAAGGAAGCTGGTATGTCTTTATTAATATCAGAGACTCTAAGGTAGGAAATACTCTTTGAGATAGAAACATTTTATAATAATAGATGGATCAAGTCAACAGGAAGACAATAAAAAAATTAACTTCTATGCACCTAATAACATAGCTTTAAAATCTATAAAACAAACAAACAAAAATGACAGAGCTAAAATCTACAATCAAAGTTGGAGATTTTAACACCTGTGTGTAACTGGTAGTTCAAAACAATAAAACACAAGTAAGGATATGAAAGATTTAAACAACACTGTTTAAACAACTAACTTGACATAATTAACATAGATAAAACAATACAGCCAACAATTGCAGATACATAATCCTTATCAAAAGAGATGAACTTGTATGTTATAAATCAAGTTTCGGAAAATTTCAAAGGAATAGTATTTCACAGAGTATATCTCTGATTACAGTAATAATAGTAAGAAAAGGTAAATATATAGGTAAATATGTCCCTAAGAATCACATTTCCATTGTTGATTTTTATCACAAAATATTTCAAATTAGGCAACATACTTTTAAATAACTTGCACTCCAAACAAGAACGTATATTAGAAATTATTTGAACATATTAAAAGTGAAAATGTGACATATTGAAACATAAGTACTCACAGGAAAGTTTATAAATTTAAATGCACATGTTACAAAAGAAAATCAAAGACCTCTTTGATTCCAAATGAAGAAACTAGAAGAGTGAACTAAACACAAAGGAAGTAAAAGGAAGAATAATTATAAAGATAAGCTCAGAAATCAATGAAGTAGAAAGCAGATACACTACAGAGACAAATCACAAGTTCTTGGAAGGGATTAATACCCCTGGCAAAACTGATCAAGAGAAAAAAAACAAATGATTAATATCATAAATAAAAAGTGTACATTCATACAGATTATAAGACATTAAATATATAATGAAAAACATAATCAATAGCTGTATACCAATCAATTAACAACTTAAAGGAAATGGGAAAATTCCTTAAACAGCACAATTTACAAATATTCATACAAAAACAAATGTGAATAGTTCTATATCTATTAAAGAAATTGAATCTATAATATAAAAACCCAGCAAAAAAAAAAAAAAAGAAAAAAAATTCAAGGCTCACATCCCTTCACTGATAAGTTTTCCTAAAATGTAAGGAAGAAGTAATATCAATTTTATAAGAAAATCTCAAAGATAAAAGAAAGGGGGGGATATTTCTGAACTGATTTTATGAGTCCACGTAATTTCAATACCAAAACCTGGCAATGATATTACATGAAGAGAAAAATTACACTCCAATATTCCTCATGAACATAGATGTAAAATTATTTTAAAAATATTAATAAATCAAATCCAGCAATATATAAAAAGGATAATATATCATAACCAAGTAGGGTTTATTCCAGGAATGCAAAGTTGGTTTAACACTTAAAAATAAATCAATATAATATACCACATTGACAGAATAAAGGAAAAACACCATATGATAATCTCAGTAGATGCAAATATTATTGGGTTGTTGGAAAAGCCATGATGCATATTTGCAATGAAAAACATAGAAAAAACACGTCATGTCTTTTCCGACAACCCAATAAAAATAAAAAGCATTTAATAAAATTCAGCATCCAGTTAGAATACAAACTCTCAGCAAACTAGGAGTAGAAGGGAACTTTCTCAATCTGATAACCCTAGAATTATAGTAAATTTTGAATACTTTCTGCCTGAAGTGGGAAACAATACAAGGATGTCTACTCTCTTCACTTTTATTAGTCATTTTACTGGAGCTCCTAGTCAATATAATAAAGTAAGAAAAAGTAATAAAAGATATAAAGATCTGAAAAAAAGAAACAAAGCTGCTGTGTTCACCTATGACATGATTTTGTATGCAGAAAAATCCAAATCTACGAACTATTAAAATTAATGAGGTCAATATATTAAGATGCAAAAATCAATTGTGTTTCCATTTACTAACAAACAATATAAAATGTAAATCACATACCATTTAAAACAGTATCAAAATCATAAATACTTAGGAATATGTCTAATGAAAGTAGTGAAATACTCTACCTTGAAAACTACAGAACTTTTCTGTAAAATTTAAAAGTCCTAAATTAAAGGTATACCTTGTTTTTGGTTTGGAAAACTGAGTATGGTAAAGATGTTGATTTTTCCAAAATTGATCTATGGATTCTAAACAAAATTCTAGTTTGTTTATTTGTTTGTTTTGTAGAGATAGGCAGACTGATTCTAAAATTGGTGTGATATAGCCAAGCTGAGTATAAAATTCACTGGAAATACAAAGGACCTCTTAGTCAAAAAAAATCCTGAAGAAGAAAAACAAAGATGGAGAATTTATTACTCTACCAGATTTTAAGAACTACAGTAATTAACACAGTGAGTGTGGTACTGGTGTAAAACTAGACAAATAAGAGACCAAATTAACAAAAAGAGAGTCAGAAATAGACTCACACCTATAGAATTACTTGATTTATAACAAAGACACCACTATAATTTTGTGGGAAAAGGAAAGTGGGTTTAGTTTTTCCCCAATATATGGTATCAGGGCAATTATATATCCACACGGGAAAAAAATGAACCTTGACTTCTAATTCCCATCATATACAAAAAATAATAATTTAAAAGCTATCAGTCACAAATGTGCAGAGAAAATATAGGGTCTATTTATGACCTTGGAGCAGGCAAACATTTCTTACACAGGACACAAAAACACTAAGTATAAAAAAAAACCAAATACTGGTAGAACATATTCATAATGTATATATCTAATGAAGGATATATTTTTTTTCTCATTTAAAAATGGGCAAAAGGCTTGAACAGGCACCTCACAATAGAGACTATGCAAATTGTTGTTAAGCATATGAAAAGATGTATATCAGGGAAATACAAAATACAGCCACAATGAGATACTTCTATGGACTCACAAGAATGGCTAAAATTAAAATAGTAACAATATCATGTATTGGTAGAGATGTAGAACATGTGAAACTCATTCATTTTATGGGTATACATTAGTATTAGTATTAGTACATTAGTATAGTCGCTAAGGAAAACTGTCACTTCTTACTAAGCGATTAGGTCCAGCAAACCCACCCCGAGATATATACTCAAAAGAAATGAGTGTATATATGCCCACCAAAAGGCACATATAAGAATGTTCAGGGGGCGGCTGGGTGGCTCAGTTGGTTATAGCGCATGCTCTGAACAACAAGGTTGCCGGTTCGATTTCTGCATGGGATGATGGGTTGTGCCCCCCTGGATTAGATTGAAAACAGCGACTGGATTTGGAGCTGAGCTGCGCCCTCCACAACTAGACTGAAGGACAACAACTTGACTTGGACCTGATGGGTCCTAGAAAAAAACAGTTACCTTAAAAAAAAAAAAAAAAAGCATGTTCATGTCTCAAATTTGGAAACAACCCAAATATCTATTAACAGAAGAATGGATAAATATCTTATGAAATTTTCAACTGATGGAATACTACACAGAAACAAAAGAGCAGACATCATATTGAGCAAAATAAGTTAGCAAAAACGAGTATGTGTTGCATGATTTCCATTTCTCTGAAGTTAGCTCAAGAATAGGCAAATCAAATTGTTAGTGATAGAAGTTAAAGAAGTGGTTATCTGGGGCCGGCCGAGTGGCGCGATGGTTAAGAACTCGCTTGGGATGCCAGAGGGCCCCGGTTCGGATCCCACATATGAGGACCAGTGACACTGCCGGCGACTGATCTGCCTCGCCAGGGAAGAGCGCAATGATGGTGCCAACTTGGGCTAGTGAAGCATCCTCCACAACTAGATTTAAGAACAAAACGACAGCAACTTGTCTGTTCCCCTTCCCCCAATTCCCCAGCACTGTTCCCATCCCCCCAATTACCCAATAAAAATCTTAAAAAAAAAAAAAAATCCTTGCCCTTGTGTATCTTACAGAAAATAAACAAGATTTTAAAAGGTGCACTATGTAGTATATTAGGAGAAAAATTAAACAGGGAAGGGAAACAGGGATTNCCCCAATTCCCCAGCACTGTTCCCATCCCCCCAATTCCCCAATAAAAATCTTTAAAAAAAAAGAAGTGGTTATCTGGCCATGAGGGGTTGACTGGAAATAGCTATGAGAGAACATTCTAGAACACTTGAAATCTTCAATATATTCATCTGAGTAATGCTTAACATGGGTGTATACCTATATAAAAATTTATCAAGCAGTACACTAAAGATCAGTGCTGTTTATGCCTCTGATGTATATATACATCAATAAAAAGATAAAGACAAACCAGAAAAAGACAAAGATATTGAAAGGAAACCTACTCTTCAATACTTTAAAGCAGGAGTTAGCAAATATCAGCAAAGGGCCAGAGAGCAAATATTTTAGGCTTGCAGGCCATATTCCCAGTCACAACTACTTTACTACTGTAGTGCAAAAGCAGATATAGCCAATATATAAATTAATGGCCATGACTGTGTTCCAATAAACTTTATTTACAAAAATAGGTGTCAAACCAGCCAAATTTACTGTCTCCTTTAAAACATTAGCAAAGAAATCACCCTGTAGTTAAAACAAGTCACAAAATATAATTCCTTCTTCTCTAGCCCAAGTACAGTATGATTGTTTTTGAAGCACAGAAAGTAGGATAGGACTTTTTTGTTTGTTTTAGAAAGACAAAACGAGGTGCCAGTAATCATACCACAACAGTTATAAAATACTTCTCCTACCTTTCACCTTTTCTATACCTTCTCCCTTCTGCCCTATTGAATCAGTAATGAATTTTCACTCAGCATGAATTTAAATACTTCTGGGACACTCCTTTCACAGTACACATGGTGTCAGGAGCTAGAGGTATAGTGGAAATCAAATTAGATATAGTCCCTGCCCTCAATGAACTGTTTGATGAAGGAGTAAGAAATTAAGTAAATACAGACAAACATAAGTAAGTATGTAAGTGTTGTAAAGAAAAAATAAATTGTCATATGAGAAGGAATAGAAGGAACATAATTTAAAGGAGTTGGCGAGGGTAGACTTCTCTGAGATTGGGTCACTAAATGTGAGACCTAAAGAATGAATAGAAGTTGTCTAGGTGAGCAATGGTGAGGAACATGGGGGTGGCAGAGAGCACACCAGGCAGAGGGAGCAGAATATGCCAAGGTAGAAAAAAGGAAAGCTTGGCACATGAAACTAGTGTGGCTAGAATGTAATGAGCATGAAAAAAAAAGTGGTACAGAAGAAAAAGGAGTGGTGGGTAGGGCCCAGACCATACAGGGTGATGGGTTATATTAAGAAGTTTAGATTTTGTTTTAAATGAAATGGATACTCATGGACAGATTTTAAATAAGTGAAGGACATGACTTGATTACCATCTTTTTTTTTAAGATTTTATTGGGGGTTTGGGGGTGGGGAACAGTGTTGGGGAATCGGGGAAGGGGAACAGACAAGTTGCTGTCCTTTTGTTCTTCAGTCTAGTTGTGGAGGACGTCGCTTCACTGGCCCATGTTGGTATTATCATTGTGCTCTTCCTGGGTGAGGCAGATCAGTCGCCAGCCATTGGATGGCTGCTCACGCTGGCTGCCAGCCACACACCGGTAGCTTATGGCAGCCCACTGCAGCAGAGCCTGCAGCCTGCGCCTTCGCGGGTGACTCACAGCAGCCCAGCTCCAGGTCGAGCCGTTGTTCACCATCTTAGCTGTAGAAGGCGCAGCGTCACTGGCCCTCATATGGAATCCAAACCGGGGCTCTGCTGCTCAGAGCTGGAGATCCAAGCCAACTCTTACCCAATGCGCCATTCAGGCCGGCCCTTGATTACCATCTTTAAAACATCACTCTCATCGCAGTGTGGAGAATTCATGGAGAGGGTGATACGATGCCAGGGAAGGCCACTATGAGATGGTAAATCCACTTTTGAAGGCCACTATGAGATGGTAAATCCACCCTAGAGATGATCATCGCTTGGGTAGCAATGAAGGAGAGAAATGAACATTTTGGATGCAAAATTGATAGAACTTAGTGATGGACGCTTTTAGGAAGATGAGGGAGAAACAGATGTGAGAAGAGTAGGGAAGTACAAAATAATCATTTAGGAAAGTGATCAACTGAGTTCACTGGAGATACATAGTTAGTTTGCCAAGCAGTGCTTAAGTTGGATGTTGGCTTTTCATTGATACCAGTGAGTTCAGTTCTGTCTTTTCTCCAGCTTGGGTGTGAGAGCAGAAAGATGGTTGGGCTCATCTAGGGTGTGTTTGATGGGAGAAGGAAATATGGGAATTACTATAGTGTTTGCAAAGGAGTTATTATACTGAGGGACTGTAAGTACCTAAATAAACAGAAAAGGAAAGGCAAGAGGGGCTGACAGACAAAGAGAAAGGCATGGGGTTGTGGATTGGAAGCATTGATAAGGGGGAAGATGTGAGGTGATGGGTTGAATAAGCTGAAAGTACAATAGTGTTATTTGAGAATGGAATGTCTGATTTTGTGATTTTATAGGCTGCTAAGGCAAAGAGTTCAATGAACCAACAGCTTGCATTTTGGGTGGGTCCTCCAGTCATATGTTGAAGTTATCTAAAATGATGACAGGAGATAAGATGGACTGGGAGAATGGAAGCCAGGTGTGAAAATCTCAAGTGAATGAAGTGACAGCAGATGACAACAATGAGGAGGAGGAAGGTGTGATTTAGCTGAATGGTGAGTCTCAAAGGAGAGGGGCCTTTTCCAAGAGAGAAGGGTTAGTGCTTGAAAGTAGGCAAACATTGACCCAACTACCAAACCTGAGGTGAGAATCAGCAGTTTCCACTTAAGAGGCCTACAGGAGGAATGATGTTCTCAGAACAGCCTTAGGTTTCACTGAGACAAAGAGGTGGAGAGAGTGGGGAGAACAGAGGTGGAAAGCACAGGAAAGTTCGCTGAGCACCGAGCAGCCATTTTCAAGGACATAATGAGGTCCAGAGTAGGGTCACATAGAGTGATAACGCAGAAAGCAGGTTGGAGCTGAGCTGACGAGATTTTTTTTTTTTAAAACAAATATAGTAACAGTTTGGGACATTTTCATTTTAAAGCTCTCTTCATTTTAAAGTTGATAATAAAAATACACAACAAATGAATGAGTATAGGATTTCTGATTTCTACTTGGGATGATGACAATATTCTGGAAATGGATGGTGGTGATGGCTGCACAACACTGTGAATATATTACACTAAATTACACACCGAAAAATCATTAAAATGGAAAGTTTTATGATATGTATATTTGCCACAATAAAAATATATACAATAATTAGCAACGGTTGTAAATTAGCAGCCTGTTGACTAAATCTGATCTCAGTCATGTTTTGTATAGCCTCAAACTGTTTTTGGCCATCATTGTGTATTTAAAAAAATGAAATTAGTTTCTAACATTTAGAAATCTAGAGATTTTGTATAAAATCCCTTTAAAAACTGGGGTGGCTAGTAACTGGACACACATCCCTACTTGGGTGTGACCAGGTAGAGCTGAAGGAAAGCAGACCTCTTGGGCTGCTCCTCTGTGAAGCCTGCACCTCTACCCCTCCTTGTCAGGTCTGGTCAGCATGAAGGCTGAAGTGCCTCTGCCGTTCAGACAGGTGCTGCTCTGTTCTCTTTTCAGAATTCACAGAATGGTGAAATAATTTTATAGCTGTTCCTCTACAAAGATGAGAAGATGAAAGGTAGACTGAGCAGGGAGTTTCAAGAAAAGTGGGAGAAAACACATTTCTTGGTGGAAATGAAACTGGGTATTTAATGTGTAAACAAAGTTGGTCCCAAGAATGCAATCTGGCCAACTTCAGTTATTTTTATTACCTGCCCAGCTCCTGAGGGCGGTTGTGTTTGCCTCCTGATTTATAAAACTGTTTATTACTTTAAGTTTTAAATAATCTGTATAAAGCTGAAAGCCTAAAATTTGAAGACCATAGAAATCTCTAATTTTCATCACATTTTTCTTTGACTAATAAAGATATCCCGACTTTGAGCCTTTTGGGAACAATCTATAGGGTATTAATTAATTAATTGATTAAACTATTGTTCTCAATATTTGTTCATATCAAAAACTGATACATTTTCTGTTTTCTCTCTGTGTGTATGTGTGTGTTTGCGTATGTGTGTGAGAAAGGGGTCATGTATATCCATCTTACTTGTTGGCACATAAATGCATTGTTTATGCCAAATCAGTAGAGATGGGAACATTAAATCATTGTGTGTCGATATTACTGTGAAAAAAAAGTTCAAGTACAGAAAATATGCACGTACTGTCACCAGAAAAAGTGGACTGACTTCTTTTTGAAAGTAAAAATGTAGTAAACACCAGATATTCTGGCACTGTGATTGACTGTAGTTTAAAATATCTAACACTTCTATATTTACATACAAGGCATTTTGTCTTATTTTAGTTCTCTTTCAATTGGATGAACTTAACCTTTGGACATCTTTGCTTGGTAGTGACAGTGCATTGAGTTATCATATCGCTGGATGAGAGTTGAAAATATTGGGTTGTTGGAAAAGTCATGACGTAGTTTTTTGTTGCAAAAATGCATCATGACTTTTCCGACAACCCAATAACACTTACTGAGAATGAAAGTGTTCAATTTCTACTTAGAAATGGAGGATTGCCCCAGTAATATTGACCAGTCTGACATCTATGGCTGCCCTGTGACATTAGGAAATATACCCATGACCCAGGCCCAGACATATATAAGAATAGTGGATGTATTCATTTCCTAGGGCTTCCATAACAAAATACCAGAGTGATTTTAAACAACAGAAACCTAGTCTCTCCAGTTCTAGATGCAGAAGGCTGAAAGCAAGATGTTGGTGGGGCTATGCCCTCTTTGAAGGCTCTAGGGGAGATTCTGTTCCATGCCATTCTCTAAGCTTCTGGTGTTGCCAGGAATCCTTGGCATCTCTTGGTTTGTAGACAGATCACTCGAATCTCTGCCTCCGTTGTCACATGGTATATCCTTGTGTGTCTTTATCTATGTCTCTTTTCCTCTTCTTATAAGGACCGTCGTATTGGCTTAGGGCCCACCCAAATGGCCTCATCTTAACTTGGTTACATTTTTAAGGAATCTATTTCCAAATAAGGTCATATTCACAGGAGCCAGGTGTTAGAGTATCTGTGGTCACAATTCAACCCTTAATAGAGGGACGGAAGAACAGACAGACCATGATCGTTGAATAAGCTCTTAGGTTAGATTCTGGCCTAGCCATATCTAATCTCACTCACTCTGGTTTCTGAGCCATCTCCTGCTTTATTCTTCTACTCCGACAAACTAGTCAACGTGTGTCAGCTTTCATCAATTCATACAGGCTCCTGCCTGTGACTAGTCTCGCTTGTAGCATGCTGTCTCCTTACCCCAAACCCTGGAAATAGAATCCCTTGATTGGAACCTACAATGCCATTCTTGTCAATCATTTCCCTCCTGTCTTTGATTCTTCCCTATGCTGCTCAGATTTTTCTATTGTCATCACTTCCGTCATCTCGCAACTTGCTTGCCTCATAATCCTTCTCTTTCATGTACTTGTTGAAACCCAATTTTGAATAAGTCCAACTATTTATTCTCTGGGCTCACAGCTGGGCAGCTGAGCACTATCAGGGGAAATCACACAACAGTTACCTTCCCCTCCATTCTCTGCAGAGGCATTTCATTCTATCCATAAACTCGTTAATCCTGTGGCATCAATAATTTCCCCTCTTCGACTCTTAATTCACAGAGAAAATATACACGTACCGTCTTAATATCATGTCACCAAATCTTCAAATTAGCCGTCATCTATATAGCCATCACTTTTTTCCTTCCCACTGCAACAAAGGAAATAAAGTCCATCTAGGATCTTAAACTGCTCCCTGCCATCTCTGGATTTAATCACTTTCTATCTTCTAGGGATCTCTATGACTGTTCTCATTTCTCCTGTTCCTTCATATTCCATCCCCTTCATTAGGTCTTCCCTTTCAAAATTTTAAACCTCTTCTATTTTCTATTAACAAACAATTCTCTTACCCAAAACTCCCCTTTTAACCTGTTACTTATCTTCAGTTTTTGAAAATCATTATAATAGTTTATTTATACAGTATTTTACAGGCATTATAGCTTCAATTTTTATTCTCTCTTGCTCTTCTCTTTCTTAGTTAAATTTCCTGAGTTATTTATCAATATCTATAGAGATAAAAATATATCTTTATTTGCTGTCCACAATTACGTACACACATGCATTCTTAGATGCAATAGAATCTCTTAACCTGCCACTCCAAGATCATTAAAGACTTCCTTGTTGCTGAATCCAATAACATTTTCTTGTCTTTTATTTTCTTGCCTTCTCAGCAGCATGTGAAACTATGAGCAACTATATGCCAACAAATTGGACAATCTGGAAGAAATGGATAAATTGCTAGAAGCATACAATCTTCCAAGGCTGAATCAAGAAGAAATAGAAAATGTGAACAGACCAATTACTACCAACAAAATTGAATCAGCAATCAACAAGCTCCCAACAAACAGAAGTCCTTGACCAGATGGCTTTACAGGTAAATTTTACCAAACATTCAATAAAGAATTAAACATATTCTCCTCAACTGATTCCAAAAAATCCAAAAGGAGGGAAGACTCCCAAGCTCATTTTACAATGCCACCATTATCCTGATTCAAAAACTCATTTCAAAATTTTGTTTTGTTTGTGGTTTTTTGTTTTTGTTTTTTGGGTTTTTTTTTTTTTGGTGAATGTGTTGTATAAGCCTCTTACATATTTTGGATATCAGCCCCTTACCAGATACATGATTTGCAAATAATTTTGCCATTTTGTATATTACCTCTTCATTTTTTTTATGGTTTCTACGCTGTGCAGAAGCTTATTAGTTTGATGTAGTCCCACTTGCTTATTATTGCCTTTGTTGTCTATGCTATTGGTGTTATATTAAAAAAATACCCAAGACCAATATCAAGAAATTTTTCCCATATGTTTTCTTTTACGAGTTTTATGGTTTCAGGTCTTACATTTTTAGTCTTTAGTCCATTTTAATTTTTGTAAGTGATGCAAGATAGGGATCCAGCTTTATTCTTTTGCATGTGAATATCCAGTTTTCCCAGCATCATTTACTGAAGAGACCACCTTTTCCCCATTCCGTATTCTTGGTGCCTTTGTCAAAGGTTAGTTGACAATAATAGTATGTGTGGGTTTATATCTGGGGTCTCTACATGGTCCATTGGTCTCTGTGTCTGTTTTATTGCCAGTACCACACTGTTTTGCTTACTATAGCTTTATAATATAGTTTGAAATCAGTCAAACTGCTTTGTTGTTCTTTCTCAAGATTGGTTTGGCTGTTCAGGGTTTTGTGGGTCCATAAAAATTTTAGGACTTTTTAAAAATTTTATTTCTGTGAAAATGCCAATAGAATTTTGATAGTGATTGCATTGAATCTGTAGATTGCTTTGGGTAGTATGAACATTTTAACAATATCAATTCTTCTTATCCATGAACATGGGATATCTTTCCATTTATTTGTGTCATTCTGTTATTTTTTTAAAATTTTATCCATACCTTATATAGTTTTCAGTATATGGATATTTCACCTCCTTGGTTAAATTTATTTCTATGTACTTAATAGTTTTGAGGCTACTGTAAATGTGATTGCTTTCTTAACTTCTCTTTCCAATAGTTCATTGTTAGTGTATAGAAATATAATGGAGTTTTGTATATTGATTTTGTTGTATCCTGAGACTTTATCGTTTTGCTTATTTCTTCTATTAATATTTTTGGTGGGGTCTTTAAGGATTTCTATATATAATATCAATTTGGATTCCATTTATTATTATTATTATTATTAATTATTATTATTATTATTATTATTAATAATTTTGACTAATTGCACTGGCTAGGATTTCCAGTACTATGTTGAATTAAAGTGGTGATAGTGGGCACCCTTGTCTTGTTTCTGATCTTGGAGTAAAAGCATTTAGCTTTTTACTATTGAATATGATGTTAGCTGTGGTCTGGTCATACGTACATGGCCTCTGTTATGTTGAGGTCCGTTCCTTATATACTTAATTTGCTAAGAGTTTTTATCACAACAGGATGTTGAATTTTGTTAAATGATTTTTCTGCATCTATTGAATTAATCATATGAATTCAATCTTTCATTCTGTTAATGTGATGTATCACACTTATTAATTTGCAAATGTTGAAGTATTCTTGCATCCCAAGGAAAAATCCAGTTTGGGCATAGTGTATAATCCTTTCAAAGTGATGTTCATTTCTGTTTCCTAGTATTTTGTTGAGGATTTTTGTATCTATATTCATCAAAGACATTGTCCTATAATTTTCTTGTAGTGTCCTTGTCTGGCTTTGATATCAGGGTAAAGCTAGCCTTGTAAAATGAGTTTGGAAGAGTTTGGAAGTGTTCCCTCCTCTTCAATTTTTTTTCAGGTTTGAGAAGGATTGGTATTAATTCTTTTTTAAATGTTTGGTAGAAGACTCCAGTAAAGGCATCAGTCCTGGATTTTCCTTTGTTGGGAGGTTTTTATTACTGATTTAATTTCCTTACTCTTATTGGTATATTTGGTTTTCTACGTCTTCATGATTGAGACTTGGTTAGTTGTATATTTCTAAGAATTTATCAGTTTCCTCTAGGCTGTCCAACTTATTGGTATATAATTAATCATAGTTGTTTTTTTATGATTCTTTGTATTTCTGTGGTATCAGATGTAATGTGTCCTCTTTCATTTCTGACTTCATTTATTTGAGTCTTCTCTCTTTTTTCTTAGTTAATCTTGCTAAACATTTGTCAACTTTATATTTTCAAAAAGCTAACTCTTAGTTTTGTTAATCTTTCCTATTATTTTGCTTGCCTTTTTCATTTACTTCTGCTCTGATCTTTGTATTCCCTTCCTTCTGTTAACTTTGGTCTTCATCTGTTCTTCTTTTTCTTGTTTCTTGAGGTGTAAAGTTAGATTGTTTATTTGAGATTTATTTTTTCTTGCCATAGGCATTTATTGCTATAAATTTCACTCTTAGAACTCTTTTTGCTGCATCTCATAAGTTTTAGTATGTTGTGTTTCCATTTTCATTTGTTTTAAGGTGTTTTTTCCCTTTGATTTCTTCTTTGACTCATGGGTTGTTCAAAAGTATGCTGTTTAATTTTCACGTATTTGTGAATCTTCAAGTTTTACTCCTGTTATTGACTTCTAGTTTCATACCACTGTGGTTAGAAAAGATATTTGGTATGATTTCAGTCTTCGTAAGTTTGCCAAGACTTGTTTTGTGACCCTAACACTTGATCTATCCTGAAGAATGTTCCTTGTGGGCTTGAGAAGAATGTGTATTCTGCTGCTGTTGGATGCAATATTCTATAAATGTCTGTTAGGTCCTTTGTTCTAAAGTATAGTTCAAATTCAATATTTCTTTATTGATTTTCTCCCTGGATTTATCTAATATTGAAAGTGGGGTCTTGAATCCCTCTACTTATTATTGTTGTATTGTTGTCTATTTCTCTCTTCAGATCTGTTAGTATTTGCCTAATATATTTAGGTGCTCTAATGTTGGGTACATGTGTATTTACAATTGTTATGTCCTTTTGATGGATTTACCCCTTTATAATTATAATATGACCTTCTTTGTCTCTTACTGTAGTTTTTTACTTAAAGTCTCGTTTGTTTAAGTATAGCTACTTCTGGTCTCTTTAGGTTTCCATTTGTATCGAATATCTTTTTCTATCCTTTCATTTTGAGCCTATGTGTGTCCTTAAAGCTGAAGTGACTCTCTTATAGGCAGCAGATAGTTGGATTTTCTTTTTTATCCATTCAGCCACTCTATGTCTTTAGACCGGAGAATTTAATCTATTTACAGTTAAAGTAATTATTAGTAGATAAGGACTTACTAATGTTTTCTGGCTGTTTTGTAGTTCCTTTGTTCCTTTCTTTCACTTTTGCTGTTTGCTTTCTGGTTACTATGAGGCTTACATAAAAAATATTACAGTTGTAACAGTCTATTTGAAGCTGATAACTTTGCATAAAAAAACTCTACCCTTTTACTCTTTTACTCTCCTATCATTGTATATTTTTAATGTCACAACTTACAGCTTTTTATATTGTGTATTCATTAACAAATTATTATAGCTATAGTTATTTTTTATGCTTTTGTCCTTTAACCTTTATGCTAGAGTTAACTAATATGTTAACTTAATTAATAGGCTGTTAACTTATTAATAAGTTAATTAATATGCTGATTAAACACCACCATATCACAGTATTAGAGAATTCTGAATTTGATTGTATAGTTATCTTTATAAATGTGTCTTATATGTACATGTTACTAATTAGTGTTCTTTCATTTCTGCATAACGAATTCATTTCAGCATTTCCTATAAGGCAGGTCAAGTGGTGATGGACTCTCTCAGCTTTTGTTCGTCTGGGAAAGTCCTTATCTCGCCTTCATTTCTGGACAGATTTGCCAGGTAAAGTATTCTTGGTTGGAAATTTTTTTTGGTGCTTTGAATATATCATCTTATTCTGACCTGCAAGATTTCTGATGACAAATTGATGGATAGCCTTATGCAGGCCGCTTTGTATATGAGTTTTGTTTTTCTTTCCTCTTCGTTGGTTTTAAATTTCTCTTTTTGTCTTTCATTGCAGACACTTTTATTATAATCTGTCTTGGAGAATATATATATTTTTTTGGTTGAATCTTTTCGGTGACTTGTGAGCTTCATGAACTTAGATATCCAAATCGCTTCCAAGATTTAGGAAGTTTGCAGCCATTATTTGTTTAAACATTTTTTTTTCCTATTCCTGTCTCTCTCTCTTCTCCTTCTGGTGCTCCAATAATGCATAGATTGTTTTTCTTAATGGTATTCCATAAGTCAAATAGGCTTTTTTTTTTTTTACTCCTTTGCATTCTTTTTTTCTTTGTTTTCCTGACTGATAATTTTAAATGACCTGTCTTTGACTTCACAGCTTCTTTCTTCTGCTTGATTAGTCTGCTGTTGATGTTCTCATTTTTCATTTCATTCATTTTATTCTTCAGCTCAAGACTTTCTGTTTGGTTCTTTTAATGATTTCTATAGGTCTGCTAAACTTCTCATTTTGTTTGTGTATTGTTTTTCTATTTCATTGAATTGTTTTTCTGTGTTTTCTTGTAGCACACTGAGCTTTCTTAAAACAACTACTTTGAATTCCTTTTTTATCAGGCTCAAAATCGAGCTTATTTTGATACTTGGTTTTAATAATCATCATAACTGAAAATTACAAAACCAAATGGTACAAAGTCCAACTAAAAAATTGTGTCATTCACTGGGCTAATTAAATCATGATAATCCTATAATTATGCAAAGGTTTTAGTTCAAATTTGGTTAGTATGTTTTCATATTCCCTGAGATCCATTATTTCTTTTAAAGGTTTTATTAAAATATTGCTAACATACAATATTATATTAGTTTAAGGTGTACACCAGTTATTCAACATTAACATACCTAAAGAAGTGATGATAAGTCCAGCAACCATCTGACACCATACCACACTATCACAATATTATTGACTATATTACTTATGCTGTACATTACATTCCCATGACATATCTGTTTTATACCTGGAAGTCTGAACCTCTTATTTCCTTTCACCTTCTTCCCTCCTTTTAAAAAATTTTCAATTACAGTTCACATTCAATATTATTTTATATTAATTTTAGGTATACAGCATAGTGGTTGGACACTTATATAAGAAGTGATCTCCCTGATTAGTCTAGTAGCCACCTAACATTATACATAATTATTAGCATATTATTAACTATATTTCCTATGCTGTACTTTACATCCCTAGACTATTTTGTAACTACCAATTTGTACTGCTTAATTTTTTCCACTTCTTCACCCACCCCTAAACCCCCTCCTATCTGGCAGCCATCAAAATGTGCTCTGTATCTATGAGTTTGTTTCTGTTGTTTGTTTATTTTGTTCTTTAGATTCCACATATAAGCAAAATCACACTGCATCTGTCTTTCTCTGTCTGATATATTCCACTTAGCACAATACCCTCCAGGTCCATCTGTGCTGCTGCAGATGGTAAGAACCCATTCCCTTCCATGGCCAAGCAATATTCTATTATGTATATGTATATACCACCTCCTCTTTATCCATTTATCCATCACTGGACACCCAGGCTGCCACCACATCTTGGCCGTTGTAAACAGTGCTGCAATGAACATATGGATGCACATGTCCCCTTGAAGGATCATTTTTTATTTCTTCAGATAAGTACCCTGAAGTGGGATTACTGGGTCCTTGTTTGTCTCTTGTTATAGCCTTTGTTTTAAAGTCTATTTTGTCTGGTATAAGTGCTGCTACGTCGGCTTTTTGTTTGTTTGCTTGTTTCCATTTTCGTGCTTATCTTTTCCCATTCCTTTACTTTCAGTCTGCATGTATCTTTTGATCTTAAGTGAGTTTCTTGTAGGCAGCATATGTAAGGGTCTTGTTTTCTTATCCATTTCACCCTCCTATGTCTTTTGAGTGGAGCATTTAATCCATTTACATTTAAAGTAATTATTGATAGGCATGTACCGTATTTCCCCATGTACAAGACGCACCCTTTTTCGAAAAATTTGGGGTCTAAAAACTGGGTGCATCTTATACAGTGGTTGTAGTTTTATTTACTTGCCTTTCCCGCTTTTCCCCGCTGTTGTCTTTGTGCTCATTGTTTCACACTTGTTACCGGTATATTACGGTAGGTTACGTTTTGTCACATTCTGCCCAGAAATGGCTCAGTAAAGATTTTCATATAGTGCTGAATTAAAGTTAAAAGTGATCCAGTTTGCAAAAGTGAATGGAAATCGTGCTGCTGAATGTAAGTTTGGTCCTCCTCCAACTGATCCAAACAATCCGAGATTGGCTACGGGAAGAAGAAACCCTACTGAAGACAACCCGGCAGAAGAAGGCCATGAGAAGCAATATATGAAGACAGTGATTCGTCATCAGACACAGATGAGGACAGGCTAATGGTTGGGAGTTTTGACAGTGATGAGGAGTTGTATGAATTTTATGATGAATAAAACTTGAGTTCAATAACTTTATATAATTTTTTTTTCAAATTTCAGGCCCCAAAATTAAGGTGGGTCTTATACATGTGAGCGTCTTTTTTTAAAAAAGATTTTTATTGGGGAATTGGGGGATGGGAACAGTGCTGGGGAATTGGGGGAAGGGGAACAGACAAGTTGCTGTCATTTTGTTCTTCAGTCTAGTTGTGGAGAACGTTGTTTCACTGGCCCAAGTTGGCATCATCATTGTGCTCTTCCCGGGCGAGGTAGATCAGACGCCGACTTCTGGATGGCTGCTCACAATGGCTGCTGGCTGCTCACACTGACTGTTGGCTACACACGGTAGCCCATGGCAACCCACTGCAGCAGGGGCTGCAGCCCACGCCATCGCAGGTGACTCATGGCAGCCCAGCTCCAGGTTGAGCTGTTGTTCAGCATCTTAGCTGTAGATGGCAGTGTTCCTGGCCCTCATATGTGGGATCCGAACTGGGGCCCTCTGGCATCCCAAGCCAGCTTTTAACCAGTGCGCCACTCGGCCAGTCCGAGGGAGAGTCTTATACATGGGGAAATACAGTAGTTATTGCCATTTTATTATTCATATTTTTAAATCTTTTTTTTTCTATGTCTTCTTAAAGAAATCCCTCTAGTATATTTTGTAATACTGATTTGTTGGTGATGAACTTCTTTCAGTTTTTTGTTTGTTTGTTTTTTGGTTTTTGTCTGGGAAGCTCTTTATCTGTCCTTTGATTCTAAATAATAACTTTGCTGGGTAGATTAATCATGTTTGCAGGTGCTTGCTTTCATCACTTTGAATATTTCCTGCCAATAATCCCTTCTGGCCTGCAAAGTTTCTGTTGAGAAATCAGTTGACAGTCTTATGGAAGCTCCCTTATAGGTAACTAACTGCTTTTCTCTTGCTGCTTTTAAGATTCTCTGTCTTTAAACTTGAGCATTTTAGTTATGATGTATCTTTGTTGGGCCTCTTTGGGTTAATCTTGTTTGGGATTCTCTGTGCTTTCTGGGCTTGTATGTCTATTTCCTTTGCCAGGTTAGGGAAGTTTTCTGTCATTATTTCTTCACATAGGTATTCAATTCCTTGTGCCCTCTTTTCTCCTTCTGGTAGCCCTACAATGCGAATGTTGGTACACTTGATGTTTTCCCAGAGGGCCCTTAAATTATCCTTTTTTTTTTTAATTCATTTTGCTGTTCTGATTGGGTATTTTATGGTACCTTTTCTTCTAAATCACTGATTTGGTCTTCTGCTTCATCTAATCTATTGTTGATTGTCTAATGTATTGTTCATTTCAGTTATTGTATTCTTTATTTCTGACTGGTTCTTTTTTTATATTTTCTATCTCCATTTTTATGTTTATTATCTCTTTGTTGAAGCTCTCCCTGACATCACTGAGCATTCTTATAACCAGTGTTTTGAACCCTGTGTCTGTTAGATTGTCTCCATTTTGTTGAGTTCTTTTTCTGGATCTTGGTTTGTTCTTTCATTTGGGACATGTTTCTTTGTCCTCCCATTTTGGCTGCCTCCCTATTTGTTTGTTTCTATGTATTAGATATGGCTTCTATGTCTCCCAGTCTTAGTAGAGTGGCCTTATGTAGTAGATGTCCTGTGGGGCCTAGTGACGCAGTCTCCCTGGTCACCTGAGCTGCAGGAGTGTCCCTTGTGTGGGTTGTTGTGCCCTCCTGCTGTAGTTGATTGCTGTTTGCACGTCAATAGGAGGGATTGAACCTCGGGCTAATTGGTTGTGAGAACTCTCCATGACTACAGTGGAGGCACTGTTGTCCAGGGGCTGACCCTACAGAGCAGTATTCACTTTAGCAGGGCTCTGGTGCCTGCCCAGTCAGTCTTTTGGGTGTGCCCTCTTGCAGGAGGCCAGGTGATGCTTCCACGGGGCTCAGTTTGAAGCTGGCCATGAGGAACTCCTGGGAGGGGCCTCAATACAGGCCAAGTTAAGCCACAATCTGTGTCTTCCCTTGGGCCACCTGGCATGAGCCTCAAAGCAATCTGCAGTTAGCTGCCACATGTGCTAGGCTTGGACATACCTAGGGACCTAGGAAAGGCCAAGCCATGAACCAAGGCTGGCTGCCACTAGTGCCGGATTAGGGTTGCTCAGCCAGAGGTACAGTACATAGCAAAGCCAGTTCCTGCTTTTTTGGGATTTGTGAAGCTTTGAGAGATTTTAGGAAAGTCTGCAGCATGAGCCAAGACAGGCTGTTTGTATGGAAAAGCCACTGGATGTGGCATGGGTGGGTCTGCAAGTTGGATGGGGCAGAGTCTCAGGGAACTACCAGGGTGGGGTGAAGTGTGTTGGCCAGGTTGATGGAGACTCAGATATGGTGGCTGCCTGCCTTTGCATGCCAGGAGGTAGAAGGGTTCAACAAATAAATAATGGATTCTGCCAGGACTTTTGTCTGGCAGAAAGCTTCCCTCCAGCCCTAGCCCTGAGCCAGACAATTCACTTCCTCCTCATATGTCCCTGGCACATTGTGAGTTGCAGCCCCAGTGCTGGGGCAAGTAAATCTGTGCACAGGCCCTTTAAGAGGAGCACCTGGAACTCTATCAGCCCTTGACTCACTCAGCCACAATCACTGCTGGTTTCACAGCCAGAAGTTATGGGGACTTCAGGACCCTTCACTCCTCTGAGGGAGACCTCTGCAGCTGAGATATCCCTCCTGATTTTAATGGTCACAGCATCTTTGTTCCTCCTACCAGTCTTGAGGTGGCTTCCTCTGTATGTCCTTAGTTGTAGGGCTTCAGTTCAGCTAGTTCAGGCAATTCTCAGTGATGGTAATTCTGTAGTTTATTTGTAATTTTGATGTGGGCCTGAGAGGAGGCAAGCACAGCATTTATCTACTCCACCATCTTGACCAGAAATCCTTTATTTTGAATTCTTATTGGGCAAATTGCAGAGCTCCATTTCTTTAGGGTTGGTTGGTTACTGGAAAATTATTGTGTTCTTTTGGTGGTATCATGTTTCCTTAATTCTTCCTGTTGCTTGAAGTCTTTCGTTATTGTCTTTACATTTGAAGAAGTAGTTACCTCCTGCAGTCTCTATTGACTGGTTTCGGGAAAGAAATACCTTCTGTCAGCCCTGCTGAGTATTCTCAGACTTTCTGACATTTCCATGGCTGCACGTGCTACACACTTCTTGAGGGGAAATTCTTAAGGTGGTATTCTTTTTCTTGATCCTGCAAAGCCTGGCTGAGGGCTGACAGCTTCCCACTTTCCTTCCCTAGGGCACTGCTGAGTTCTCAAGTTTTTGTGTTTTCTCCTAAACCGGTGGAGTTGGGCCAGCTTCCTGGACACGCTCACTACTTGTCTGCAAAGACCAACGCTTGCTGCCTTTGGGGGAATGCACAAGGAGCCAGCCACATGATGGTGGAGGTGTGTGGAGGTGGGCCATGCAGTGTGTTGGGGGTGCCTGTGCTCCAGTTGGGAGGATCGGCAGATGAGGCATCCCCAGTGGCTTGCGGTTGGCCTTCCTAATGGAGTCCACATAGCAGTTAGTAGGATCTGCATCCCTTTCTACCCTCCAATAGCCTGGCTGCTGTTCTCCAGCCCCTCCCCATCCCTCAGTCATACAGCACATCTTAGTATTCTGGATGGTGCAAGAAGGAAGTGGCCTTCATTGGCAGCATCCTGCACAGCTGGGGAAGTGGGGCATTCACTCACGCATTTTCACTTCCCCCTTGGAAAAATCACTAGCATAGGAGGTCTCTAAGCACTAAGCTGTGCCGCCTTAGAGGAGAGGGGATCTGGGTAAAGTGCAAGTGTTTTTGTTACCCTCTTCAATGTGTCCAATCTCGTTTTTACTTTTCTTCTCCAATAGTGTGGTGGAATTTCTCTGTTGCACTCCTGGACTTGTACAAAGATACTCTCATTTGTAGGTGATTGTCAAAATTGGTGTTCTTGGTGTGTGTGTGTGTGTGTGTGTGTGTGTGTGTGTGTGTGTGTGTGTGTGTTTGTGTGTGTGTGTAGACAATAGAAAACTCTTATTCCTCCATTTTGCTGTCACCAGTCCCTGCATTTTATGTTTTGTGATGCAAATTGCCACAACTATATAAGCTTTTTGGAAGAAAATAATTTTCATTTCAATGTAATGGACAAATATGGATTTTGTGTGGTTTTGTTTAACACAGACTCAGGCTCAGAGCCTTTGCTCTTTGGAAATACATTTGGAGCTCTGCAGGAAAATGTTCCCCTTCTCTTTTCTCTATAATATTGATATACCTGTCACATTCAAGCAGGGTCCATGATTAATCTTAATGTGCAGGTGTTCCTAACTGAGGCTAGATGTTTGAATTTACTTCATTCTATGCAGCCTGTTTTAATTTTGATTAATTGCCATCAGGAATAATAACTCCTCAGGGTAGATCATTAGGAAGCTACAGAATCGATTATGTTTAGCTACAGAATATGTAAAACTAGTCACGGCCACTGAAATGATCATAGATACTCTATGCTGCATGCATGAGGAATATTTAGGGCATTCCAACTGGATTTCAGAAACAAATTAAAATGGAATTGGAAATACTTTTTTATGAATAGGTTAGTTTTCAAATTTGCCCTTTTTTTTCCTCAATAGATTTTTCTAATTCTGACATGAGTATCAGTGACTGCAGCTGATAGGCACGAATGATAGGAACAATATGCTGTAGGTATACGCAAGGGAACATATATCAGTACCCATTTGAAATAATTAATTGGCAAAATAAAGAGCCCTTGAAGCAAAGAAAAGCTTATCTGCTAACCTGAACCCTAGACCACTTGGGTGAAGCACTGATTACTTCACTTTGTGGGTAATTCGCCAGACTCCTAACTGCCTTCAGCTTCCTTACCTCTGGTGTAGTTTATTCTTGGCCCATTCATACTCAGCAATTTGCTTCTACCTTTGCCCATGACTCTCCCTATTCCTGGAGCATTCTTATTCCCCCTTTCCATTTGGCTAGGTCACATTCATATGTCAGGACTTCTCTTAAATGCCACCTGCTAGGAAGCTTTACTTGTGTCACTTCCCTCAGGTGGCTCTTCTTTGTGTCCCGCTGCATCTTGGACTCATGTCTACATAGTTGCTATCATATTTTATTGCCACCTCGTGTTCATGTCCTCTGGTAGGCTGTGAGGTCTTTGAGAGCAACATTTCTGGCTTGTATTTCTATAGCCCTAATTCAATGGATCCTAACATTTTGTGCACACTTACTTTGAGAATCTGATGAAAACTGTAGACTTCCTCTCTAGAAAAAGTGCTCTAAATTTTGCCAATAATTTCAAGGAATTTGGGACACTCTAAATCCATCTGTAGACTCTAGCAGTCCATGAACCCCTGGTTAAGAATCCCTGCACTAGCTCCTGGAAACATAAAAGTAGTTATCACTTTATAAATGCTTAATGTGTGTCAGACACTTTTCTGAACACTTTACATGATCTGCCCCACTTATTACTTACAAGAACTCTATGAGGTAGATATCTATAATTATGCCTACAGATAAGGAAACTGAGGAACAGCATGTGAGTAACTTGCTCAAGGTTATTCCTGAGCCTGCTCTGTTAAACACACAACATTGCCCCTTAGGCTCACTGTAGTGCTGTTCATAGTACTCTACCTAAAAGGCACTGTATAAACGTCTATTAATTAATCATAAAATGAATGCAAGCAATAGTCTTATATGCCAGGAACTTCAGGTCAGACAATTAAGTTCACCAACTCATCCTAGAAAAAGTGCTACATACCTCAGTGCTGCATATCACTATGGTCACCTTCGAAGTACTCCCCTTGGGAAACTATGCACCGATGTCAGTGCCTAGTCCACCCTTCAAAGCAATTTTGGAACTCTTTCTGGAATGGACATCAGAGCTGTTGTCATATTACCCTTGATGTCCTGAATGTCATCAAAATGTCTTCCTTTCAATATTTCCTTTATCCTCAGGTAAAGAACAAAGTCACTGGGGGCCAGATAAGGTAAGTAGGGAGGGTATTCCAATATAGTTACTTGTTTACTGGCTAAAAACTCCCTCAAAGACAGTGTCATGTGAGCTGGTGCATTGCAGTGACGCAAGAGCCATGAATTATTGGCGAAAAGTTCAGGTCGTCTAACTTCTTCACGCAGCCTTTTCAGGACTTCCAAATAACAAACTTGATTAACTGTTTGTCCAGTTGGTCCAAATTCATAATACATAATCTCTCAATCAAAAAAGGTTAGCAACATCATTACACCAAGAACTTAATTGTCAGACGTCATATGCATAAGTTGGAAAGCATGCAGAAAATAAAGAGCCTTAGCATTTAAATGGTTTGTAAATGCTATGAGCTTTCTCAGTGGAGTAAAGAGCACAGGGTAAAAGCTACATCCAACCTTCATTGAGCTTTAAGGATAAGGGGTGGGAAGGTAAAGCGCTCTTACTGAATACTTGATACATGCCTGGCATTGAGTTTGGTACTTCCTGAACAAACCACATCATATGATAGTACTAATAGACTTTAGAATACAATTGAATTTTGAGTACAGTGTTCACCCCAGGGAAGAGCTGAATGGGAAAATATAAAGTGCTGTGTCCTTTAAAGCAAGCATTAATAAAGCCGAGTTTGTAAAAGCCGACTTGTTGGCTCTCTGTAACATCAATGAGTGGAAGTTTTACTGTTAGAATGGAGAAGGGTTCAGGAGGTAGGGGTGGGGTAACTTTTTTCTTTCTTCTAATAAAGATAAGCCTTTCAAGTCTTTTGTGATAAGAGTTTTACAATTACAGTTAGATGTGAACTGGACTTACACTCAAGTGCGTGCACACACAGACTTCTGCTCTGGTTTCAGAAATGCAGGAAGGGAAGGTGGGAAAGAGAGAGGAAGAGAGACGGATGTGTGATTATCATGTGCCACTACTCACATGAAATGATTCCAAATAGAGTCTCCCAGCTAACCTAGCTTGTCGTTTCTACTCTGGTCCATGGCTCAAAGGGCAACTGTCAGGCAATTTGTTGGAATGGGGGTCTGGCAGGAGAAGCAGCAACAGGGGGACTTTTCTTGCTCAGAAAAAACTTGCAGTCTTCTTTAGGATAGTACAAGAACACAAACAACATTGGCAAAGCTAATCATTTTCCATGAACAATGTTCACCACACTTGGGAAGGCCTAGGAGCCAGGAAATGCACTTGGCGTCGTACATTGCCCATGTGGCTACAACTGCTCTTCCTTTGTTCTACAGATCAGGTTCAGCAGGTCCATCTCCAGGGAAGCCTTGAACCACACATGGCCTGTGTGTAGAGGTGGCTCAGGTCTGTGCAGTGCCAATGTACAACTCTAAAGATCTTGAGGGTGTGAACCTACACATCTGGTGGGGAACGGAGCTCTAGACCATCCCCAGGGATCAGGGCATGTGACACTGGTCATTGTCCAAGTTTATGTCCTCATGATGGACCTCCTCAATAATCAAAGTATGTACAAATTCATCTTACAAATTACAGGTGATACTTTTCCTATCAGTTGTTTTAATTGCCCTCATGCTTATCCATAACACTGACTCTAGATTTCTTGGTTTTTCGGTGTTAATATATTTGGATTATTGGATTAAGGACTTTTTGGAACTAAATTTGGAACTAACCCAGGACTTTTTGGAACTAAATTTAGGGAAAATTTCTGGCTTCATTTTTTTTTATATAATATAAAAATATTGTCTTAAAATATTAGCAAGTCATTTAAAAACATTTGACTGGAGATGTGTTTAAATTTTTCTAATATTAGCTTGACTATTCTTTGTAACTTAGCTGTCTTAAACTACAAGCAATATGGAACTCTTACTTGAAAACACACTCATTTTCTCTAACAAACCATCTGAAGGGGCTAAATCTAGTCAGCTTTCCACTGAGTTACAGTAATGGAAACTCTAATTATCCAGCCTGCATCTCAAGTTGGATTGTAATTCATTAAAATTCTTTTTGCCCCTTTTCAGTTGGATGCATTTCAGCATTCTAAATTCTAGTCTCTTCCTGTTTCAAAAATGTAGACAGTTAATAGAGTATATTTGTATCTCATTTGTTTGTTAATTTGATTTTGTAATGAGCTCTTTGTCCCTTCGTTTCTATAACCCATGCATGTGCCTATATTACCAGTCAAAATGCAAATTTTCTTAGAGGCTTGCCCCTACAGTCCATAGCAGAAGAATTTTGATCTTGCAAAGTATTTGCATTTGGATGAAGGATTCCCACCACATGTATGCATTTGCACCTGGATGCAAATCCAGGGAGAATGGGCTTAATGGTGGGCTGGGGAAGAGGCGTTGGGGTCTTTAGGGTGAAGGAAGGTGTTACACTACATGAAGAATGTAACCTGGAGCTACAGAAAAGGACTTGGAGTGAAGCCTTTGATTTTGACCTTTTGGAAGGTCTGCATAGGTGTGTAGCCATAATATGTTGCTAGGTCAACTTCATATTGTCAGGGCAGTTAAATTTATGTTAGTAGTCTGCTCTTTGGCTTTCAAAGGTCTTTCTAGGCAGACCGATTAGAAGAAGATATCAGGTTCCCTGCCTGCTTGGTAGGGGTCACTCAGTAACTTGTATAATCTCTTCCATGGGATTGTGTATTTTTTCTCAGAATGGACCATATCAATTTTGTAACTAGGCACCCAGGGAAGTCTCAAAGTATTCCTCCTAGGGATGCCTGGCCTTGGAGCTGCCCATGTGAAGTTTATCTTTGTTTGTTCTAATGTTTGCTATCTGTAGATGATTACTCAAGGACTAGTTTGGCTTAGGTGTGAGGTTGATCCTTTCATTTCTTCTCACCCAGTGAAAACATCAGGTCTTTAGATTATAAATCAAATGTAATTCCATCAGGATGAGTAGACTCCAAGGAGAAAATAGAAACAGTTGAGGATTACTGAGAAATGAGATACAGTGTGTTTTTTTTCCATGCTATTTAGAGAAGCAAAGACTATAATTTACACTAGAATTCCGCATTGTGTTTTAAGTTGTGAATTGGAGAAACTTTTACAAACCATTGCTGGCTCCAAATCAAAAAAGGAAAATGAAGCTAGGAATAACTTTTAATTCATATGTAGTTACCTGAATATTATTTTACAGGTCTGAATAGAGAGCACATGATTTTAGATGATATATGATAGCTCAATATTTGTTAATAATTTCATATACAAATTAAATCAAATTGTACATTATATACTCCATTTTAATGTAATTTTACTAAATAGAGATTTTTCAAGTTCACTGTTGCTAATTCACAGCAATTATATTGGTTAAGAGTTATGTGCTATAGGAACATAAAAATTTTTGAGCTGATTAGGAATGTTACCTAATTACATTGGTCCATTAGAAAAACAATATCCATAGGGTGGCTAAAATGGCAGAAGCATAACAACCTAAAGTTATTGCTAGAAATTTAAAAGCTATCTTCCTAGGTTTTGCTTTTTTTTTTTTAATCCTGTGCAACATGGTGTACCAAAGATCTTGTTTGCTAAGTTTTTTCAAGGTGCTTTTAACAGCCCTCCCTTTAAATTCCTTCTGTAAGAGTCATTCCCTCTTTAGAAAAGTGACTATCTTTATAATTTGGGCATTAAACCCCTGGGGACCCTTAGAGTTATTTTAAGGAATCCTAGAATCTATATTTATATCAAGTAGTACCAAGGACAGAATAAATACTGTATTGGAATATATGCACCACTATTTATCATTTGTAAGTAGCTATTGTAATGATGAATAAATATAAGATACGTGCTGCTTTCATGGTAGATTTTTGTATTCTCGATCAACAGAAACTAAAACAAAACTATTATTAGGTAGAAAATGGGCTCTCAGACTTGAAAAGTTTGCAAACTGCAGAAAACAAAAGTGGAAAGTGTCACCAATATGGCAAGTTTCCCTTTCAACTCAAGTTCCTTGTGTGAATTCCACATGCTCAAAGGAGTTATTTAGTTCTAAGAATGAATTATGCTTATATAACATACTGGTGACAAAAGTGTAGCGCATTCAGATTTTTGAGAAAAAAAACCCAGGAACACATTAAAATAATCTGCGAATATGGGGTCTGTTGTTTCTTTTTAAATGCTCTCAAATTACTAGATTGTGGCTAAATAGATGACAGCTGGCTGTAGAGGTCTACAAATTCATTTTAATCATGCTTTCGGCCATCCAGGCTCTACTGAACCATAATTAAGGAGAGGAAATGAAATGCACCCAGCTCCACCCCCTTTTCCAAGCTGAGCTATACTTCGCCCACCTCAGGATCAATGCTGGGTCAGGAAAACTGGAGTGGTGACAATAGAGGCCAACTGGAAGTGGACATACCAGAAAGTACCAAGGTGAAGTTCTGAAGAGAAAAAGTCCTGCTTTTTCAAGGGTAGAATCACTAGCCAGCTGCCAGAGCACACGATCAATGAGTCCACTCCCATCCCTTTGATAGAAGCAAAACCGATAGCCTAACATTTGAATGTAAAGGACAAGGGGAAGAGGAGGCATCTCTAACCACAGCCCAGGGTTGTCCATAACAGGGGACATGTGCTTCCACTCCGCACAGGCAAATAAATCCATTCATTTTATCCACGCCACAGAAGTTCATATTGTTTATAAGTAATTACCATTTTCTTTCATGTTTCCACATTCTGGGTCTAAGGAGAGAAGGGAGTTGGGACTGCTAACCTTCCTATGCAACTAAGAGGCAGTTTATGGCCGGCCAGGTGCCAATGCCATATCTAATCTCTCCCTGGGTCTGTCCTGTAGCAGCTGCAGCAGTTGGAGGGAGTTAGGGAGTTATTAAATAGCACGGAAATGTTTGTGCCAGTATTGTCCCACTTCAGGGTGGTAAGAGAAATTTACAGTTGTTTCCCATTTAGAAAGCATGATGATCATTACTGGAGAAAAGCCATTTTTACTGAGATCTCAGCACTGGGGGTGAGGGCACAGTGACCCACCCCAAGTCCAAAGGGAAATTTGAGACCCTTTTTCAGCCTGTTTCCTTTTTGTAAGTGTACTTTCCTACTGCCCCTGGTTCTCTGTGATTGTGGACTGGACATGCAGGTCCTCAGGGCCAAAGGATATTCAGGGCTTTCTTTAATTCCTCATGAATGCCTGAGGATATTTAAAAGGTTAATAATATAAGTTTAGGTAAACAAAAATGAGATCCTGAAGAGAGGGTATAAGACAAAAGGAAGATTTGGGTGAGCTATTCAAATGGGGTGGTACGGTGCAATAAGCAGTGGCTGTGAGAATATGAGGGTGAGTGCCGGCTCGAGGACTCACCAGAAAACCTGGTTAGGACAAGACGTCGTAGTCCCAGTCTCCTTGAACCAAGAGAAGCTGATCACTACAAGACCCTGATTTTAGTTTTACAAGTCTATAGTGAATGTGTACCACCCATCCAGGAGAGGGGTAGGCACTCTGCCAAATAGAAAGGAAACTGGACACACTCTCATATATGATTTAATAATGGAAGCAAGACTAACACCGGTGAAACAGTTACCCATTCACATGCCATTTTATACAAAGATAGTAATGCAATAATAATCTATGTATGGATATCACATCATCACATTGTACATCTTAAACTTATACAATGTTGTGTGTCAGTGATAGCTCAATAAATGTGGAAAACACCAATGAAGCTGGAGGATGGTTGGTACCGACATACCATCATGTTCTATCTTTAACTCTGTTGTATTTAGGTTTCTTTTTTCCCAAAAAAAACATTTAGATGAGACTACAGATGGCATCTGTAGCACGTAGAAATTGCATTTGCCCAATGTAACAGAAACCTGGTATCAGAGGCTTAACCAAATAGGGGTTGTTTCTGCCACAAGGCAAGGACTCTGGTGATACACAGTGAAGGGCCTGCACAGCAGCTGCAGAGTGGCTTCGAGCCCCAGGCTACTTTTCTTTCCTCTCCATTACTCTTAGAACATGACCTTCATTTTCATGGGTCTGGCCTCTTTAATAAGCTTACCTGGAAGCCCACCCAATGACTTTGCTTTCACCTCATTGGCCAGCACTGTGTCACATGACCACCCTAATTGCAAGTGATGCTGGGTGATAGAGTACTTTAATTGAGCTCGTTGCTACAATTGAACCAACCAAGCATTTGTCTGTACAGAAGAAGGTGAAATGGATACGAGGTATATAATAGCAGTGGCTGTCACAGAACTCTCATGAGATTCACAGATCACACAGTTTGGGGAGGACAATGAATACACTGAATGATGGAGTCAGAACTCAGAAGGATCTGAGGAAATGGAATAATAAAATGAATCTAACATGCAGAATTCAATAGGGTTAAAGTCTTTTCTGAGTCTAAAACATCAACTGTACACAGAATGGGAGAAATGTTTCTTAATAGCACCCTATGGAAATATCTATTAATCTCAATTTACCTCAAGAATAGTTATAGCAATCAAAATAATATCTAAGACTACTGGAATGTTTACTATTAGTCATCGCATTTAATTTTCACAGTAATTCTGAGGTAAATTTATAATAATAAATTTATAATAATTATTATTATTATTTTAGTTTTGAGAAAGCTAAGAATTATAGATGACTTGACCAAACTCTTATACCTGGTAAGTGGGTAAGTTATGATTTGAACATAATGCTAGAGCCCTTATTATTTACATCTACACTATATTATTTTCTAAAAGGAAAAGTGATCAATTTCCTAAACATGCTAATTCAATCTTGGACAGCATTAATTAGTATCACAATATATATGTTTAGGAAGATAATAGCCTCTGTCTTTTCTGATTAGAAAAATATTTGCAACACTGCTCTTAATTCTAGAACCCACATTCAGGCAGATAGGAAGTAGTAGTTCCTTCCCACACCCATACCACTTTTACTCCAGTTTCAGCCGATAAGAAGGATGCCCCAGGCCAACTCTGCCACCTTGCTTTTGACCCCATCCCATGTCTCCTCTGAAACTCCATTAATTAACTCTCCTATTTCCCATATCTCCAACTTATCACTTTATACAAACTTTTTTACTCAGCCAATAAAATTATTGTAAAAGTTTCCATCCTAAATAGTCACCCTTCCAAAACCCCATTTATAGAAATATGTACCTTTTCAACTACCACTTCTAATGAGTTCTTGTTAACAACACTTCTTAAAAGAATTTTTAACATATGCTGTTGCCACCACTTTATCTCCTTCCTCAATTTCCAGCAGCCTTGAACATCCCCAGTAACTTCAGAATAGAAATCTCTCCTCTGTGGCAGCCATCTTTATAAGTCAAGGAAATTGACAAACTGGATGCTGCTTGGATGTTTATATCTTAAGGGCTGATCATTGATCTAATGTGCATCCAGAAAGCATTCATAAATCTGTTAAATAGTCTATTTTTGCCAAATGTGTTCTGCTAAATTACTTTAATGTACTATGAAACTGGATGTACTATGAACCTAAACTCTGAATGATTTTATTGGCTATATATTGGTTTTCTCATTATATTATCCTTAACATAATAATGCTGACTTCTTCAGCTCTCTATTATACTTAGGAAATAACTTTGGTGGCTCTAACAGTACTTAACTTATCGTGGAAACAGTGGTATGTTGACTGATAAAGTAAATGAAAAATGGCTGATTCCATTTTGAATTATCAGTGGAATAAGCAGTGTGACATGAAGGATCTGAAAAAAGCAAACCTACTGTCAGCTTGCACCTCCCCTGGGATTGTCATTCCCCAGCACCACATCCTTTGAGCATGGAAGAGCCCTGAGTCAATTTGGCAAAACTTTTTGGAAGTAGATCATTTCACAAAGGCATGGAGAAACCATAAGTTTCAACTACGAGTGTAATGTAAGTATATTTCTAAATTTCACTATCTATACGATATTAAGAATACTGGTGGTGTTGGAAAGTTCTAATTCTTGCCAGTTTCAACTCTTAGACCATTTCTGTATCCAATGGATTGGAGCAAGTAATATCTTTCAAAGAAAAATTCCTAAAATTTCCTAAAGGTAGAAGTGAAACAATAATTAATCTGTTAAAATACAAAGAATAATTTCTCTACCATTTATTCAGTTTTTTTGCAGTTTTTTGTTCTTGACCACTTGTAAAACATGATAAGAACAAGCAATTGCCAAAGACAGGATGGAGTGAAAACAATGGACTAGGAGCAGTGAGCATGGAGGGTGAGCCGTGGTATACAACTAGGTCATTTTATATTTCTTGAATTACTCAAAATTTAAAGAATGATTATATTAGTACTTATATTTAAAAATAGCACTTGAAACTTCTCCGAGTACATTTGCATGCATTATTCATTTGGGTGCATTATTCACAAAACGTTTTTATTCTAAGTTTAAATGAATAAGCCTGAACTAGAAAAGGTAAGTGATATGCCAATGTCTTCTATCTTCTAGCTCAAAGATCTCTCCCCCATACCACACACATGCACATATTTACTTTTATCTCTGACCTTTATTAGTTTCCATTCCTGAAGTGAGAGGAGAGAGATAGAAGGGGAAACAGTGAAATGCAGCCAGACTGTTTATTAGAATGAAATGGAATAAGAAGTTAGCGATAGTTTGAAAGCATTGTGCAAGCACATCCAGACACTAGAAAGAGCCCTACATTAATAAACAAACAAGAAACTTCCACCACTATATATTTTTCCAAAATAGACTGCATTTATGATGAATTTTTAAAAAACAAAGAACCTTCACTCTAAATAATATAGGAAAAAAATTAAGCTTCATGCCAATTTTCTAACCTAACTTAAAACCTACATGTTAGCATATTTTGCCAAATAACATGATTTACATGAATTAGCATTAAACGGAACTAAGGAAAAAGAATAACCTTCAAGTGTTCCACAGGTACAAGAAATAGTTTAAAAGAATATTCTATTAAACATGTTTTCATGGAGGGATCAAATAGCATGCAATTATTTTGTAATTTCCTTTTAGCTCTTTGCTATGTAATTATTCATTTGGTTATATGTGCTTTACAAATTAGTGCCCCCAAAGATCTTTAAAAAATTACACAGAACATGGTGATTATCTTTAGAGTTACATGGTTTCTCAAAGGGTAATTGCCATTTAATTTGCTAGGTCTAAATTCATATCATGACCTCATGGTAATCATGTACTTATGAGTGACTTGCATGGCTGTTGGGGCCTTAAAACATTGTGCACAGCTAAAGTATGAGAAAGTGTGGAACAGGTGCCAATCCAAAGTGGTGAGTGTTGTGTGCTTGTACATGCCCCTGGTTTTACAGGGCTTGCCATAAATATTGTTGAATGCACCTGTTTGTATGTGCACATGTGTAAACATACACCTGCAGGTTCCTTAGGTCTCCCAAAGGCTGACCAACTTCATTTTACCCAGTCAACCAAGGATCACTTAAAAAGCCACATCCATTTGCTAGATTTATTAGATAGTCAACAGAAGAGAAATATAAATGTCTCACCTTCCTTTCAAAATCAAGAACAAAAGTAAAAACACTTTCATTAAATACAACAGGTAAAAGCACACAGTTTGAGAGGCAGAATAAGAATGAAACAGGAGACTACCTAAAGACTTCAAGAATCAGAGTCATGTGTTTACTATGATGTCTGCCTTGTATTATAAAATGATATGAGCTTCTGGAGGGGGCAGTGTATCTGTTACTTGAGCTCAAACTGTGGTGAGCTGAAGCCAACTCCAACTATCTTGTGAGAAATGATTGTTAAATATTCAGGAATTTTGCAAACACATTGTTAAACTGTTGGAATCTTGAAATCAGCCATGGTGGGAGTATTTACACCATGGAAATTAGCAAACACTACAAGCCAAGAATTTCCTGCTCCCTCAGAGAACCAATTTATCAGCTGAGTCAATTTAACCACTGAGTTAAAATATCATTAAAGGAACACTTTAATGAAAAGCCTAGTTTTCTAATAATGCCTTATTTTCTTATAATTCTGTCTACTCACTCTTAGTTTTTATCACTTCCCTGAGTGACTCCAAGTCTAGTTTCTATTTTTTCTTCTTTCTCTAGACAGTTCCAACCCATGCAGAGACTATTATAACTAAACACTAATTTGCAGGAAGCCTATATTTGAATACTAATAGTTAAGAGCATAGGTTTAAATTTGAACCCAGATCAGACAATCTGGGTTTGAATCCACAAGTGTGTATTTACCAGATATGTGATTTGAACAGTACTCACTTTTTCATGCATCTGTTTTCCTGTTTGTGAAAGGGGCATAATAGTTCCCACCTAATGGAGTTGTTGTGGGAATAATAATAATATTTCCCAATAGGGTTGTTGTATGGATTAAATGAATTATTATATGTAAAGCATTTGGAACTCTGGCTATTTGCATGTATTTATTATTGTATTTATGATCAGGAAGATTAAGGTTATTATGCCCATCTGGCACACTGTAGACACTCACTAAATGGTAATTGTTTCTATTCTTTTTTTGCAGTCCTATTATTATACAAAATTGGTATTTGTGTTAAAACACCTTTTTCTGAGGTTTACGTCACAAAAATGGTGGCATGAGGAGTGCTTCTTGAAATCTCCCCTGGAAGATACAACAAATTGAACAAGCACGTCTGAGAGATCTGCACATCAAATCATCTGAAGGTAGGCAAATTGGGTGAACTAGGGAAGAGGGAAGGGGGAAGTAAGTGCAGAGATGTGGACCGTGGGCTGCAGGATGCAGTCTGGAGCTCACTGCAGTCTCGGGAGAGGGAAGAATTCAGGCCGACGGCACACTTCTTGTGGCATACAATCCTGCCTGAGGGGTCAGCATATAACATGGCTGAACCCAGCATTTGAGGCAGAAACCTTGGAGTAAAGACTGAATAAAGAAGGGTGAGAACTGTGGATTAAGTTCTCACTGCCAGGCAGAATACAGAAAACAAAGACATGGAGCCTGACCGACTCCCCCCTACCCTCCCAGTATTAGAAGCGGGCTCCAGAAGAAACAGTAGCAGTGTCAGATTAAAGACCAGAACATCTACAGCCCTGAGAACTGGAAAGATAGTCCTGCAGATGCACAATGCGACTAATTTCTGTGATAGGGAAGGAACTGTAGCGGTGAGACAGATGTGGGCTGGAAGTTGCCATTGTTTGGAGCCACAAACACACCAGCTGCCTCTCACAGCCCACCTTCCCCTACCTTTCTGGGCAGATCCCTGCGGGGAGAACCACAGCCACTGAGATACACAGGCTCTGCATCCTGCTGCAGGGACAGCACTGGGGTTTCAGAAGCTCCGAACTCAATCACCCCCTGAGACTCAGGAGACCTGCTCAGAGAGGAGACGCCCACCTTTCAGGAAACCCCCATTATGTGAGAAGCCAGAATAGCGCAAGAGAAAATAAAACTCTACAGTGTGAGAGAAAATAAAAGGCTGCAGCAGGAGAGAAAACAAAACATTCCAGCAACACATACTGGAAAGCAAAAGAAAGATCTCCTCATATCAACCTGCTGCAGGACCCACTCCTGTAGATACCCAGGAAGAGAAATAATAATTCATTAATTGCCATGAATAACCAAGGTAACAAGGCAGCTCAGAAAGAAAATGAAAAATCTCCATAAAATGAACTTAAAGACATGGTAATATGTGACTTAAATTACAGAGAATTCAAGATTGCAGTTCTGAAAAAACTCAATGAAATGCAAGAAAATCCACATAGGCAATTTAATTAACTCAGGAAAAAATTTAAAAAGAAAAACAAAATGAATATTTTACCAAAGAGACTAAAAAAAGAACCAATTACAAATTCTGGAGATGAAGAACTCAATAAAAGAGATGAAGAATGAAATAGCCAGCTTAGGAAATAGAGCTGACCAGAAGGAGGAAAGAATTAGTAATATCAAAGATAGAAATCTGGAAATGACACAGATGGAAGAAGAGAGAAACTTGAGAGTTAAAAAAAATTAAAGGACTGTACAAGAACTTTCTGACTCCATCAGAAAGAGCAACATAAGAATAATGGGTATACCAGAAGGAGAAGAGAGGAAGAAGGGAACAGAGAGTCTATTCAAACAAATAGTCAATGAGAACTTCCAAAACCTGTTGAAAGAACTGGATCCTTGGATCCAAGAAGCAAACAGAATACCTAACTACCTCAATCCCAACAGACCTTATCCAAGACACATTTTACTGAAGCTGTCAAAGATTAATGACAAAGAAAGAATTCTCAAGGCATCCAGGGAAAGAAAAGCAGTAACCTACAAGGGAAAGCCCATTATATTATCAGCAGATTTGTCAGCAGAAACTCTATAAATCAGATGGAATGGAATCAAATATTCAAACTATTGAAAGAAAGAAATTATCAGCCAAGAATAATATATCCAGCAAAGCTATCCTTTAGATATGAAGGGGAAATAAAGACCTTTCCAGTCATACAGAAGCTGAGGGAATTTTCTAATACATGACCTGCATTATAGGAAATACTGAAGGAGGCTATTCGACCCGAAACAAACAAACAAACAAACAAACAAAAAATCAAACAAATACAAAACCTTGAGCAAGATTACTAACAGACAGACAGAATCAGGAAATGGCCACCCTTACACAAAATAGGGCACTATAAACACTTAAACATAACATAAAGGATAAAGAAGATAAAAAACATTAAAAAAAAAGAAAAAGAGAAGAAAAAGACACCTTGCTACTGCAACACAGAAATCAACTCACAGCATAAAGAGGGATAACTTGTGACAACAAAAATATAAAACGGGGAAGAGTAAAGGTCTGAATCTATATGGGGGAATGGAGATAAGAAACATGCTAAAGAAAAGGGACTACTGTTTAAATGAAACTATTGGTAACCACTCAAAAAAAAAAAAAGAAATCCAGAACTGAGACATATAACATAAAAAAAGAAGCAGAAGGAAAAATTATAGAATACCACTAAAATAACACCCAGCAATAAAAAAGCAAAGAAACAATGGAAACACTGAGATAGAGAAAACAAAACATAAAATGGCTATGGGAAATCCTCATGTATCAATAATCACCTTAAATGTAAATGGATTGAACTCATCAATAAAAAGGCACAGAGTAGCAGATTGGATCAAAAAACAAAACACACCATATGCTGCCTCCAAGAGACATATCTCAGCTACAAGGACAAATAGAGACACAAAGTGAAAGAATGGAAATTGGTACTCCAAGCAAATGGTATCCAGAGAAAACCAGATATATCCATACTTATATCAGATAAAACAGACTTCAGGATAAAAAAGGTAACAAGAGACAAGGATGGACATTTCATAATGATAAAGGAGACAATACAACAAGAAACAGAACACTTATCAATATATATGCCCTCAATCAGGAAGCACCAAAATACACAAAGCAACTACTAACAGAACTAAAGGGAGAAATTGACTAAAACACAATTATAGTAGGGGACCTAAATATATCATTGACAGCTATGGATAGATCATACAAACAGGAAATCAGTAAGGAAATATCAAGCTTAAATGACACATTAGACCAAATGCACATAACTGGCATTTATAGAGCACTTCATCCTAAAATACCAGACTATACATTCTTTTCTAATGTACATGGAACATTCTCAAGGATAGACCATGTGTTGGGACATAAAACTAACCTCAGCAAAGTTAAGAAAACTGAAATTATACCAAGTATATTCTCTGAACACAAGGCTTTGAAATTGGATATCAGCTGCAAAAAGAGAGCAGGACAACCCACAAATATGTGGAGATTAAACAACATGCTATAAAGAATGACTGGGTCAAAGAAGAAATAAAATGAGAGATCAAAAGATACACATAGAAAGAAATGAGAATGAAAATACATCCTATCAAAATTATTTGGATGCAGTGAAAGCAGTAATAAGAAAAAAATTTATATCATTACATGCCTATTTCACGAAACAAGAAAATCCCAAATAAACAATGTAACATTACACCTTAAAGAGCTAGAAAAAGAAGAGTAAAAAAACCGAAAGTCAGCAGAAGAAAGGAAATAATAAAAATTAGAGCAGAACTTAAATGAAATAGAGAACAAAAAGATAATAGAAAAAACTTTATGAAATGAAGAGCTGGTTCATTGAAAAGATTAATAAAATTGACAAACCCTTGGCTAAACTCACTAAGATAAAAAGAGAAAAGGCAGAAATAAACAAAATCAGAAATGAAAGGGAGATGTTACCCCGGTTACCACAGAAATACAAAGGATAATACAAGAATACTATGAAGGATTATATGCTATCAAGTTCAATAACCTAGAAGAAATGGACAAGTTCTTAGAAACATATATTAGGTTGTTGGAAAAGTCATGACACATTTTTGCAACAAAAAAACTAGAAAAAATATGTCATGACTTTTCTGACAACCCAATAGTTTTCCTAGACTGAATCACGAACTGGAAAATCTAAATAGACCGATCAATGGTAAGGAAATGAATCAGTCATCCAGAGCATTCTCAAAAGCAAAATTCCAGCATCAGATGGCTTCACTAGTGAATTCTACCAAACATTCAAAGAGGATCTAACACCTATCCTCCTCAAACCCTTCCAAAAAATTGAAGAAGAGGCAATACTTCCTAACTCATTTTATGAGGCCAACATTACCCATATACCAAAACCTGGTAAGGATAACACAAAAAAAAGAATATTACTGACCAATATCTCTGGTGAATAAAGATGCAAAAATCTTAAAGAAAATTTTAGCAAATTGAATACAATACATTAAAAAGATTATACATCACAATCAAGTGGGGTTTATCCCAGGGGCACAAGAATGTTTCCACATATCCAAATCGATCAATGTGATACACCACATAAACAAAATAAAGGATAAAAATGATAATGATTATATCAATATATGCAGAAAAAGCATTTGACAAGATACCACATCCATTTATGATTAATATACTTAAAAATGGGTATAGAAGGGGCCGCAGAGTGACACGTTGGTTAAGAGTTGGCTTGGGACGCCAACTTTGAGTAGCAGAGCCCCAGTTCAGATCCTACATTAGGGCCAGTGACATTGCGCCCTCTACAGCTAAGATGGTGAACAACAGCTCGACCTGGAGCTGGGCTGTTGTGAGTTGCCGGCGATGACATAGGTTGCAATGAAGCTGCAGTGGACTGCCGTAAGTTACCGTAAGTGGCCGGCAGCCAGCATGAGCTGCCAAGAGCCGCCGTGAGCGGCTGTCAAGTGGCCAGCAACCGATCTACCTCACCTGGGAAGAGCACAATGATAATACCAACATGGGGCAGTAAAGTGATGTCCTCCACAACTAGACTGAAGAACAAAAGGACAGCAACTTGTCTGTTCCCCTTCCCCAATTCCCCAATGCTGTTCCCCTCCCCCAATTCCCCAATAAAATCTTTGAAAAAAAAAGGATATAGAAGAAAGTAGCTCAATATAATAAAGGCTATATGTGACAAACCCTCAGCTAATATCATAATTGATGGTAAAAACTGAAGCGTTTTGCTCTATGTTCAGGAATAAGACAGGGTTGTTTCCATCACCATTGTTATTCAACATAGTATTGGAAGTTCTAGCCAGAACAACCAGGCAAGAGAAAGGAATAAAAGGCATTCAAATTGGGAATGAAGAAGTTAAATTATCACTTTTTGCAGATGACATGATTCTTTATATAGAAAATTCTAAAGACTCTACCAGAAAGCTATTAAAAATAATAAACTAATACAGTAAAGTTGCTGGCTACAAAATCAATGTACAAAAATCTATAGCTTTCCTATATACTAACAATGAAATTTCAGATAAAGAAATGAAAAAGTAAAAAAACAATTCCTTTTGCAATTGCAATAAAAAGAATAAAATACCTAGGAATAAACTTAACAAAGAATGTGAAGGACATAAACATTGAAAACTATGACATTTTTTTTAAAAAAATTGAAGGCTGGCCGAGTGGCTCAGTTGGTTAAGAGTTAGCTTAAGAGCGTGAACTCCGAGCAACAGCGCTGCTGGTTTGAGTCCCACATGGGCCAGTGATGCTACACCTGAGCTGAGCTGTCGCTGAGCTGCCAACAGGTGGCAGGATGGCTCAGCTGGTGAGAGCATGTGCTCCTAACAACAAGACTACCTGTTCAATGGTGGGCTATGCCCGCCTACAACTAAGACTGAACTTGGCACCTTGAGCTGAGCTGCCGCCCGGATGGCTCAATGAATAGAGCGTGCACTCTTTAACAACAAGGCTGCCAGGTTTGACTCTCACATGGGATGGTGGCTATGCCCACCCACAACTAAGACTGAACTCAGCACCTTCAGCTGAGCTGCCGCCCAGATGGCTCAGTAGATAGAGCATGTGCTCTTAGCAACAAAGCTGCTGGTTTGACCCCTGCATGGGATGGTGGCTACGCCCACCCGCAACTAAGATTGAACACAGAACCTTGAGCTTAGAGGCCACAAGCTGCCAACAGGAAAGCCAGATGGTGACTGGCGCCCTCCACAATGAAAATTGAAGAACAGCAACTTGGCCGGTCCCTTCCCCAATTCCCCAACACTGTTCCCCTCCCCCAATTCCCCAATAAAATCTTAAAAAAAAAATTTGAAGAAGACACAAAGAAATGGAAAGACATTCCATGTTCATGGACTGGAAGAATCAACATAATTATAATAAAATGGCCATATTATCCAAAGCAATATACAGATTTATTGCAATCCCCATCAAAATCCAAATGGCGTTTTTTGAAGAAATAGAACAAAAAATCAGTAGATTTATATGGAATCACAAAAGACCTCAGATAGCCAAAAGAGTCCTAAAAAAAGGAGCAAGGCTGGAGGTGTCACACTCTTTGACTTCAGCTTGTATTACAAAGCAACAATAATAAAAACAGCATGGTATTGGCAGAAAAACACAGACCAATGGAACAGAATTTAAAACTCAGAAATAAACCCATATAAGTATGAGCAGTTAATGTTTGACAAAGGAGCCAAAAATATGCAATGGAGAAAAGAAAGCCTCTTCAATAAATGGTGCTGGGAAAATTGGAAAGCCACATGCAAAAGAATGAAACTATCTATTTGCTGTCAGTCACCATATACCAAAATTAACTCAAAATGGATCAAATACCTAACCAAAAGACCTGAAACAATAAACTGCATAGAATAAAGCATAAGTACTAAACTTATGGACCTTGGGTTCAAGGAGGGTTTTAGGAATTTGACCTCAAAGGCAAGAGAAGTAAAAGCTAAAATAAATGAATGAAACTATATCAAACTAAAAAGCTTCTGCAGAGCAAAAGAAACTATCAACAAAACAAAGAGACAACCAACCTAATGGGAGAAGATATTTGCAAACAACGCCTTCGATAAGCGGCTAATATCCAAAAATATATAAAGAAATCACACAACTCAACACCTAAAAACCAAACAATCCAATTAAAAAAAGAGCAGAACACTTGAACAGACACTTCTCCCAACAAGACATAAATGGCCAACAGATATATAAAAAAATGCTCAACTTCACTAGCTATTAGGGAAATGCAGATCAAAATCACAATGAGATACCACCTCATACATGTAGGAATGACTATCATCAACAAGACAAATAATAACAAGTGTTGGAGAGGCTGTGGAGAAAAAGGAACCCTCATACACTGTTGGTGGGAATGTGATTGGTGCAGCTGCTATGGAAAACAGTGTGGAGGTTCCTAAAAAAATTAAGAATAGAATTATCATATGACTCAACAATCCCTCTCCTGGGTATCCACCCAAAAAACTTGAAAACATTTATCCATAAAGATATATATACTTCAATGTTCACTGCAGCATTATTTACAGTGGCCATGACATGGAAACAACCAAAGTGTCCTCTGATAGATGACTGGATAAAAATTTGTGGTATATTAATACATACACAATGGGATACTACTTTGCCATAAGAAAAGGTGAAATACTGCCATTTGCAACAACATGGATGGATCTTGAGATTATAATGCTAAGCGAAATAAATCAGACAGAAAAAGTCAAGAACCATATGATTTCACTGTTATGTGGAATATAAAACTGAAAGCAAAAAAGGAACAAGACAAAAAAACAAAGAAACAAAAACTCATAGACACAGACAACAGTTTAATGGTTACCAGAAGGTAAAGGGGTAGAGGGGATGGTAGACGAGAGTAAAGGGATCAAACACATATATGATGTATGTAGTAGGTACATATGGTGATGGAAAGAGAACTGACTCTGGGTGGTGAGCACACAATATGATCTATAGATGACGTAGTATAGAAATGCACACTTGAAACCTATGTAATTTTACTAACCATTGTCACCCCAATAAATTTAATTTAAAAAAATCAGCAAACACACACACATACACCCTTTATTATTGAGGAGCTGGAAGGCTAATATCTCCTGAGCTATAGCCTGGCCATTGAGAGAGTTCCTGTTGTCATATCTGATGTCATTTTCTGGATGTCATTTAGCTCTGACAATGAGCAAAATTATGGGTCAGATGACCAACAAGCTGTGGAGGGAGGCAGGACAAGAAAAACCAGGTGACCTGTCCTTTATTTGAACTGATAGAACATACTGCCTGTAACACTCAGTGCCTAAAAACTGCATGACTTTATTTTGTATTCCTTTGGGATTCTATTTGAGCCTAGGATACCATGGTGATAACATTATATTACTCTTTTGTGGTTGGGCTGGGATTGGTGGAAGTGAGGGTGGTTTGACCCCATCTCTTTTGAGCTGCTTCTCTACCCTGTCCCTATAATAGTGGTCCTGCGTTCAACAACTGTCTGATTGCAGAGAGGCCCAAGAGACGGGACAGAACCTGTGGGACCCATCCATGGTCATGCCAATGCCAACAGAAAGGGGGGGAGAAAGTCTCACTGGCTCATACCCAATGGACAGAGCTGACTTGACATTCTAACTCCTTGTCCTTTGTGGACTAAGTCCTCTAGACCCTCCAGCAAAGCCTCTTCCCCTGAAGCTCAACCTCATTAATAGAGGTATTCTTAGCTCTAAAAAATACAGTATGTCCCAGCAGATGTGCAAATTGGCCATAAGACTCCACAAGTGAAAACATATTCATGAATGAGGCTATGTAACCATAAAAGCAAGAGGCCTGATTATACATTTTCCATATAGTGACCCCTAATAAAGTGTATAGTTTTAATTTGGCTGCTCTAAAATCTCTAAAATCATACTGAAAATATATTCATCAATAATTTCTCTGCTGAACTGTGATACTCTCTTAGATTATAGAATTTATGCAAAATTAACACCAGCCCTTCAAATCTCTATTACCCACAAGAGTCAGGAACCACAGAGTAACCCTCCTTCGAATCCCAAGTTGGTTGTATATAGTTTTTCTGTTTTTGTTTTTTGTCTGTAATCTCTTTTAAAAAAGAAGAAAACACCTTTACTTGTTGCAGTGCAAATAATGTCAATCTACCATGATGACCAATTGAATATGAAAATGAAGGAAGCAGAAGATGACAAAAAGAATCATGGCTAACAGCCATTGGGAGCTTATCATGTGTGGGAATCCATGCTAGTAGTTTATAAGCAACACTTCATGAATATACGTAACAACCTGTGAGGCACACAGAATTATCAGCCCTGTTTTACAAAAGAGGAAGTTGAATCCCAATGGTGAATGAAGTTGCCCAAGGTCACAGAGATAATCAGTGATATGGGTTCCAAAGAGAGGCCCTCTGACCCAAGAGCTTTATGCTTACTTAACCATTGTGCTTATATTAAGCATTTTGGATTCTGGGGTTGAAATAAAGGAACACATGATTACAAGTTGGTATCATTAAATATATTACAACATGTAAACCAGATCTCTGGAAAAAAACCAGCCCTGATCTTTAGTGGTTGTTCATTTCCATGGTGTAAATATTCTCACTATGGTTGAGTTCAAGCCTCCAATGGCTCAGTACCCAGCTTTTACCATTGTGCTGCACATCACTGACTAAATATGTAATATTATAGGATGTGGTCTGATGTAGGTTTAAGAGATTTGCATCCTGGGCTTTAGTACCTCTTTACTTACATGCCGCTGTAGCAAGACTCAATCTTTTTGAGCTTCAATTTCCTCCCTCATCTGTAAAACAAAATTTGAGAGAATCAATTGCCTTCACTTTTTTTCCTTAAAAGCCTTAGGAAGGGTCTATAAAATGTGACTTGACAGTATGAAAGTATAGTATTATTTTTTAAATGTGAAAATGGGAAATCTGCTAGTCACTGAAAAGGTCACTTTTGAGAATAAATATTCAGTTACGAGTTTACTGAAATTTAGTAAATATAGTCATCTGTTTCCCTTCCCAGCCCTGTATCTTGTCTAAGCTCTTCTTGAACTTGCTTTCTTATTGGGTAATAGATGGCCCAGAGACAAAGCAAAGTCACTTTGCAATTTCACCATGGAAGTATTTTGATTTTATAAAGCAAACTTTTTTAAGCTAGGATATTTAATACAATTATTTTCCTTTATAATCCTATTTATTGCATTGCATATGTATATAAAAGTATTATTGAAAGTAATCTAATTTTGCAAGACTGCCAGTGAGTGCATGGCAAAATAAATAAATAAATAATAAAGTGCATGTATCAAAAATGTGGATTTCCAGAGGATTTTCCCCTTATGTGTGCTGGAGAAGGCAGATTTTTAGCAAAAACATGGAGAACCACTATCTCACTGGCTTCACTGCCCAAAATGCAAAGGGAAATAAAATGTATGCCTCATTTTTCTAAAAAAAAAATCTAAAAATAAATTAATTTATTAGCCCTCAAATACACACAGAATTTTGATTGACTTTCATAAACCATGTCATCCATGTTTCCATACACACACCCTTTTAAAATTCTTAGCTACATAGGTTTTAAGTCAATATTTAGAGTTGAGAGTTAGCATTCTTTCAATCAATGGGAAGCGTATTATTTTAGGATAACCTACAATGAAAGAAGAGCTTGATGTTCCCATATTGGGAATTTGGATGTCTCTGAGCTTCCTTCTCCAACAGGAAGGCGCTCTTCACCATTCCCTCATTCCTTTCACAAGTACTAAAGACACGTCACCTGCCAGGCAGCGTGAAGGCACGGGGACACCATGATGAGTGTGTTATGCCCCTGCCCTGGAAGAGCCTTAGGTTCACTGATGAGGACACATGAGGAACAAAGCCACCACACAAGGTGGCCAGCACTATAAGACAGGAAGGAAGAAGGAGGGTGTGACTGCCACGTGTGGCTACACTGTCCCCAATTGCAGAGGAGTGTGTGTAGCACAACTGTATAGATTTTCTCTGTTAAAATCATTTCCTTTTTATTGATTTATACAGAATTTTAACAGTACAGATAGATACATTTAAGGACTCATTTTTATTTTCTCATTTTTTTTAACAAATTGGGGAATTGGGGGAGGGGAACAGTGTTGGGGAATTGGGGAACAGGACCAGCTAAGTTGTTGTTCTTCAGTCTTAGTTGTGGAGGGCGCCAGTCGCCATCTGGCTGCCCGTCGGCAGCTTGTGGACTGTAAGTTCAAGGTGCTGTGTTACAATCTTAGTTGTGGTTGGGCGTAGCCACCATCCCATGTGGGAGTCGAGCCAGCAGCCTTGTTGTTAAGAGCGCACTCTCTATCCACTGAGCCATCCGGGCGGTAGCTTACCGTAAGGTGCCAAGTGCAGTCTTAGTTGCAGGTGGGCATAGCCCACCATGGAACAGACAGTCTTGTTGTTAAGAGCACATGCTCTCACCAGCTGAGCCATCCTGCCACCTGTTGGCAGCTCAGCGGCAGCTCAGCTCAGGCGCAGCTCACTGGCCCTTGTGGGAATCGAACCAGTGACCCTGTTGCTCAGAGCTCGCGCTCTTAAGCTAACTCTTAACCAACTGAGCCACTTGGCCAGCCCTCTCATTCTTGTATTCAATGAAAATACATACAGTAAGTATGTTTGAATTTCTCACCAAACATTTACATGTGCAAAAATGAATAGATTGCATATTTAATCAGTAGTTCTCCATCTTGGGTGCATGGTAGATGATTTTAAAAAATACTAATGCTTGGGCCACTTTTTCCTTGGTGGGCAAGGACAAAAGAGAAATCATGAGCAAAGATAGGATGTCCTGAGGAGGGTGAGAGATACTGCCAGTCTCTGTTGCCCACACTGACCACCCACATTTGTGGCACATATTGGCTTTGGGAGGGGTTCAGGCTGAGCATTAGCTACCCAACTGGTAGTTCATCACCATGAGCCCAATCATCTGCCATGTGATGAAAGCGAGATGTTCCACTAGCCGCCCTGCTTGAGCCTCAGCAATGATTTCCCACCTGCAGAGTTGGTGCTTGAAATCCCCCAATTAGATAGCCATACCATTTCGAGAAGCTTAATTTTCTTCAAAAATATCAGTGCCTCTGCGGAATTACACTAAAAGGTATTGGTTTTTTGTGTCATTTGGGGCCCATTTCCTGACAGCTGGCTTTAAAAGAAGGTAGCAAAGGGGATTTATGAGCCTGGGATTCTCTCACGAGAGTTGGAAAAGGTGCAGAAGAGAGGCTATGTATGGCCCTCTCTGGGTAACATCCCTCAGCAGGGGCTTACAGCTCACTCCTGCCAGCTCACTACCTCAAAGTAGAATCAGTCCTTTATTGAAAGGTCCCTTAACACTTACAGTACTGTTATAATTCCATGGATAATGCTCTTTATCTAGTTCTGACCTCTCCGTTTGCGATCTATAAATTTCCTCTTTGGAGCAGGATGCATGTCAAGAGAATCAAATAAGCAAACAGAAAAATAAAACGCATAAGACGCAAATGGGAAAAAGCATCACTGAATCCTTACAGACTGACTAGCCCAGGTCAATCCTCTGTCTGCTATTCGCGCAATGTGTACACGTCTGACTCAGAATCATAAGCTTCGGTCCTCCGAGAGGCTGGCCATGGATTGTTCTGGAGAGCTCTCAGCACATGCTGAATGCTCTGTTAGTGTCCAGGATGTGAGCTTATCTTCAGAGGATGTCTCCTCAGAGGGAAGGTGCTATGCAAATACTGGTACTGCTATTCTTTTAGCACAAATTTATAATTGACTTTCTGTTAAACATTGCAGCAAGTTAAATTAATTCAGTATGATTACAGTCATTAAACAATGCCTGGTAATGACTGCCTTCTTATTTTAGCATTCCTCAGCCCACTGGGGTAATGCCATATAAGGCTTTTGCTCCATTGTTAGATTCATTGGGATGCACAGCCTGCATTTTGCAATAGAGCACGCACACTGCTTTACAGCCACCGGACCATGATTGAAGGCTACTGCTGGACTAATTTACCTTCCAGTTTTTCCTACGGCTCCTGCCATTCCACTAGGTACAATTTACTAGTTCATTGCAGCCTCCAAGTAGCTTAAGGCAATTTCTAGCTGTTAAATAAAAAAAAGGTGTGCTTTTAAAACCACAACATGGGCAAGCGTTCTCCCACCATTCTTCTGACTCTGAAACTAATGAAAACAATAAAGAGAGTGATGATTTTAACCTGTGTTGGCATTGGTATGGTCACCCCAAGAATTCCCTGACATCTTAGCAAGCAGGACAGAAATAGTTAAGTTCTGAAGCCTGTGAGTTAAAAAACTCTGCCTGAGAGAAAAGCAATGGAAGATGTCCCAGCCAGGTGTGCAGGATGGCTGCCAGGTGTGGATGGAGAAAGGCTGCTCTCCTGAAGCCACGCTTCACAATCCAGGTCATCTGCCTGGTGCCACCCTAGCAACTGGCCTGATTCTGTAGAGGACATTGACTGATAACACTCTGCAAGTCAGCTGACTGCTGTGTCATAGCTGCTGCTTTCTGCAGCATCACAACTGCCAGAGCTCCGGTCTTGCAGTTTCCTGGTCGCAGTGCGGCAGAGCCAAGGCAGACAGCTAGGCATGAAGCGACAGAGTTTTAAAGTGTTCTTTTTCTGCTACCACTTAGCCTTTCTTACACGAGGAGTATTTACCTTTGTGTAGCCAGCAGCAGAGAAGCAGTCTGAATGTACACGCCGGCTTCTCACTTGGCAGCGTGAATTTTCAGCAGAGCAGGTACTGCTCGGAGCCTTGTGGCCAAACTGCCTGGTGGAGCGCGGTGGGTTCCCCGTCACCGGTGGGAACAGTTTGGGGGCTTCTGCTAGACCTGCAGGAATAAAGGCTAGGACAAAGGAGACCATGCTTGCCAGGGTTGGTCTGGCTGGGGCCTGTGCAGGCAACTCTACCGAACTGACGCTGTGTGACTCTCCCAGCTGACAGTTAAGGCTGGTCACAGGGGTTGGTGGAGATCCCCAGCCCTCAGTTAGAACACGGTTTAAAGGAGAAGCCAGACTTACTGACCTAAATCAATCTCAGTCCTCTCTGGATACGGGGACAGCTGTCGACTAGCAGGGACACGACCAGCCATCAAGTGGAGAATCGCTGTGGCGGCAGCCTGTGTACAGGTGGAGCCTGGGAGAGTGGCAGTCTAATTTCGGTCATCCGATGGCTTTTTCTTATTCTCTAAATAATTGTGCTTGCTAAGTATACAGTTATCTGGATTAGTCTGCCTTCCAGGCAGCCTGCATCTGCTCTGGTTGGAAATTAGGGTGCCAGGCAAGCCTGCTTGAGCACTGGCTCCGTTCTGCGTGATGCTTGCTATGCAACTAGGATGGGTCACACTGACAACAAAGAAGGAAGCAGAAAGCATCACTTTGTCTTCTCTTGTGATGTTAGCGGAACATAACTCTTCTTTGCAGTGATGCCCGTGTGTGTGTGTGTGTGTGTGTGTGTGTGTGTGTGTGTGTGTGTTTTAATTCATCCGATTGAACAGCCTAACAGATATCATCATGGATGTGGTTTTTAATGATTTGGAAAAAAAAAAAAAGACAGCCTGTGGAGACGGCGATTTGAGACAGCAGCACATTTAGGTTACTGCCAATTCGAAATACTTTGGTTTGTGAAGCCGAGCCCTGAGGGAGACGCCTGGTAACTGAGAAACAGATCGTAGATAAAGATATAAAAATGACAAGCGTAATGGAGGTTCCACGAAGGGGCTGTCAGAGCATCAGTTCATGGATGGCAATTGCGCCAGGCTGAGATTGAATAATTCATAGATTGAAATTACCCTGCTTTCACCTTTCCATTTAAACCAGCATGATCTGAATCTCTAATAAATTTTCAAGATAAAGTAAAATGCCAATTTGAATCTGAAGAGCTTTTCAAGCCAGATGCTGCATCCCTGAATCTTTCGGTATCTTTCACAATTATCCTGTGAGAACTGCACTTCACCACGAAGCACCATCACCAGGGAAAATCACTGTGATTACAATAGCAACAATAGAATACCATCAAATGCTCTCTAATTTGCCTAATTTGCTAAGACTGACTGTGTGGTTTTAATGCCCATTGTATGTCACCACGCCTGGCACCCACGGATCAATCTCGCGCCGGAACAAAAGTGAGGCGGTGTGTGTAAGACCTTAACTCTGAAAGCCTAGCCAAGAACATTCTCCCAGGTTACAGTGTCTCTTGTGTTTGGTTTGCATTTTTGCATTTTTTTATTTTCCCAAAGCCTGTACTCCAAATGCCTGTTTGGGAAAATGGTGAGCCTGTTGTGGGTTTGGAATGGATTTGTTGACACGGGACAGCATCGTCTTGTTAATTTATACATCTTCTTTATTTTAATGTATACAAGCATGTATTTGCCAGAAGGGAGGAAAGAGTCTGCTCTGGGAGAGTGGTTTAAAAATGCAGCCAAGATGAAGTGTATGTCTTTGTCTCTTTTTTGAAACCCCTGTGTGCTTTCAGGTTAGAGGTCCTCTCAGGGATATATAATCCTGGTGTGCTGTGTTAAAATTTTCTCAGATTGAAAAGCAGCTCAAGAGGCGCATCCAGTAATAGCTCTCGTGCAGCCTTTATTTAAGAAGCATGTATGTTTGACTGAGTGATTAAGTGAAGCTTCGGTACAACTTTGGTTGTGCTTGCGTCTGCCTGCTCTCTAGCAGAAGCCTAAGCAAAAGAGAGAGAATTTTTTCTCTGACAGGCTGCACGGTTCATCTCAGGCTAATTGTGCCACCTGAGAAAGTGGCATGGTTCAGAAAGCCTCCTTGGAGAACAGACTGTAATTATTTACAGGCACAATGACTTCTGGAATTGCCCTCAGTAGCATGAAGACAGTATGTGGGTTCCACTAGTCACGTGACTGAAGTTTGATTTTCGAAGGTAGCATTTCTGAGGGATGACAATCTCAGGGGAGAAGGTAGGTCTGAAACATACGTGTCTCAAACTGTGAGTATTTTGTTTGAGACCCTGAGCTCTGATACGCTCTTTAATCCGTTATCATGGCTTAGTCTCTGCCTGCATCCCGACAAATACCTTTGTCAGAAGAGGTAAGTTGTATTTCTAATCATATGTATAACTGATTATGTTCATTGTCTTGTTTCAGTGGGTATATGCTTTCTGTGCTAAACTTTCTTTCCACTTACTTTTATTCTCACAACCCTCAGGATAACTAACAATTTTTTCTGTGTTGTTTTAAAAATACAAGTGAAAATGTGTCATTTTTAAAAAAGTGATTTGACTATGTTTTTGTTCCCTTTATCTAAATACATGCAAGATTTTAGTGCTTTTCAAAGGAAAGGGGAAAACAGTTTTACTCAGTAAATAGTTTGTTTAAAAATAGTAAGCAATTCACTAAATCCTGATTATGTTACCATTTTGTTTTCTTTAGATAGCCCACATTTCTAATACTATTATTCTTATCTTTCCAGAAAGTGGCGTGGCTGTTGATGACAAAGGGCTTTTCACAAATCCACACTGCCTATGTGCCAAAGTCTTTTCTTTTTTATTAAACAAACAAACAACAAAAAAACAACAACAACAACAACGACAAAACATAGCCTGGATATTCTGCAAAGGGTTTTTAATTTCTGGCATTTTAAAGCTCTTCAGTAGTCAAAGTCTGAGCAGGGTAATTAATCATTGATTGAGCAAACTGGTTTACATGTCTGATATTTCAGTAATACAGGTATCCTAAAATTATCTAAGAATAATTGGACATCAGATGTTTGTTACTGTTGTGCGACTCAAATTAATTGTATTCACTTGATAAATATAGTTGAAACTGATAGTTTTTATGATTCAAGCATTTATACTTTATATTCTTGGAAAAATCAGGGATTTGTTTTATTTCTTTAAAATGTAAGCACCACTAACACCATTTGTTAGTGCTACTGATATTGAAATTCTTGTTTTGCCACAAAAAGAAAATATTCATCATCTAGAGCTGCTAACTTAAAAATTTAGTTCCCTGAAACTAAATTTTTTTCAAACTTTAAGTAATTAAATGTAAACAAATATAATATTTTAAAATAAGTTTATTAGATAACTTTTAATCTATTATTGATAACTATTATCACTATTTGTGGATGTATCTTAGAATGCCCTAATAAGCATAACATAGGTGCAGAAGACTACAAGGATAACTACAATTGCAGGTTATTTGAAAAAATAATCAACTATGAAAAGTATACTATTAGGGGTTAATTTGGGTGAATCTCAGACAACCGTGGCTCAACATTATTTTGTAGCTCGTTTTGGTTTGTTTTGGTTTGTTGGTGGACTTGAGAAAGATAGGAAACAAGTTATCTCCTCCCTCCTTGTTCTGAACTCCCAATCACTGCAGAGCATCAGCTGCAGCTACAAGGAGTGAGTTAAAAATTTTAACACCCAGAACCACACTCATAGACTCCATAAGAATGCCTCGTGCTTTAAGACAGAATGTGTACATTTTCTCACTTGACATTGCAGTCTTTTCTGGACATTAATGTATTTTAGATTACATCTCATTATGAAGGCTCAACTTAGAGGAAAAAAACAACAACCAAACAAACAAAAAAACTCTTCAGGGACAATATATATTAACCTCTACTTAATATCTATTAACTAGTAAACCAATACTGTCGTGAATAGATGTATTCACTTATAGTCAAATGGAATATTCATAGTTGAGATGGGATTTCTCTAATTAACATGGAACAAGAACAATGGCATAGTATATATTTTCCCTAAGATTTAAGTGTATACTAATGAAACATACCTTTATCAAGTATCAATATACTAGGCTGTCAGGTGACACAAAAGAAACAGGTAAAGATAAAAGAAAGCACTCGTAATAAAACTCTCATTTTTTAAAAAATGGCATGATAAAAAAGGTTGAAAATCTTGTGTCTTTTTAAAGAGCCTCTTCTCTCTAGTAAAAGAATCTCTCCAACATTTTATTATAAAAATTTGCAAACATATAGAAAAACTGCAAAGTTGTGAACACCCATATAACAACCATCTAGACCTTATAAATAACATTTTACCGTCCTTGCTTGAGCATATATGTTATATCCAATAATCCACCCCTCTGTTCATCCAGTAACCCATCTTTTTATTTTGATGCATTTCAAAGTATTGTAGACATCAAGTACACTTTACCCCTAAGAATATGCCTGCTGAAGTGTTTAACTTCAATGTTTGTTTACAGTGCTTTCCTTTAAGTAACATTTATATATGATGAAGACAGAATTTTCAAATGCAACATACTGTTATTGCTTATGAGGCATTCACTATTTCTTTAACATGATGAGTGGTTGGATGCAAACCCTCAATGTTCCTGTGTTTTAACTCGTAAGATACAAATCCCACATTTGTTGCAATCCCCATTGCCCAGGTAAACCTTTACTCACAGAGCAGGGGACCACTGGTAACTCAGCATCAGTATTGGGATGGAGGAGGTGTCAGGACATACATTAATTCCCAAGTCTCTTCTCATTTTTGCATGAGCTTATGTTTCTTTCTCCTTCAGGCCCATGAAAAGTTATCCTATTTGTTTTTGAATAATCACTAGCTATTCTCCTACTTGGGTTCTTCTATGCCTCTTGCCTTTCCTCCCCTACTTTGCCTAATCACCTTTCTCTTTTCCACTTTCTCCCTACTCCTAAATTTTTTTTCTCAGAGCAAGGGAAAAAATTATCTTTATTTTTCAAGTCATTCTATTACATTTAGTGTCCGGGAAATGGTTGTGGTAGGCAAAGATAGGGATTTAAAGAATCATGAAAACTCTTAAAGGGTTCAGTTTCTCTCTGCCTTAATAAAAACACATGAATTAAGAATTGCCCTCCCAATACCTTTTCATGCATTCATCTCTTGGACCCAGTCTTGTGGATGAGATGTACCCATTCCTCTCTTAATTGAACCCTAAATCAGGCTTCTCTAAGATCTGTATTGGTATAGCTCCTAGGAAGGAGGACAGTATCCATACTATCAAAATTTGCTAGGTTTTGTAGACTGTAGTATCTAGTCACTAGCCCTGGTCCATTGCACGTCTATCCAGTAGCAGCACAAGGCCTGCCTTTTTAAAATTATGCACCTAGTCCTGAACCCCCAGGATGAGGACATTCTCAAAGCTTGTTTCCTCAGTCTTTGGTCCATGTGCACATGGCAATCAATTTCTATGTGGCTTCTCCCTCAGGCCATCTTTCTCCATTCAGTTCAGTATGCCTAAAGCTTTCCTTAAATGTGAGAGATATCCTTAGATAGTTATGGCTAGGTCTATCTCTGGCTGGAATTCCACCAATTTGCCTAATTTTATAAAGCACTAATTGATGATAACAGACTGATTAAGAGTTTAGGCTCTGTAGGAAGATAAATCAGGATTTTAATTTGTGTTGCCATTTAACTAGCTCATTACTCCAGGCCAAGTTACTGAACCATTTTAAGCTTCACTTCTTCAAGGGTTGCTGGATTAAATTACATATATATATATATATATATATATATATAATATAAATAAAATGTATATGTTATGTAATGTATATAATTATATATTTTATTAGACAGATATAATGTATTTGACACAGTGCCTGGCACCTACTTGGTACTCACTATATATTAATGTCACTAGTATCATCATCAACAGCAACAGCAGCAGCATCTTACCAGCAGAAGGTGCCATCATTCTAGAACTCAGCTGACCCTCAATCATTTGGGGCGATCTAATAGATCCTAGCGGACTATCCTGTCTTCCTATGCCCAAATTTGCTTATCTTGATGGACCTCCCATGAAAGTCCCTCCCCCGCTTTTAAGGCCTAAAAATGCCCTCAGCTTTCAGCTCAGGGTGTCGCAGAAACAACCCAAAGATCTCAATGAATGACTAAGCTCTTCTGTGTGAGCGCTCCAGGTTTTCCCCTGGTGCCCCCCATGAGACTGCCCTCATTCTTTCAGAATACCATATTGCAAAATCAAATTCTGGAATAGCTTCAAGCCTAAGTTTAATTTAATTTTAACAAAAGTGGAGGCACAGGCTCTTTCCCTCTAGGAGGGCCAAAGAGTAGAATCGTGGAAGATTAATTTTGTACCGCATCCTCTCCTAACCCTTTCCATCCCACCAAACGTAACAGATGACTGAGGATCTACCAGAGAAATACAGCTTTTGGACCCAGCAAGAGGGGCCTCTGCTCTGGGCCCCTCACTTTTGAGGGCCCCTGCTTTGCCTGTCCACTGTCATTCCCTGTCACAGCCCTCCCCATGGGACAAGAAGTCAATGGGTCACGGGGACATGTCCACCCAGAGCCTGTGCTTCACCCTGCTCCTAGCGCATGCTCCAGGTATCCAGGCCCCGGAGTCCTGTGTCCCCACACACATCCCTGCACCTCCTGGCCTGCATGGCTGAGGGTGAACTGTGCTCCTGTGTATGCACTCCCAGGCCTGAGGGGTGACAGAGGAAGCTGCTGGAGAGCTGCCTCAGGTGAGCATCCAGATGTGTGAGAGAAGCAATTCCTAATGCAAGAAAGAGCTGGGAGTGGGCAGAGGAAGGAGTCAGGCCCGAGGAGATTGCCCATACTGCTGCCCCATTTTGGCAATGAACACCACAGGGGAGAATCCTAAGTTCAACTCTGGTCTTAGGAAGGTATATCTGTCAAGGTAAGAGAGTAGAGTTTATTTTATTTAACACCATGTTGGCATGATTTGTACCATTTAAGTATTTAGAAATATGGTATGGAGGTCTCCATTTGTACTCTTGCCCAGGCTGTGCAAATGCTGGGGTCAGGCCTGCACCTGCACTAGCTTTTGAAGGTCTCAATTCTTCAAAACCCTAATTGGTTGGTCATTGCTACATCAGTGGGCAAGTAAATCTTTATCATTAGTACATAGGGAAGAAGGCTGTTTACTCACTAAAATCTAGGAAGCCCACTCTTTAGTTGAGATTGTTAATCCAAAAATGTTCTTGAAATTAGTAAATTCTAAAAATTGGAAATTTCCATTTTATATTTTCATATAGAACATTCTATATGTAAAAAAATGAAATAATTCTCTCTCTCTCTCTCTCTCTCTCTCTCTCTCTCTCTCTCTCTCTCTCTCTCTCTCTCTCTCTCCTGATATCAAAATGGTAAACTGGTTTTTGCACTTGACCTAGCTGGAAAACCAGCAGCTAGCTGAATTAGGTAGGTGATGGTTAGGATTACCACACTGAAGGATATGCACCCAAAGGCTCCATTTTATTGAGCTACCTGAACACGAGTTCTCTTTCACTACACTGAATTCAATATTTAGTACTGAATAGGTGAGTGTAAACCAGGAAAGTTAAGAAATTAATGCCCAATGAAAGGAGAGTTGTTGTTTCATAAAAATAAATCCTGGAGTACTTGTAAATGTGATAATTTTCTCAATTGGGTTTCCAAAAGAAAATTCTAGGGACAAAGAGAGATTTAGGAAGTAGGGCAAGGGAATGTGCCTGGGGCTGTGCTGGTGTTTCACCCACAAGAAATGACAAACATGTTAATGTCCTTTAGTCCAGCACAACAAAACCCTGGGACAAGTATTATGTAACAGAGTCTGGGATTTGAATCCTGGTTTTAATGCTCACTATCTGTGTGACCTCTGAGGAGCTTTTAACCCGTCTTTGTTTCTCAGTTTCTTAACTTAGTTAATATTTGCAAAACACTTAGGAAGTTGCTGGCATGTAGCAGGTGCTACTGAAACATTTGTTAAATAACAGAGTAAAAATGAAAGACAAAGAACTTAAAAGTCTAGAGTTGAGTTGTTCCCAATCATACAGTGAATTAATGAAGGACTTACCATCCGACACAGATAGTCAAATATCAGGCCTATTTCTGAAATTTAAATGTTGCCCAAGAGCTCATTTCAGCTAAAATAAAATACATATTTGTGTCACTTATCATAGTGCTAAAGAAGAGACAAAAAGAACTGTAAAAAAACACTACAGTCATAGACACAGACAATAGTTTAGTGGTTACCAGAGGGTAAGGGGGGAGGGGAGTGGTAGATGAGGATAAAGGGGATCAAATATATGCTGATGGAAGGAGAACTGACTCTGGGTGGCGAACACACAATGTGAAATATATATGATGTATTACAGAATTGTACACCTGAAACTTATGTAACTTTGCTAACAATTGTCACCCAATAAACTTTAATTAAAAGAAAAATACTACAGTATGTTGTCCTGATAAAGATTTAAGTTTTTGTCCTGCCCTGTGTCTTACATGTTGCTTTTCACACTGTTATTTCCTTTTCAAGTTGACTTCTTATTTCCAGCCAATAAGTCTGTCAAGGTAAGTCACTACTTTATTAAAGTGAGTTAACTAGTCCAGAAAAAGGGCCAATACCCACCCCTCCCCCTCACACACCATCATTACACTGTGCACTGGGTATCATTACAAAAGTAATGCAAATATATGGAAGAAATTGGGGAAATGCACAGAAGCAAAAAAAAAGGAAAATAAACCTCAGTCATAATCCCACTATTCCTGAGACAAACACTGACTGTCTATGACACAATCCTGTATATGTTCTATGTAATAAGTTCTAAAGGCTGGACTTAAATTGCATGTCCTGCTTTGTAACCTACTTTTAAAAAATGAGCATATTGAGGGTGTTTCCAAATCACTGAAATTGTTTTTAAAAACAGAGCCCTTTAATTGCTGTATATTATTCCAATATACAACCCCATTAGCAGGATGGTTGTTTTTCCAGATTTACACTATTATAGGTGTAATTGAGGGATGGTAAAAATTGAGTGTGGCATAATACAAGTTCTGTCAATTAAGTTCACGAACTTGTTGCAGCGATGTTGCTAACCTTTTTTGATACCAGAGAGATTATTCACTATGAATTTGAATCAACTGGACAAACAGTTAATGAAGTTTACTATTTGGAAGTGCTGAAAAGGTTGAGTGAAAAAGTTAGATGACCTGAACTTTTCACCAATAATTCATGGCTCTTGCATTTGTGAGGGAGTTTTTAGCCGGTAAACAAATAACTGTATTGGAACACCCTCCCTACTCACTTGAGCTGGCCCCCAGTGACTTCTTTCTTTACCCAAAGATAAAGAAAATATTGAAAGGTAGACATTTTGATGACATTCAGGACATCAAGGGTAATACGATGACAGCTCTGATGGCCATTCCATAAAAAGAGTTCCAAAATTGCTTTGAAGGGTGGACTAGGTGCTACAGTCAGTGCATAGCTTCCCAAGGGGAGTACAGTAAAACCTTTGATTGCGAGTAACGTGGTTTGTGAGCATTCTGCAAGACGAGCAAACATTTCTAATACATTTTAACGTGGTAAAAGAGCGATGTCTTACAGTATGAGTAGTTTGTTTCTGGAACGAATTATGCTTGCAAACCAAGGTATTACTGTACTTCAAAGGTGGCTGTAGTGATATTCAGCAATGATGCATATAGCACTTTTTCTAGGGTGAGTTCATGAACTTAATGGTCCTACCCCGTAAGTACACTGAGAATAAACTGGGCTTCTTTTCTAGGCTGTAGGTCATTATGAAACAATAGAAGTCTTTCTTTCCTTCTCCTCCCAAGGACCCACATGGGGCTTTGAGTCATGGCCTTCTGGACTTTCCTTAGTCCCAGGGTCAAGTCAACAGGCCCTTATTTTTTAAAATGTGTGCTCAGGGAGGTGATTCAACTGGGAGTCCTAGATAGGAAGGGGTTAGAGGCTTTGAACTTCTAGAGACAAGAGGGAAAAGGGCCAGCCTAATAGCAGAAGGGTAGAATATTCCCAGACTGGGAACGAAGTGGGGATTTCTCAAGGGGGAAGAAATCCTGAGAGACTGGGTGGCAGGAAGCTGGTGTTGGCATCCTGGAGGTGGCAGAACCTGAAAGGGGATACTTGGGGACTACTCTACATTCCTGTGACTGAGTTTGGTCCAGAAGGTTTGATGTTATCAGCAGAAGAGCTGGCCTTTACAATATGCATCAAGCCTATACAGTAAAACTCCTAGGAGCTACCTTTCCTAAATTCTTGTACTGCCTCAGCCCAAGGATTCTCTACAATCCCAAGGGATAGAAGAGGAAAACTCTAACTTAGAAAAATGATGGAGCTTCCTACCAACCCTAGCTGGTCATGATGAAGCAGACTTAATTTGTTTAGAGAGATTATATGCTACCCAAATGTCAGGTGGAATTCACGATTATTGTATGGGTAACTTAGTATGCTTGAATGCCTGCTTAGGATAAATTCTTAGAAATGAAATTACTAAAGCAGGAGTTCAAATAGTTTGTTTTATAAATCTGTATTTTTCAAGTCCACTAATTCTTCTGTTTATCCCTCACAAAAGATTGTGAGAGAAAGACAGAAAAGCAAAATTAGCCAAGTTAATTGATCATTAAGTATCATCGATCATTAAGTATAAATTTCCATTTTAAATCTACCCCATCCCAGAAGACTTTAAATACTGGATTACTTTATTGATAAACCCAAGAGATAGTTAATCATGTAAGCAAACAACGTAAATTTCCACGTGAGAAAGTGACATATACCTTATCAGTTATGCAGGCTGTCAAGAAATGATCTAAATGACTGAAACTGGTAGGCACTAGAATAAATAGAAATAAACCTGAACAGGCCCCTCAGAACCTGCTGAAAATCTCTTATGGCAAAACCCAATTCTTTGGAAAACTTTCCAGTTGTATGACCTTGGGCAAGTTACTAAACTTCTCTGAGCTTCAATGTCATTTTCCATAAGCATGGGTAATACTAGGACTGACTTCATGGGTTGCCAGGTGAATTAAAAGTATTACTGCATGTGATGTACTAGAAAAGTACCTGGCACCTCATGAGTACTATGTGAATATCACGAGCATGTGGCGTGCCACCTAGGGCATGCCTCCTGCCTGACCTTCCAGGGTCATCTTTCCCCGATCCCTTCACCTTAGGTCCCAGCTATACTGAAATACTGGTTATACTCTAACCTTTTCTCACTCTCATTTTTCTAGTCTTTGTACCCTAGAATGACCTTTGCCCCCTCCTTTTCCTAGAGAATTCACCTATCCTCTTTCCAGATTTAGCTCCTCTGTTATCCCTCTCCTTGCAAAACCCTTCAGTCTGAGCTGGGCACCTTTATGTTCTCCTATGAGATTTTGCAGAGGCTATTTTAATTGCCCATTAATGCTGCTGAACCCCACTTTCAGGGGAGCTCCCCGAGCTCAGGGAAAATGCCAGATTTATTGTTGTTTCTCCAGGGCCCAGCCCAGTGTGGCCCATCATAAATACTCAATAATCATTAGCTGAATGACTGCATTTGTCACAGGATCATTGGGGGAAGAACGGGACTGTTTACCTTTGTAGAATGCTTTTCAAGCATTTCCACAAACATCTCATTTGATTGGTATGGAACAAGCAAGCAAGGATAATTCCCACTTTTACAGATGTGGAAACCGAGGCTCAGGGAAGTAAAAGGCCTTTCCCAGATGTCATAGTATGCAAGAACGGAAGCCCAGTTCCTCTCACTCCCCTTCTACCAGTAACATTTCCGCATTTCACAGCACCATCTTTCTAAAGCAGTCTCTAGAAGACACCATGTGTGCTTTTGACTAAGGATTGATCTCTCTGAGCAGGAGTTATAAGAAAATTAGAAATGGCAGTGTAAAATCTAGAGACACATGAGCTGGAGTAGGCTGAAGAGGATAAAGAATAAAGAAGACAGCGGCTTGGAGAGATGCTTTGGGAAGGTGAGAGAATGGGCCAGGGTGATGTGCCCTGTCTCTGGGTTGGAGAGGTGAATCAGAGCATTCTTACCATCATTTTACAGAGGACTTTAGGCCAACACCAATCATTCTGATCCTCTTTCATTCCTGTCTGGGCCTCAGGACACTTTAAAATCCGCCTCTTTGATTCTTGCCCATGGCACATGGAGGCCTTTCAGGGTTCACCAACCACATGGACACCGGCTGGCTGCCCTTCACTGTCCAATGGTCCACTATGAGTTTCCCATTCAGAGGCTGTGATCGATGTCCCACTAGGTCTCTTTCTCTGTTAAATTGTCCTACTTGGATTTTAGAAGGTTGGTGAGTCAAGACGGATCCGTTCTTGACCATAGAGGTGCTTATGCTCAGGAAGAATGAACACTCTTTGAAATTTCATGTCCCAGATACCAGTTAGAAAGGGGCTGTGACAGACAATGCGTAATTTCATTATCCCTCCCTGGAGCCGCTTCATTAAATAATGTTTTATTAGAAATTTAGTAGAGTTGAGCTGAAGTGTTCTTTCACGCTCCCATTCATTTTCATTCCCTTCTGCTTTGCAAGGTAGATAAAGGTCATCCTTTAGATATTATTTTTCCAATTTCAAACTGCTCACTATATGTCATCTCCTTTGTTTCTCACGCCCCTGAATGAGAAGCATACAGAATTTAAACAACTTAAAGTTATGCAGACGGTGAGCAGGCAGATCAGAATCTCAGCTCCTGACTGCAGACTCGGGTTCTTTCCTTGCCCCTCCGAGGGTATTCTTACCAGGACCCATCTAACTCTCAGCCTCAGGCTAGCCTCTGGGACAGTTAATGGAAGCAGGTGTTATCATTCCTTACAACTTAAAGTCTTCTGAAGTCGAGTTTTGGGGAGGAAAGGACAGAGTGAACTTTCACACCAAGTAACAAAGGCAGAGTCCTCCTTTCAATTCTCATACCACGAGCATTAACTATTTTGGCAGAATAACTATAAATGATCATGAATCGCAGTCCCAAAAAAGAATTCATGCATTTACAGTGATGGGCCCTTATGCCCAGGCCAGTTGATAGCAGGGAGGCAGCAAGATATTGGGTAAAAAGCTTGAATATGGAGTGAAACAGACCTGGCTTTCCACTCAACTTTACCAAAGATTGGTTGTGCGACCTTGAGAAGTCATAGATAATAACAACTACTTTGTAATGTTGTGAGACTTCACAATAGCAAGTACCTCCAATACTTAGAACACCAGCTTGGAAATAGGCACTCAATAAAAACCTGTTAAATGGGTGACATGAATTTGAGATAACTTAGGGTGCACCTTTCATAGAGCCTGGTGCATGGTGAGAGCTTCCAGCTCTCCAAACTCTACAGAAGCACTAGGAGCTAATAAGTTTCCCTAATCTAGTAATGTAATAAAAATAAATGTGTGTGAAAGAGGTGATTTGTTTGGTTATTGTGAAACTAATACCAGTTCTCATCCCGGTCACTTAAAAGACCACAGGGGAAGAAAGTATCTTTTATATGATCTTCAAACATGGTTGAGTAAAGGGACTTGACCTCAGTCTTCCTCGTTCTTTCTGGCTGACAAGTATTGGCTAGCCGGACTCTTTGGTGGGTTTGCGAAGTTCAGGCCACTGGTACATCAAAATTGCATCACATTTGCAAATCTTGTGTAAGTTCACAATGGCACATTGTCTTCTCTGCTCCAGGGCATGAAGGATTGTCTGGAAAAGGTTAGCTGTTGCCATTACGGAACCTGGTGCAGCCAAGACTACAGTGCAATACGAAGCAGAAATAAACCCTGGGCTCTCCACACGTTTGCCAAGTGATTTACAAATGTGTTTACTTAAGAAGTAAGCATAACACATAATCTTGTATAATATTATGTCTAGGGAAGCTTTGTGACTGCTGCAAAATGCCCACATCATATTCGAGTAATGACTTCACATCTACCTAATAGGAACTTCAATCAATTTTTAGGTTTATCCAAATGCATTTTGGTAAACTAAACACATCTTGATTTCCTGATCTTTTATGTATACCTTATTTATCCTGTTCTTTTGTTCTTGACATACCTGAAGCTAGTTTTGAATAAGAGCAACAGCATTACCCTTAGAACCTTTAAAAGCAAAGTGCTATTTGAAAGTTTTCCAATGAAGTAGACAGAGGGGGAGAAGGACTGACAAAAAGGGGATCAGAGGGGATAACCAACTTGTACTGTGTTGTACTTCACAGTGCTTTGAGAGGTAGAAAGTTATAGCTTTGAAATAGTGAATCAAATAATCATAGACTTGATGAAATCACCTGATGCAGGCTTCAGGCAACTGAATGTCTAAATCTTCTAAGACATATAATATTGACTACTTCTCAACTTGAAGATCTTCAAGAATAGAGGCATTATTATCTGCTTCAGTAGCCTGACTGGAGGGTAAAAATTCTTTTTTTTTCTTTTACTCATTGATACAGACAATAGTATGGGGTTACCAGAGGGTAAGTGATGTAGGGGGAGGCTGAAGGGGGTAAAGGGGGTCAAATATATGGTGATGGGGGAGACTAAACTGGATGATGAGCACACAATGTAATATACAGATGATGTGCTATACTATTATACACTTTAAACTTACATAATCTTATTAACCAATGTTACCCCAATACATTTAATTAAAAATCTTTCTTTCCTATATCCAGCTGAAACTTCTTTTGTCTTCTAAATAATAAATGGAAAATAATTGATTGGTTTTCCCATGGCAGATAAATATAGATTGATAGATGAAACACCCATTCCTAATCACTTTTTTCCTTCCTGTCTCCACTATAGAACGTTAACTATTCACTTGTCCAGCTTCCTTTGTAGATAGATGTAATGATGTGAAAATTCAGGTTAATGGTCAGTGGGTGAATGTCTGCTGTGGGTAGTGATGGAGCTGAGCTCTGTACAAGCTTTTATTTTCCTAATAAAACATGACAAATATAAAACATGATGATACCCCTTTTCATTTCTTTTTGTCTTAAATGCAGATGTGATGCCAGGAGCTACAGCAGCCATCTTGGAACCACAAGGAGAAAGGCCAAGAGAATCACAAAGACATTGGTCTTACGTTTTTGAACCATTGAACCACTGCCAGCAACCACTAGCTTTCAAACTTCTAATAAGAAAAATCCTTCCCTATTCCATTAAGCCACTATCATGGGGTTTTCTATTATGTTTACAATTGATCTCTATGCTGTCTGAAATGCATCATCTCAAAGACTTCATGTGGCTGAAGAGTCAAATCCATTCAACTTCTCAAGGCAGGTTCTGTTCTCCAACTGTACTTTCATAAATCCCTCCCTCCACCAATCAAATCAGGCTCATGAAGACATTTGTTCCTTTTTGCTTTTCTCTATTTATTTTGGGTTTACCTCCCTCCCTGCTGCTGCATCCCTAAATCTGCTCCATCTTTAAAGGCACAGAATTGTCTGTAGTCTGTCCTGTAGACCAAGCCCTACACAACTCCCCAGTAAGACACTTACGTGTGGTCACTGTGTTACCTAGACTTTCCTGTGTAGCCTCACTGTAGTCACCTTTTCCCATTGTCCCTGTGAATGCATTTACACTTGTTAAAGCACATGTCCTGTTTGTGTGTGTGTGTGTGTGTGTGTGTGTGTGTGTGTGTGTACAATAATAAAATTAATTCAGTTTCTTTTAGTTCAATATTAGTTTGAAGAATAAGGCCAGTGCTCCTTCCTGTTTTAGCTTCTTCACAAAACAAAAATTTTGAGCTGTAGTGCAGTTCATCTGCTTCTCCCAAGTCCCTTTACTGGAAATGCAAAGGAGGGGCAGGAGAAATACATTGAATGGGATGACGAAATGACATTAATAGCCATTGGTTACTTAGGAGATGCTATGTAGCCTTAGTTCTTCCATCATTCCAGGTAACCATGGAGCTATAAATAAAAAGGAGTTTCTATAAAGTAGAGGTTTTGATTCCAGAAGCTTCTTTATAATCACAACTCTTAATGAAAACTTTTTTTTATGAAACTCAATTTCTCTTTAGTCAAAGTAAGAAAAATTACCCCTAGAAGTTACTAAATAAAATAAGATTGTTGAATTAGATTATCTTTAAGGTTCCTCTAAACTAAACGAAATCCATTTTCTTCTCTTCCTGAGCAATTCCATCCCGAAGCCATCAGATTAAGCAGAGGAAAGTAGAATTCCACAGGGGATAGTGGCGGGAGGAGGGAGACATGATGACCCAGAATACAAAATCAGAACCCAAGTCAGGCAATGAGGGCGTGCCCATGGAGGGGTAGCCCAATATGGAGAGTTGGAAACTAAATGAGGAGATTGATCAAATTAAGTATATTAAGAGTAATGGAAACCATGTGTATTAGTCAACTCGGGCTGCCATAACTAAATACCATAGGCTAAGTGGCTTAAACAACAGAATGTTATTGTTTCATGGTTCTGGAGGCTGGAAGTCTGAAATCAGGATGCCAACATGGTCCAGTTCCGGCGGGTGGGGGTCCCTTCCTGGCTCTCATATTGCTGACTTCTCACTGTGTCCCCACATGGCACTGGTTTCTTTTCCTTTCCTAATAAGGGCACTAAAGCCATGAAGGCTCCACCTTCATGACCTCACCTAAATCTAATTACCCCCCAAAAGGCCCACCTCCAAATACCATCACCTTGGGGGTTAGGGCTTAACATATGGATTTTCAGGAGACATAATTCGGTTTACAGTACCGTGTTTTTCACTACCAGAGAAGGGAGGTACAAATTACAAACACACAGTGGGAGAAAAGTAGCATGAACCTATGGGGATTGGAAGTGGAGAACTTAATGTGAACTCATGGTTTTCAATATAGAGATAGCTATAGAAATAAAGGTGTGTGTAAACACGTGTACCTGTGTATGTATTCCCTAGCGCTGTCCACCGAGAGTACCTTGGAGCAGCACTATGGAAGAAATGAACACTTAAGGTCCAGGTTTTGGCCTCTCCACTAAGTGGAACCAGGGCTCCTTGGAGAAATGGCTAATTCCAGGGTTGGGGAAGGCAAAGTATAACAAGAGCCCGAAACACACTTTTGTGTGAGAAACTAAAGAAGTGCTCAAAGAATGATGGAGCCATGTGAAAAACCACAGAATCACACTTGAATGGGCTCCTACTCGCCAAATGTGGGATAATTTCAGCATTCGGATAAAAAAGCATATAAATAGATTTAGTAGAGCAAAAAAAATTGGACACTATGAATCTTTACATATTAATAAATGAAGTAAAAAGGAGATGAGGAAGAGGATATTTAGATAGTGACAAAATATCATGCCACAGAATACTTTTGCATTAGAAAAGGAAAAAAGAATAACTTTGCAGTGGAGAAGCCTGGCAAACATTATATTAAGCAATTGAACTGAACTGTGCGTATAGGGGGACAAATTGAAATTGTGTACCACCTGTCAGAGCACAAAGAGAACAGAGCACCACTTCTGTGTTATTCCTGCCAAAGATGCAGAACCTGAACATAATCACAAGAGAGTAATATCACAAGAGTGATAAATCCAAATTGAGGGATATTCTACAAAGTAACTGTCCTGTACACGTCCAAGTGTGTCAGGCTCATGGAAACCAAAGAAAGATCGAAGGGCTGTTTCCAACAGAAGAAAATGGGAGATGGGCAATAACTAAATGCAATGTGTGATTCTAGACTGGATACTCTTGCTCTAAAGTTGAGACATTGATGAGACAATTGAAGAATCTTGAATAGGCTCTGAAGATGAGTGGGCAGCAGTGTATCAGTGTTAATTTCCTGTCTTTGAGGTGATATGAGGGTCATGTAGAAGAATGTCCATGATTGTAGGAAAAAAATCTGTATTAAAACATTCAGGGTGATAGAGTATCAGTGCAGCACTGACTCCTAAATGGTACAGAAAAGAAAAGTTCTTTGCACTGTAGCTCAATTTTTTTCTGTAAATCTGATAAATTTGGAATTCAAAATAATTAAAAATGAAGCATTTTTTTATAATGAGTCTGAAATTAAACCCAATAAATCTTAAAAGCAAGTAAATTTCCATTATCAAAAGCTCACTGCCCAGGGACCGCCGGTTAGCTCAGGTGGTTAGAGCACAGGCTCATAACACCAAGGTTGTTAGTTTGATTCCCACATGGGCCAAGGAGCTGCAACCTCCACAACTAGATTGAAGACAACTACTTGACTGGAAGCTGATGGGTCCTGGAAAAACACACTGTTCCCCAATAAAATTTCTTAAAAACAAACAAAAAAAACCCCAACTCACTGCCCAAACCCATAGAATGTACAATACCTAAACGTGAACCCTAATGTAAACTAGACTTTGGGTGATAATGACATGTCCATGTAGGTTCATTAATTGTAACAAAGGTACCACTATGTTGGGGACGTTGATAATGGGGGAGGCTGTGCTTGTGTGGGGGTGGGGGGAATATGGGAAATCTCTGTACTTTCCTCTCAATTTTGCTGTGAACTAAAACTGCTCCAAAAAAATCTGTCCTACTAAAACAAAACAAAAACAACAACAACAAAACAGGGTGGCAACCTATTTGTTGTATGGTTTGCACAAACATGAGAACTTCACCTTATGACACGATACAACTATATGCTTAGCCTGCCTGACAGGCACTTACTAGACACCTATGTAATGCAAGACCAGGACTTTTAAAAACTAGTCTGGTGTGGACTCTGCCTGCAAGGAACTCACACAGTGGTTATATTATAATCATGCACCCCCCCCCCCAACCACATCCCATTTTGTATCATTCTAGTCGACAAGGCATTTATTTAAACTTCTCTGTAACACTATACATATGTTAAAAACTAACTGCAGATAGGAAAGAAAATGGAGCTATGGGCTCAGAATTGACGAAATGCAAAAGAAAGCAGTCACATTAATGGTGAATTATAGCTTCCGAGAGTCGGAATTTCATGGCATACATTTATATGTGTGTGATATATCTTACATCTTTATAACATCTACCATATAGGCTTATATACACTTGATTAATCTCTCTGGTGACTTTTACCTTCACTATGGAATGATGATACAGACATTGAAGTTAGACTTACCAACTAAAGACCTGTTTGTTTATTTATTTATTTAATTGGGGAATTAGGGGGGTGGGAACAGCGGTGGGGAATTGGGGGAAGGGGAACAGACAAGTTGCTGTTGTTTTGTTCTTCAGTCTAATTGTGGAGGACGTTGCTTCACTGGCCCAATTTGGCACCATCATTGCGCTCTTCCCGGGAGAGGCAGATCAGTCGCCGGCTTCTGGACGGCCGCTCACTGCGGCTGCTGGCCGCTCACGCTGGCTGCTGGCTACACACGGTAGCCCATGGCAACCCACTGCCACAGGGGCTGCAGCCTACGCCATTGCTGGCAACTCACGAGCAGCCCAGCTCCAGGTTGAGCTGTTGTTCACCATCTTAGCTGTAGAGGGCAGTGTCACTGGCCCTCATATGTGGGTTCCAAACCCGGGCCCTCTGGTGTCCCAAGCCAGCTCTTAACCATTGTGCCACTTGGCTGGCCCCAAGACCTGTTTATTTTTTAATCAATGGATACTTCTAACAGTTCAGTTGCCTGGTAGGTATTATTCAGCAAGGTGATTACAGTTTGAAGAGGAACATGTGCTTTCAAACAGGCCCCTTGCTCGTTTGGCAAACTCGCTTTGCAGTGTGTGTCTACTGCCCATTCAACTGAGCTTTTGTTTCCACTTGTAAAATCCAAGTCTAGATACCAGTACATCCCCAATCAAAATTCTCCAAAAGCCCCCAATTTAAATTTCTTCCTTCACCAAAGGAATATATTAGAAATTGTAATGCAATTCTTATTATATTAATAGGCATAAATCAGAAAAGCCTAAGATTCAGCTTAAATATACCAGGAGGAATCACTTTTTCATTTTGAATTTAGACTTCAGATAAACCTATGCAACTTAGTTATGGGTGCACAACCAGTTCTTAGGCCAAAAAGCAAGTCTTGCTTTCATTTTGGTAAAACCACATTCTTATTTCTGTGTTTGTTTTGTAATCTTTGCCAGCGATCATGGGTTCTTTATCCATGTAACAAATGTCTCTAATAGCTCACTGCCTCCCAGCATCAAACTAGGCACTGAGATCCATCAACTAACAGGATTGTCATGGTCCCTGCCCTCACAGAGCTTTCCTGTCCTGTGTGTAACCTGATGCTGGAATACAAGGCCATATGCCAGTTTGGGGACTTTTTCCACAGTCTGGGGTACTAGCAAAACAAATGACTACGGGAAATAAATTGTGAAAAGTTTATTAGAGATCACTGAAGTTAGAGGGCTGATAAACACTTATCTTGGTTGGGTTACAACCACTTTTTTCAGAAAAACAGAGAGTGGGAAAACTTTTTAGAGTTTTAGAACTCTGTGGGGTTTTAACTTGTTTGTTTGTTTACTCTATATATTACATGAAAATCGTGCTTGGTTTTGTGCCTAGTGATGATTCTGCTGGCCAGTTATCTGGTTTGCACTTTCCAGAAGTTGGGGCAGATGTGCCCCATTTCAACTAAATTCTCCTGTTTTCTGTGACACTGACATCCATCAGACATGTGATTCAGAATTCAGGTGAGATTCAGAGTAGATATGATTGAAAAGAAGGGATGCTAATTACCTGGTCCATGGGGGCTTTAGCTTTGGGGAATATGTATAAAATAATGCAATTAGGAGGGGCCAAGCTAGATGACCATCCTGGGATGCAGGGAGGATAACGGAAAGAACCTGAGAGTTGGCACCATACTGGCCACTTTTTTGTAATCCCAGGCAAGTAGCTTGAACTCTGTGATTCTCATCTGTGGAATGTGGGTAGTAATACCTATCACATAGTGCTGATGTGAGAATTAAAATGAGATAATTTATGTAATGTGCTTCAGGCCTGTATGTACATGCACAGAAATACCTGTTTGTCAGTCTTACCTAGGGTGTGTGTATGGGATCTAATCTCCTCCAATCTCGTACATGTTAATGGCTAATCAGTTGTTGTATTAGTTAGGATGGCTAGGTTATACTGCAGTAACAGCAACCCTTAAATCTCAGTGGCTTTCAAAGAAATTAAAAAAGTTACTCTTTTGTTTTTGTTTTTTTTCACTTAAGCAAAGGCCACAGCAGGTTTCTGTGACTCTTCATGGAGGCTAACCACCTTCAGATGGCTTAGCACAACCTCTACTTATGGAAATAGACTTCCGTGAAGCCGAGGCAGAAGAGGGTTGTGTACTGAGCACTGGTGACGAAGTGCTTTGACTCAGATATGAAATGCCATTTACACTAATTTTCATTGGTAAATATAAGAATATGGCCATGCCTCAACTCAAGGAACTAAAGAAATGCCATCCTCTGTGTTTCCTAAAAGAGATCCAGAAATATTGGTGAGGAACACTGGGGCCTACTAGTCTACCACAGTGAGCGATCTCTAATCACAAGAGGAACAGGGGTGGGGTCGGGGGGGTGGTGGTGGTGGTGGTGAAGGGGGGTGCTATAAAAGTTATCAGAAAGTGTATTAGAATTCTAAACTTTGCGAACTACATACAAACTTACTGGCCACTCTTGTGATTTCTCAAATGATCTTCTGTTTTAAAATAACAAGGCTGTTTCTTTGCTTATATATTGCCCTTATTTCTATTTCTCATTTTTCATCTTTGTTGCACTTTTGTGACTCAGAGAAGTGGCAATGAATAGTACCAAGCACATAGTAAGTGCTTACAACTCACTTGTTGATTGATTAACACCATCGTAAAGAAACCACATTTGTAAAGGCAGTGAATTGATATATTATGTCCAAAGTCACAAGGCAGAGAGAAAGCCAGAAAGAGACTTTCATGCTTACTGCCACAAGAGTACCTTTATTACTTCCTTGAGGAAAGTTGGCCCCAGAAGAGAGTTATTCATGTTTGCTGGCAGTTTTCAAAGGTGATTACCGCTTGTAGCCTTGGACTGTAGTCATGCACAGAGTGTTAGGGGCATAAGGGTGCAAAACAACGTCAGGCACCATTAAAGAAAAGATCTTGACTTCAGGCCGCTTTATAGTGTCTGCCCAAACAGAGAAAGGACAAACTACCACTCATCTTTCAAAACTCAGCTCAAATGCCACTCTGTCAAGTCATTGCTAAGCCCCAGTGAGAATTAGCAGTTTCGGTAGATTTTTATGCTTCTGGTGCTAGATAGTCAAATTTATATGAATAGCTAGTTAAATTTATGATAGTCCTTTACTGGATTTTGACCTCCCTGAAGACACAGATCTGGGTGCCCCAGCACCTGAGAGACTTCTTAGACAAAAGGACAAAGTTGCTCTTTGCTGAATGGAATAGAAGCCCTGCATTCATTTAAAAAACCCAAACCGCAGCACTTGCCTCAGCCATCGTGGTGCTTTGAAATTACAAACTAACTTCTAGATGCAAAAAAGGAAGATGGGGACGGCCATGTTTGTATTCTCAGTCCAATACATACACCATGCCAAAGAGAGAATCTGGTTCCATTTTGGAGCCAAGGTCTCCTGTACAATTCACTTTGATCCCCGAATGACCGAGCTGATTGTCAGCTCCAGCCTTTTCTTGCAGTAAGCCATAATCCCTCATAATTTGCCATGAAATTAGTGGGAGTTGGTTGTTTTCAGCATGAATAAGGTTGGTCTTGTTCAGACCTCCCCAGGCCTTATTTAGGCAAGGTGGGAATGGGACTGCTGCCCTGAAGAGGAGCAGGTGGAATGAGGATTAGATCACGTGGTAGAAAGGGGACTGCAGTGGGCAGGCAGCTGGTGAAATCCCAGGTGTGTGTGAGTTGGCAGGGGTACAAAGAGAGGAGAGCTGCAAACAGCTCAAAGTCCCTGGGCTCTGCAGCTGCTTGTTTGGCACTTTCGTGGGACCCACCTGTAGTGTTGATGGGCACAGCCCACTCCTAGGAGCCGGGAAACATGAAAGGTCTTGGTGAGCTGGGGTGGCCCCACCCCTCCCAAAAGGAAGGCTTGATGGAGGAAACTAGCTTGCCCAAGTACTACCGAGTGAAGGATTATTCTTGCACTTTGTAACCACCCAATGCTTACGACGGGGCAGGTCTGGCTTTTCTTTTCAAAAGGTGGCTTTTGGAGGGCTAAGCTAAAGATATTTATTCTCTTTCCAAATCTGGGGCCTACTCCCAACTAGAAAGTAAGTGAAAAACTCCCTGAACTGGAGAGTTAAGTCAACAGGCAGAGATACTCAGGGAAAAAAAAGCGGCTCAAGGCCAAGAGGCAAAAATAAATGATGATCCCTTCTCTTGGGCTGCAGGGAGTTTGTGTAAACAAACTCATCATAACAAGCCCTTCTTAATCTGTTTCTGTCCCACTGCTAATCGCTTCTGTGTTTTCTGCAGGATAGAATACATTCTCGGCGCTGAGGCTAGTGTTTCGGTTTTAGTTACTGTGAATTACGGATCCCTGATCCCAGAGGACAAAAAGGAACTGCTGGCCACAAATCCAAACAACTGTTGTTCCTGCAAGGTGAAACAGCAATCTCTCAGGGGTGCATGGGACTGCAAAGTGCGGTGATCTCTTCTCTCCGTATTAAAGCCTCCAGAGCAATTAAGAAGCAGGTTAAGTCCTTTCTTGACCACTCGCCCCTCTATTTTGGCCTCTCCCAACTCTGCTTTTAAGTGTAGTTAATAGAACCTGCTGACTTGCCTGCACACAGCATCAATCCCCCCCACCACCCCATGCTTCTTACTAACGGAATCCCAGCATGGGGGCAAGGGAACAGTGGCACGACCCACAGTGCTCTGCAGCATCTGGGCATGACTGTGCGATAATTATTGTCAAGGAGACATAAGCAGAGGATGTCTGGGAGAGTTTTGTTTTCTTGATACAGACCCCACACCCATTCTAAATTGCCCTTCTTTCCTACCTGGAGCACAGATGTGGCATCTAGAGTGCATGTTGCTCCCACGCAGATGAAAACCACATGTGATAGATATCACAGCAGAGGGAGAGCAGGAGCTGGGGTCTTCAGTGGCATCACTGAGCCACACCAGCCCTGACTGCTCAACCCTGCACTTCCTGCTATAGAGGAGAAACCTGTGGTTCCCAAACTCCAGCGGACATTGCTCCAGCGGACATTGCAATCACCTGGAGGGCTCATTAAACACAGGTTTTGGGCTCCTCCTCCAGAGTGTCTGCATCAGAAGGTCTGGGGTTGAGAGCCTGATCAAGTTTCCAGGTGATGCTGGAGCTGCTGGCTGGAGACGATGCTTTGAGAACCATTGAGAAAACAAAACCGGGTCTGTTGAAGCCACTGTTTTCACAGATTCATAGCTGAATAGTTGCAACTGATACACTGCCCTCTAACCCCTCACTAGCTGTACAGCTCACCTAACCCTTGACTTCCAGAAAGGGGCTGAAAACTCATTTAACCACAAGGCATAAATAACCAACAGGGTTTACAATTTATTTGGATTCTGATCAGAGAGGAATCATTAAACCAAAGAAAAGAATCTCTGCTTTTAACTTTGGGGCATCACTACAACTGGATGGAGGAGACATTTTGGAGCAGGAGGACTTACCTGGAACCTCTGAAATCAGACCAGAGACACATTTACCTTTTACACTTACAAGTGGATTTTTTTCTGGTACTTTTTCCTTCTTTCTAGAGGTCATTAGCCTAAGGCAGTAGGCTACATTAACTATAGAACTTGGGGCAAAATTTTAAACTTCTCTGAAACTCAGTTTTCTCATCTGTAACATTGAAATGATAACACTCATCACAAGGACTCATCGTAAGGTGTAAGTGATGGGGAACCAGAGGTATCTGAGTGTCCATCACTGGCAGGACGGACAAGATGTGTGAGTGAATATAACAGATTAGTATGTAGCAGTTAGAAGCAATCCAATGGTGCACAATAGCAACATAAAAACACAGTGCTTAGTAAACAAAAGGTATATGATGCAAAATTTTTAAGTTAAAAAATTAAAAATAGATGCATACTGAAAAATATCCACTATGAACAATATAAACAAAGATATATGCTAAATACATTAGATTGGTTGTCTGTGAGCAGGGTGGGGATGGGAGTAGGATATGGATGTAAAAGCCTTTTTTTTAAAAAAAAAATAAATGAGTGTCTATCAGATGGACAAAAATGAAAGTGTCTGACAATACCAAATTTTAATGAAAACACAGAGAAAAAGTAGCTCTCATACCCTGTTGATAGTCAGGAGTGTAAATTGGTAATGTACAACCTACTATTATTCCCAATAACCAATTCTACTTTTCTACAAAGTTGAACCCTGATTCTTAAACTTGGCACATGGCCACTCAGAATAACTCTCCACTTCCCAGGCTCCTTTGAAGCTGGGTGTGGCCATGTGAGTAAGTTCTGGCCAATGGTAGATGGTTGAAAGTGTCATTGGAAATATCTGGGAAGTGTCCTTAAATAAAGGGGCCTCAATAAATGATTGGGGACAAATGGGGATGGCAGAGTGAGATGGAAATGATCAGTAATGTCTGAAGTCTCCCCCTTAGCTGACCCAGCCTGACATAACACAGCAAGTAATCTGACATGCTTGTGCTGTTCTTGATGGAAGAGGAAAATGGCCCTGGAATACACAAAATGATCATACAGTATGTAACCTGGCATTAGCATCACTGTACCCTAAGAGGACGAAACTGTTAGAAAGGGACAGCCTTAGGCAAATTTAAAGTGGAGAGATCTGAAACTTTAGCACTGTGGTAAAAGAAGTTTTTTCTAATTACTTTCTAAACCTCTGCTTTAGCCTGAAGATAATGTTAACAAAAATGGTGCCCCCTCTTTTTGTACTACTCAACACATGCATAAATAAATAGCTCAGAGTTTGTTTTTGATGATTGGGCGATCCCTCGAAGAAAAAAATTATGAATTCAATTTGTTAATATTTCTCTTTCAAAAAAAAAAGATACATGGTTCTTAGTCAGCTGCTTGTTTCAATAACAGTTTGTCTACCACTAAAAACCACAGGCTCACATCTGTTCCTAATAAAAATCTATAATCAGCAATGCCCATTGCCTTTCAAAACTTATTTTCTTCATCCCTAAACTATGCACAGAACTGGCCAAAGCTTATTTCTGTTGTCACCAAGACATAATGGCATTGCATTTAGTCCAGAATAAATAAATCAGCAGCGATTCCAAGTAGAATCAGTGTCGGCCACTTAGGCGATTGAAAATTTGAGCCTTAATTGCAAATTGACATTTTCACTTATTAAAATGCTGGAGTATGCAGGGTTTTTTGGTTGTTGTTTTTAAGTTTATGACATTCAAACCTTTGTGCTACTTTGTTTCAGGTCACAAGGCTAAAAGACATTTGATAATAAAAACAGTTCACATTTTCTGGAAAAACAGACTCGCAGGGCAGCAACCTTAAAACACCCTCTCCACAAGAAACATTTATTTATAAAAGTTGTGGACTTCAAACTGAACCTGAAAGAAAGACACCAGGCCAGCCACTATCTAGCGCAGGGCTGCAGCTTGAAAGGGACCGGGACCTACAGGTTCCTGGGTAAGAACGTTTGGAGCGATCTGCAGCCCAGTTGGGGCAGGCTGCCTTGTTGCCATGTGAAAACCAGCTGGAGGGTTTAAAAACAGCCCCGAGAAAAGGATAGTATATAATTCCGGGTGAAAGTGTAGTGCCACTTTTCCTGGCAATGACAAACCCTACATATTTTCTTCTTCCTCTGAGCACAGTTGATGTTCAATGTTTTTTCAGCTTTGAGCCATTTTCAAAGACAAGCACATCTGGGGAGCTTCAGCACATTTCACTCTGTCCTAAAGCTACAGCAAAGTAGGCTAAGTGTTCAAAGCAATGGGGTAAAATAACAGGAGACTCAGAAGGCAGGGTGCAGAGTGACAGGCAGAGAGAGGTGAGGTTCGGGAGCCGCCGCGAGGCCTCACAGCCTCAGAAGCAGCTACGGGGAGCTTGCCGTTCAGGATCTATAATTCCAGGATGACTGTCCTTCATGATTCAGAGATGGTCACCGAACATCGGTCACTTCAGACAACAGTATTTCCTAGTCCCACTGCTTACATCTAGTAGGCATCTTCTAGCTACAACTAAATCACTAAAAGATGCTGAAAGCAGCATATCCCCTTGTGAAGGATGCGCCTTATTTTGTTAAAATCCATAATTTTCAAACCCAAGGCCTGTAGACTGTCACGCATCGACCGAGGTTTTGTGCGGGTGAAGGCAGGGGGACTAAGTGCATGGAAGGATTTGGAAAGGGCATTATTTTGGATCTAAAAAGTAAAGAAAGACACCACGGGAAAATGACTTGAGGTTATTTTTTTTTTCTCTCTCTACCAGGAAAATCTTAATTGTGACCACTAATTTTCCAAGAGGCAAGTGGCCCTAAATCCATTAGGGCTGTGCTGGTTTGTGCTTCATTCAATGAGCTTATGTATAAAGAAAGAAATAAGTGGGTTTGTGCACAAAAACCAGAAGCAGGTGGTCCCAGAAGCCCCTGAGAGAACCTGGAAGGCGTTCCCAAGAGGGCAGGGATTGAATTGCCCCTTGAACCACCATGAGTGAATTTAAGAGTCAGAATCAGGCAGTGGGCTAGCACACTAAGGGGCCTGCTGATCAGAATGAGGATGAGCTGCCAGGTGTCCTGTAAGGTCAGAGACTGGGAGCTCCTGGCATGCGGCGACTACTCCAGATGCCCCATCCTTAGTGTCCTTTTGCACAGAGATTTCTGCGTCAGGTGCATGAGCTAAAGGGTGTTATTTTGCACGAGCACCTAGAAAGAGAAGGAAAAGAAGAGGAGGAGGAGTGGGTCCTAGTTCCTGACTACCCACCAGCCTGAGGGTTTGCCCATAAACTGTAAAATCCGAACCACGTGTAGACCCCGACCCAGAAGCAGCTGTGGTCACTGAAGTCTTGAGCAGAAACAGAGCTGTTGCCCTCCTTTCCTCACTCCCCAGAGCCCACAGAGAAGCTGCAGCACCGAGAAGAGGAGACTCCTAGGTGGCTTGGGGGCTAGGCCTGCTGGAGCCTTTCTCCAGAGGGCACTGGCAGTGGAGATGGTGGGCAGGTGCCATGAAAAGTTGGAATGGAAGAATGTAAACAGAAATAAATCAAGGGAGATGTGTACAGGTCCTGCGGCTACAGGAGGTGGAAGCTAAGAGTGCTTATGATTTCTATTTCAATGGAAATATCATCTCAATTGTACCCACAGGAGGGTGAGGCTTGAGATGCTCAGTTAATGCATATAGAGAGCCAAGGAATACTTACTATACCTCCGGCCAGGTCAGTGACCGATGAAGAGGTGAGCCAGCAGACTTCAGGCTTTCAAGGGCACAACCAGAGGCTGTAGAGGTGCCCTCACTGAGAGCCATGGGCCCTTGCAAAATGAGCTGGGGGGTGTCCTTGGCTGAGGGCTGTCTGGGATGGCAGTTAATAGCTCTGGGCCTGCCATCCATCTGTTCTGCAGTCATGCATTCATTTATTCAACAAATGTCCATTGAGCATATAATATGTACCCTGCACTATTCTAGGTGCTGGAGATACAGGAATGAACCAAAAGAATGAAAGACCCCGCCATCATGGGGCTTACATTTAAAAAAAACCAAGCAGATAATATGTCTTCAAACTACATAGTACATTAGATAGTAATGAGTACTAAGGATAAAAATAAAGCTGAGAAGGAGGAGAGGAAGAGTATAGGGAACTATACCTGTGATTTTTACATAGGGTGCTCAGAAAAGGCATCATGTAAGGAGATGGCATTGAATGAAGACGTGAAGGGAGCTGTGTAGACACAGGCCGAAGAGGGTTCTGGGCAGGAGGCAGTGTGTGCAAAACCCTGAGGCAGAAGCATGCTTGCCACACTGGACTGTGAGAAGCCATCAAGGCTGGGATGGAGTAAGAAAGAGGGAGGAGGCGTGAAGTCCAAGGGGGGACAAAAGGCAGACCATGCAGATCCCTGAGACCATCTTTATCACTTCTTTTTCTTTTACCGAGATGTGAACTCATGGAAACGTATGGAGCATTAGAATGAATGACCTCGAGACCTTTCTTCCTGGGAGGGAAAGGATTTGCAGTTCAAATCAGAGCTACTCTCTCCCTTGGAATGTTTGCAAGGAGAGGCTCATGAGGGAAAAGTCATGATGCAGGAAAATCTTTGGCGTTTGGGGGACTTGACTTTTTAGAGCATCTGAGCACTTATCCTATCTCCTCCCTCAGTAAGAAACCACCTAAAATGAAAGTTTCCCGAAGATAGAGCAGGTTCCAAATTGTGCTATCTAGAGAGGCCTGAGGACAGAGAGGAATCGGGTTCATCAGTCAACCAAAGCCTGAGGAGAAGCAATTTGGACTTGCAGTCACTGAGCTGCCCTTTGGCCACCAAATGTGAGCTGCACAGAGGGTCCCACAAGGGGATACATGCAATGACTCTTGCTAACTATCTGACCCATGGCTGCAGGCCTACAGTTGGCCTCTTAGGACACTGTGATGAGAATGAAAACAGGGGCCTTGATTGAGTGCAGTCCTGGCTCAGATTCTGAAGCTGCAATGAGCTGTATATTTTCTTTAAAGGTGGGGTGATATCTCTGAACTTACTCTTTTCTTCCTCGTTTTAAGAAAAAATTGTGGTAAAGTACACATAACATGAAATTTATAAAAATGACGTTTTAAGTGTACAGTTCAGTGGTATTAAATATATTCATAATATTGTGCAACCATCACCACCATCCGTCTCCATAACTCTTTTCATCTTGTACCACTGATAACTCCCCATACCCCTTTCCCTCATTCCCTGGCACCCACTGATCTACTTTCTGTCTGTACCTACTCTCCATCACCCTATGAAGTCAGGGAAAAGCTCTTCTGAATTGATGGATTCATTCTCCAGTGCTCAGGTCAGTGTTCTGATGTAGAGTTCTGCAGGGCTCTCACCTTGACCTAGAGTTGCCAGTTCCACTGCAACAGGAAGGCAGGGAAGAGGCCTGTGGGAACCCCTACAGTCCTCCCACTCTGCTTTCCCTCTAAGGAGACTGGCCAAGGCTCAGTGAACGGCAAAGAGCCTGCTCTAAAAACTCTTACCACAAAATAAGAGCCCACTACAATATGGGATAGTTCCATTTTTTTTAAATTCCTTTTTACTAGAAAAGCAAATAATTTGGGGGAAATGGTGTGGCTGATACAAAGGCCAAGAAGATTGGGCAGTTGGAACTTAACTAATGTCTCCTACCAAGCAGGATGAAACTTGTCTTTTTTGAAGGGGGAGTTAAGGTGAAAAGGTAATGTGTGCCTACAGGGTGAGATTGGCACACAGGATTTCCAGGGTGCTGCATTTCAGCAGGATAACAGCAAGGAAGCTGGGACTCATCTCATGGGAACTTCTCAGGTGAAGGGGAACCTGACCACTGAGACTTCACTAATAAGTGACAAAAATTGTGTGGGTAATAATTTGACATTTTTTAGTGTTAAAGTCTCTAATGCAATAGAATGCATAATTAATCCTCTTAAGAGACCTGCTTAGAGAAAAAACAGGATGGGGATCATGAACCCTATTAATTCACATGTCTCAAGCCTCTAATGAAAAATTCCTGAGGGGATGGGGAATGAGTAGTATGCTCTGAGTATATAGAAACTGTGAAGCTCACAAGCATGTGCTTCATAAAGTTGCACAGCAGAGTCCTCAACTGATTTTATAACCGATTTATGTCTCTAACAAAATTAGATGACTCTGCTAGCCTTCTCTGGAGAGGGAAAAGATAGTGTTTATTTTGCCAAGTTATTTTTTTCTGTAAATTTTCCACGTTGTCCCAGGTTGGAACTCCAAATCTATTATTCCCATCAAATCAATTTCTCCACAAAATGAAGAATGCAGTAAATACTATGCTTAAAATTCATTGTTATCAGTTAAGAGCCCAACTCAACAAGAATCACTGAGATTAAGTGAAGGTGGAGAGAATGTGTAGGGAAAAAAAAGATCCAAAAACTGATTATTTTCTAATAAAACTATTCATTCTATCAGAGAGTGGAGGGAATTACATATAAACAGACAGATTTATTTAAACCCAATTTCACAACTATTCTATAGGTTGATTTAACTCTATTCTGACATCAGTTATTAAATAAATGGTGATGTTTCTACAGATACGAAACAACTGAGCTGAAGTTGATCCATTACCTACAGGGTTATTCTGTACTTAATTTTAATGTACAAAGATTGAAAAAATTATATGGTTCTAGAACATATTCACAGATTGCACCAGCTTGGAATGCCATCCAACAAAAATGACTATTTGTCCAGAAGTATAACAGAATTAAAAAAAAATTAAAATAGAAAATAACAATAATAGCAATAATTTATTGAGTGCCTACTCTGTGACAGGGACTTTACACATAGTTTATATCTCTAATTCTCCCAACAACCCTGTAAAGTAGTATTACTATTTCTATGTTACAGATGAGAAAACTGAAACTTATAGAAATTATTCAAGGTTAAATGAAGTCTTATCCACAGTTAAATAAAGCATAGAACCAATATTTTACCTGAATCTGTCTAACTCCTGGCTCCTGTGTACTTTCCACCACCGTGCTCTAATTCTACAGTTAGGTAGCCATCAACTGGAAATCCAAAGGCCCTAGTTTTCATAAATAAATTTTAAACCCATAATTAAGGGACAAAAATTTATTTCAAATGCATTTGTGTGCATGTTCTGTAATCAACTTCCTTGGTTGCATTCAAATTTAATGGACTTCTTTACTCTAGAATAAAAATAAGACAGGCTTTATCTCCTTCTGATTTCTCAGGCAGCTGCTATGGTCCAGGCACGATTTCAGACACTGGGGACATGGAGGCACACAGATTTATGTCTCTGTCATTAACACTTTAATGGCTAAAGTTCCGAACACTATAGCAAGTTTTCAAAGATAATTGATTTAAAAGGATCCACAATGCAATTGTGATGTCTTATTAGGTGTTTCAACTTACCTCTACTAAACCCACAGGACAATTAACCAATAATGCAGAAAAGCATTTTATATGGCATTTTTGTTTTATACGTCTAAGAGTGGTGCATTAAAAATGAAAAGATGGTTGGATTAGAGGCCAGCTCTCCTCTACATCCACATTATAACTGACCTTCTTGAAGCCTCAGTTTCTTCATGTAGAAAAACGGGGATGGTAGCAACTGTCTTACAGGCTGTTGCTAAGACTCTAGCATGATATCCTAGAACCCTATGATCTCCAGTCTAGTCCATCCTACAGCTCTTTCTATCACCCTGATTGCCCTGGCAATCTTGCCTCTTTGAATTGTTTTCTTCTCCAACAGACCAAATACTTCCCATCCCTCTATGGCTAGGGCTGGTTCCTTATCCAGGTGGCCCAGCACTGCCTTGCCTATGGAAGTCTCCCACACTTGGAGATCCCCTTCCTGTACCCCCAATGTACTCTTAGTTCAAGCTCTGAACTAAGAGCTCCCTCCTCACTTGTCCTAAAATCGTAGATAATCATCTGGACCATGTCTAATCCTGTCTGTTTCTTCACTGTGCTCAGAACACTGCTCTACACAGGGAGGCCCTCAAATGCCGAACAAGTGATGAATCTTCTCCATTCGCACAAGGAAGGGGTTGGGGAAGGTCCTTTTCCTTAGCAAGATTCCATTCAGTAATTAGTTTCGTTGCCAAAAAGACATATATAAAAAGTAATTTTCTGCATTTTCCAGTGAGGCTACGATTCCCCACCACTTAAAATCTCTTGTAAAAAATCCAGTAAAGAAATGATTTTGAGGGAAGATAAGCAGTGATTCCAAATGTTTTGATTGTGTACTCTTATGATGAGAAGTGTTTTTTAAAAAAAACATTGTTTTAAAAACTATTTTATATTTCTTGTGTAAATATACATGAAATTTTAATTAACCCCAATATACATATACTTATTTATTTATAAAATATGTATATATCATACTGTATTAATTAATGTATAATATATATTATAAGATATACACAGAAAATATAATTTTTAAATGAAGAAATAAAAATAAAGTTTTAATATTTTCTTTTTGCACCCCAATAAATGGTTTGGCACAAGAAAAGACTAATCTTGGGTGAGCAGCTATGTTTTCTAGCAGAAGAAGGAAATCATGTTTTTCTTTCCTGATGTTGGCCATTTCCTCTCTCTATATAGGCTCTCTTACAAGACCACCAACATTCTTCAAACATTAGTGAAATAAAACAGGAGGAGGGTTTAAAGCTCTGGGTTCTCAGTCTGGAAATGTCACAATTTAATCTCAAAGGTTTGCTGTGAAGTAGTAAGCATGACAGTGTGAAACTCAACAGATTATTCTTGAATTCCTTGTTTATTTTCATTGAAACCTGACTCATAAAATTTATTTTACTTTTTTCTTCAAAACTCCCAGGATATGTGGACATATGATTTAAATGGAGAAAAACATTGTTAAAAGATTTATCAAGGCATTCTCACTTTTACAAGGTTTTCATTAAATAAATAGCTCCAATATTCAGAGAATCTAATATACTATAGTAATCCTCTGTATTTTAAAGAAAAAGTCAATAAATATTAAAACAAAAAGTTTGTTTTGAAAATGTATGCAATGTCCAAAGTGTAAAATCCATTTTAATTTTTGTGTGTGCACACAAGCACACACACACACACACACACACACACACAATATCAGATGGATATTCTTCAAAAAGTTAACAAGGTATATCCCAGGATGGTGAGATTGAGGTTAATTTTGTTTTTTAATTTGTGCATTTCTATAATTTTCCAAACATCCAATAATGGCCAAGCATTTTTTTAAACAAGAATATACTCATACATATAACTGATTGTAAATAATTTACATAGATTTCTATATTATAAACTTCCAATAGAAATTTTTAAAATAACATTTGGAGTTATTGGTATTGAGAAGAAAATTGTATATCATTTCCATGTTTTATGATGCATTTTAACACATTTTTAAATGTTATTTTGGTTTCACATAAGAAAATTGCATTTTAAATAAAATGCTTCATAAAGGAGCGACACTTCTGTAGATTTTAGACACATTTTAGATTGGGGATTAAAAGAGAGTAAGAGAATGGGTCCACAGGAGCTTGTAAAATAATGGAATCAAAGCAGAAATAAAGATCCTAAGTGAGAAGGTGGGTCTGTCAGGAGAAGAGTAAGAATGTGGAAAACCCCACACAATCCAAACATGTGACAGTCCTTATAAGAAAAACCATCACTGTGTAAATAAATAGTCTGGAATCCTAGTTTCCCTCCCACCCCCCATTTTTTTTCTGGAAGAATCTCAATTTGGCTCAGGTGTCCATTCTCTCATGTGCCCAAGTTGACCTAAACTATGTATAATAGCCTCATTCTCCTTGTCATTTACTCTTTTAATCAATCTTTGCCATTGGGAGCTAAGGAGAATTCTGCTGGGGGCATTCCTGATAGATAGATTTCCCCCTCCTTATGAAGAATAAATAAAACATTTAAACCAACTATTGAATGGCATAAAAGAACAACCAAGGCAGACAGGATCTGAGTGGCCAAAATCCTGGAGAGATAGGAGACATACTAAAAGGAGCCCCACATTTGCTTCTACCTTTACCCATTAATGGTGTGGGGAGTATAGGCGGAGCAAAAAGTGACAGTTGGGAACAGCGGCCATCTCGCTAGGCTGAGAAAAGCTGGGGTTTGCAATTTCTAGAGGTTGAGCAGGTAGAGGATGAAGTTTGGGATCCGACAAGATTGAAGGGCCTTGGTACAGTTGAGACCCACCCTCCACCAGAACTGAAATATTCTACCTGCCTTCCAGAACAGAATTACATCCTCTTTGGATGAAAATATCATCAGCCACAGCCTTACAATTTTTCATATACAATGTCTAACATTCAATAAAAAGTTTACCAGTGTATGAACAAATGGGATCAAATGACAGAAACCAAAAGAAGAAATTGACAATGTACATAGACCTAAGCGTAATTGAGATATTGGAGTGATCAGACAAAGAAGTAAAAGTAACTCTGATCAACACGTTCAAGGAAATCAAAGAAAAGTGAAAGATTTCATCAGAAAAACTATGGGAATCTTGGAGGGGGTATGAGGTACTGGTAATGTCCGATATCTTGATCTGTGTGGCGATTAATTGATAAGAATTTATCAAGGTGAACATTTAAGATTTTTGTATCTATATTATAATTTTTAAGAAGTTAAGTAATAAAAAGTTCTGAGAGAGAGAGAAAGAAAATATCTAACTCCTCTTTCCTGGACAGCATCAAACTTGCATGTGATCCTTCAAATTAATAATCTTCCCTCAACCAGGAAGGAAGACACTGCTGATGTGATGAAGATGGCAAAGTTTAAAGCTTGAAATTATGTAGGTCCAGAGGTGATATACCAAATGTTTAAAACCAGTACACTATAGGTACCAACCAATCAGAATGACCACCAACCATAAGTCAAATGGTATGGTTGAACTGGTATTTTCCATTCTTTCTAAAGTTATGGAACCACTAAATTAACTATCTGAGAAAAGCCCTACTACAATAGTTAAAAGAGTAGGATCTGGAGCAGGATGACTTGGGTGTAAATTCTGGATCTTCCACCTATTAGATCACACCTAATATTTGTGTAATCTTTAGCAAAGTATTGCTTCGATTGCTTCATGTCAAGTTGGGGACACATTATAAGGATTATACAAAGGAGTAAATGAGGTAATACATGTTAAGAGTGTAGCAAAATACTTGGGACTTTGTTCCTGTTATTTTTTAAATTAAGTATCATTATTATTATTTATGAATTTTGGTCAAGTGAAATAATGAGCCCCTTCCTGTTTAGGCTTTGATTTGGGTCTTCTGAGACTAGCCACAATCTCCCAATGCATTCATATGACCTCCAGTAAAGATAGATGTATAAGGCAACCACTCATTGGTCTTAAGGCAAGAATCCTTTCTGGATGAAAACTTTTCTAAGGATTCTCCCAGGCTAGTACTTTTCCATTTTCCCTCCCAAGAATGACCTGAACACCGGTGTACTGCTACCATGAGACAGATTTCCTCACATATCTGCCTTATTTTGATGATGACGCATGTTCATTTTTCACATTAGCTTATTTAGAACATTGCAAAATCCTAGTTACCGCTGTACAGCAGTGCATGTACTTGAGAAGGCATCAGCAGAGCTGTGAAACATTTCCCTAGCCCAGTACCTCTCATCTCTGGGAGTCCTGCCAACTTGTTTTGGAGTTACTCTCAGTTGCTGTCTATGACTACCAATACCCATCCAGAATTTTCCTCTCTAAGACTTGGTTCTAAATTGTCACAGTCTTTCCTATGCAATTCCACTTCTGGGACTTCTAAGGATATAATCACAAAACCACCAATCAAGAAAATACAAGCTTCGTTCAGGAAGATGTTCGTTTCAGGGTTACTGTAATAGTAAAACTTTGAAAATAATCTAAAGTTCCAATAATAACAAAATGGTTAGGTAATGATTGATAGCTACTCAGTGGAATATTCTGTAGTCATTAAAAGGATAGCTATAAAGGGGGTGACCGGTGAGCTCAGTTGGTTAGAACATGGTGCTGATAACACCAATGTTGCCAGTTTGATCCCTGCATGGGCCACTGTGAGTTGTGTCCTCCCTATAAAAAAGTCAACTATGCCATTGTAGCATGAAAGCAATGTGTAACCAATGACCATGGCTGTTCCCCAATAAAATTAAAAAAAAAAAGGATAGCCATAAAGATATATAGCAATAAAGAAAATAGTTATGAGATAGTGTATTTTAAACACAGGATATAGGGCCGGCCGAGTGGCACGTTGGTTAAGAACTGGCTTGGAACGCCAGAGGGCCCCAGTTCGGAATCCTCATATGAGGGCCAGTGACACTGCCCTCTACAGCTAAGATGCTGAACAACAGCTCAACCTGGAGCTAGTCTGTTATGAGTCTCCAGTGGCGGTGTAGGCTGCAGCCCCTGTGGCAGTGGGTTGCCATGGGCTACCGTGTGTAGCCAGCAGCCAGCGTGAGCGGCCAGCAGCCGCAGTGAGCGGCCATCCAGAAGCCGGCGACTGATCTGCCTCGCCCGGAAAGAGCGCAATGATGGTGCCAACTTGGGCCAGTGAAGCAATGTCCTCCATAACTAGACTGAAGAACAAAAGGACAGAAACTTGTCTGTTCCCCTTCCCCAATTCCCCAGTAAAAATCTTAAAAAAACCCCAAAACAACAGGATATAAACTTGTATAGAAGATGGCAGTACAACTATGTTTTCAAAAGCATGTAAAGGAAAAACATCCAAAGAAGTACACCAAAGTGCAAAGTGTGGCAGTGTTAGGGTAATAGGACTGTGGATTTTTTGGTTGTTCTTTTTCCTTTGTATAAAAATTTCTCATAATAGAATTATATTCATTCTGTTCATGGAAATTTTACAAATTAAATTAATTAAAAGTAAATATGATTTTAACATATTGTATCATTCGGAAAATATGAAATTAAAAGCCAAAGAACTGAAATAAAGTCATGTGTAATCTGAGCATCTCATATAACTCTCCAGCAGATGCCTAAATTCTATGCTATAAATTCATCTTTTATTAATTTCACTGGTCCTGTTTATATAGTTAGCTTAAATCTCAGTAATGTGATCAAGAAACAGGTAAAGACAGACAGTAAAAGGATTCTAGCAAGCAAAATGAATGTCAAAGCCTGCGCACTTTACTCATAGGCTCCTACTAAAAGCTAGCGAGGTTCATTTTTGCTACAATTCTAACAAGCTAGAATTTTTAGGCCATAGCACACAAGAAGCAGGAAATTGAAAAGTGGATGGGGTTGCAAAAAGTGCCATCTGCCAGCCTGACAGTAAAATCCAGAGGTAGAGAAAACCACTCCAAAGTGGACAAAAACATTTTGAAAATGATTTTAATATTGAGTGCCAAGCATAACTATATTCCTGTATTTTCTATGGCAGTTGGCTCTAATAATGACATTGGAGCCCTTAATAGCAAGACACTTACCCTACTTGGGATGCTGTCTAGTCAAAGAAGCATGTGGAATATACATTTTAGAAAGAATGCCACTTAATATGGTTTCTTTCTTTTTCAAGTATATTTTTGGTGCCTGTTTGGCGCTCTCTCTCTCTCTCTTTCTCTCTCTCTCTCTCTCACACACACACACACACACACACACACACACACACACGAAATTGTTCACTCCTGTATTACAGGCCACAAATAAGGAGTTATACTTGAGCTTTTCTGAGAAAAAGTGTCAATTTATTGAAGCAAATCCCTTCCTCAAATTTCCCTCATTTTGCTCTGTTACTAATGAAGCACTAAGAACATTTTTCAGTATCCAGGCTTGCAATGTCTCCTTTTGTCTCCTTGCCATGCCCTCCTCCACTCATGCCTTTTTCCTCTATACTCCGTCCCCCCACTAGCTTATCACAGACTTGAGCTGCACCAGTCTCCGGGGAATTAAAATGGAGATATGTAAATGTCTGTTTCTATTCTAGCTAACAAGAGATTCTTCTGCCAGGACCTCTGCAAGCGCCGTTAGCCCTGGGAGATATGTTCCACAGGATCTGGGCTGCCTGCGGGATCGCAACAGTCCGGCTGTTTGGAAAGTTTTAAGGCTGTTTGCTTTCGTGGACTGGTTCCAAGTGAGGCACATGTTTTTCAAAAATGAATGCCAAAGATAACAAAAAATGCAAAGGAAAGGGGAAAGGGAGACTTATCCAGAATATACCCGTGCACCGGGATAAGACTTACTAAACAGCAGAGTGTTCAAGGGCACTTGGCCCTCCACCACATTTAGAATGACCCAGAAAAACGGAGGTTAAAAACAATGTACATAATCACTTGGAAGACAATGATTTGGGGCCCTGAGTGTGTTACATCTTCTTCTCGTCATTTGGGCCACTGGCCACTGCACTGTTGTTATTTAAGCTGTTTACAGCTATATTTGAGTGGGCTTTGTGGACAATTTTGTTTCCAAGTAATTTTTTCTAAAAACATTCTAATTACTGTTCCTTGTCATTAACTACTGTAATTTGTTTTCAGGGCTGAGGGTCAGCACTATAATTGAGTATAGAGCACTGAATGGGTTCACATGACCACTTGGTACACCTCCCTGTTAAACTTAGTGCTGTTACTTGAACCCACTTTAGATTAAAAAGAGTAGGCCATTTACATCTTTGAAGAAGATAATGAAAGATGATTATTTTGGTGTTATTCAAATTTAGCACTTACATAGCACTTTGATTTCCAAAGGCATTACAATCATTTATTAATTACCCAGCCCTGTACCCTTGAGCTCTAAACCATTTGGAGCCTCTCTGATTTCTAGATAAACCCCTGAGGCTGGGGGAGGGGAGTTGGCTGGTGAGAGGTTCCTCCTTTCCTGTTAGGGTTCCCACCCTTTTTCCAGGCCACCCCACCCGACTGGGATCTGCACAGGCTGGCTTCCCTGCTGTGTTTGAAGTTTTGTGTTTGATGTTCTCTGAATGTGTGTATAAAATACATTCCAAAGCCATATAGATTATTTTTGGATTATTGATGTTTTGGATTTTCCCTATTATAATACACTTCCATTCATTCATTGACCCCTTCATTAAAACCTGTATTGAGTTCCCGTCTATGTCAGGCAGTGAGCATGGCTCTGGGGAGAAGAGAGCTACAGCAGTGAAAACAGCTAAGAAAACAACTGAAAATACTGTCAGGTCGGGGTGTGAGATGGCATCTGAAGAAAGTACTATGGGAGACCCAGTGGGGTTGTTTCTTCTTGGGAGGGCAGGAGTGGTGATTTTGAGCTGACCTGGAAACTCTAGTTTCTATGTGTGTGCATTGGGTGGGAAGTGGTGAGAAAAAGGTGAAGAAGAGATGGAGATACACAGCATTTTTTCTGGGAGACAAAACAACATAGAAAATAGGAACTCAAGAGGAGAGTAAGTCAGTTATCTGCCCTGGTTAGAGGGTTTGTTGTAAGGAATGATAGTAAATGAGGCTGGAAAAAATCGTTTACAGGACTGGCTAGTTTTGAATTGCCTGCTGATCAGGGTGGGCTGCCCCAATAAAGTGGTGTCTCCCCAACTGGACATAAGTGATTAGAAATAGCCAGAAATGGGGCCGACTGAATAGCACATTGGTTAAGAGTTGACTTGGGATGCCAGAGGGCCCTGGTTCGGATCCCACAAATGAGGGCCAGTGACGCTGCCCTCTACAGCTAAGATGCTGAACAACAGCTTGACCTGGAGCTGGGTTGCCGTGAGTCGCCCGCGACAGCGTAGGCTGCAGCCCCTGCTGCAGTGGGTTGCCAGGGCTACCGTGTGTAGCCAGCAGCCAGCATGAGCGGCCAGTAGCCACAGTGAGTGGCCGTCCAG
>NW_017731400.1:2823465-2987154 GCF_001890085.2 Hipposideros armiger
GTGCCAACTTGGGCCAGTGAAGCAACGTCCTCCACAACTAGACTGAAGAACAAAATGACAGCAACTTGTCTGTTCCCCTTCCCTCAATTCCCCAGCGCTGTTCCCATCCCCCAATTCCCCAATAAAAATATTAAAAAAAAAAAAGAAATAGCCAGAAATGTAGAGAAAGAAATAGGGACAATTGCATATACTGTATGAGAGAAAGTTACAGAGAGAGATAAATTAAATGAATGAAAAAACCAGTGACCAAACAACCAAGAGAACCAAAACAAATCCAAGAGAATTGGCTTTAGGAAGGAAAATTGGTAATTAAGTGAGGGATAAATTATATGGAACAATGTTGAAAAGAACAAGATTGACTCAAGAGGGTTTTCTGATTTTACGTAAGTAGATAAATCATATCTTAAATAACATGGGCTTCACTCACCAATTCGTTCACTTATTTGTAGGCGATGAAAGAGCTTAACACTCTGTGAGTTTCAGATCTTATGTACTCATTGATTCCTCTGTCTCTGCTCCCTTCTGACTTTTTGTCTCCACCCTGTACCCAATCCAAGGTTCATACCATGCTCCATTTTATGCTAACTTCCACAGGAAAGCCAATCCTATCAATGATATCAATGTGATTTCTACAGTTTATGGAGATGTTTGGGATGTTGGGAGTGTGGGTCATGTCACATCCTTTTATGACTTCCTTCTCCTCAGAACCACCCTCCTTCTAAAGCCTCCCTCTGACTCAAACAAGTGGCCCTCCCATCTGCTCTGAGCCTAAGCACTCCACATAACTGTCCCTGATGCAAAATCGTGGTATATAACAATGCAACATATAATAATAAAGTCGGAGTAACTACCAGTTTTTGAGCATCTACTATGTGCCAGATCACAAACTAGGAGCTTACCTACATTATTTCATCTGACTCTCCAACTCTTTGAGGCAGGTATGTAATAGACAATGAAAGAGAAACACAGAGGGCCTAAGGGATGTGCACAAAGGAATCCAAATTCTAAGAGGCAGACGATCAGTCCCCAAAGTGTGACATCTTAACAAAGTGTTACATTAAAATTGCCTTCAGTTACTCAATGCTGAAGACACATTGTCCTAGGCATCCTCTGGATAAGTACGAAATAGGCTACAGCACAATTGTGTACAGGAACCTCAGTTATTCAGAATGAAGAATCAAGCAGGGGGGATAGCTCAGAAGTAGAGCAGTTGACTATAGAATAAAAAAATCAGTGAATGAGGTATTGATATATAAGTTAATGTCTCTGATAGTTAAAATGATGGTCCTCTAAATATTGAGCCTTTTCACTCTTTACACATTTTGGTGAGAAATCTTTCCAAAAGTTGATAGAACACAGTGAACTTCATCTGACTGCTTCTAGGAGATTTGTTTTTGAGACACTGAAAGCATTTGTTATTGTACGGAGTGTATCAGTGAGGCCGCCAGGAATCAGGGCCTTTACAGCAGTGGGTGGTTCTTACATGGGTTTTCACTCAGTGCCACACCTCCCCCTCATTGTAGGTGGAGTTTTGCCCTCCCCAAATTTATATATTAAAGTCCTAATACCCAATACCTTAGAGTGGGACCTTATTTGGAGATAGGGTTTATAGAGAGGTCATCAAGTTAAAATGAAGTCATTATGGTGGGTCCTAATCCAATATGACTGGTGTCCTTATAAGAAGAGGATATTTGGACACTGAAACTCTCAGAAAGGGAAGATATACGAAGAAGATGGTCATCTAAAAGCCAAGGAGAAAAATCTGGAATAGATCCTTCCCTCACAGCCCTCAGAGGAACCAACCTACCAACACCTTGATTTTAGACTTATGAGCCTTCAGAAATGAGAGACAATAAATCTCTGTCTTTTAAGCCACCCAGCCTGTAGTTCTTGGTTACAGCACCCAAGCAAACTAATATGCCGCTCCCACTCTATGAGAGTTGGAAACCCCTCTGCCTTCCTTACATTTGTCAACATGAATAAGAACCAAGAGAAATGACAGTGCTTTGATGAGCTGCCATGTGTTGCACAAGGTACTAGATAGTGAGCTGTCCTAAAAGAGTTTCCTTTGAGTTAATCTGCTCAAATGATTGAGTGTATAAGAACAAGTATTTGAATATTACTTTTCCTGAATTAAAAAAAAAAAAGACAGGAATGAGTTACTTTGGGGCCTGTAACAGCTTTTAAGCCTGACCCACACTGTAGCAGGTGCTGATTCTAACACAGATGGACACATCTATAAGATTACCGGAGAGCACCAGTAGTATTCCAAATGGATCTTAAAACAAGTATATGCAGTTTCTTATTTAAGATGTGTAAATAAAATTGGCAGCCAAGTCAGCAGCCTTTTGTCTATTCCTTTTATAAAGTAATTTTCAAGACAAGCTCAAACATAACTCTCACAGTTGGTTACTAGAGGAGTTAATGACTCCAAGCTCAAAAGGAATGACTTTTTTGAATTATCCATTTGACAAAAGTGTCCCTAAGGCGACACTTTTTACCCCCTGCTTACTCCCCTACCTGAAGTTAGTGGCTGTGTAATAATTAGTTGAAGCTGACTCTCAGGAAACACTAACCCTTGTCTTTTCTTTTTTAAGAATACTGAGTTCACAGAAGACAAGTAATTCTAAATTACCTGGAAGCTTCCTGTTAGGTGGACTGAAAGTTTCCTGGTAAATATTTTCTACAAACTACCCAAATGAAGAACCATTCATCTCAGTGGGACCAACTTGCTATGAAAGCAGTTAATTGCCTACATGAAATGATTAGAGAGCTCACAGAAATGTGTCCCTCTCCAAAGCTTTTCCTTCACTGGCTTTTTGAAAATGTCTGAATTTTACCACAGATACATCAGTTTTAGAGTTAATCACTGTTTTCACCTCTGCACCAAAATGTAACACCCCTGGAAGAAGTAACTTCTGGTTCCTACCAAACCCACCTATGTGGATGGGGACTCAACAGAAACAGGTCATAAGGGACATACCAGGTCCTGGAGCAGGAGGCTTACTTGTGCAGGGGGCATGGGGGCAACTGGTAGCAGAGGAGCCCAAAATACAGAACCCTGCCATCAGTGCTGAGAATCACAGGGCTGGTCTCCTTTATTATGAACAGGGTTGGACTTCCTCTTATTGGGAATCAAATACACATAGTTCAGAGTTCAGTGGTACTTCCTGGGTAAGAAACCCATTATTGGATGAACAGGTAACATTTTCAGTTGCTTGCACATTTTAATAAGAATTGGGCTTTTGTGTCTAATTTTCTATGTGATCAAAATGATGCTAGCTAGATGAGATGCCTGGCCCCCAGTGGGGCCTGAGTGGACAAGGTCACCAAAAAGGATAAAACAGGAAACTGAAGACAAAATTCCAGCTTCCAGAATGGTGAAAAAATAAATTTCTGTTGCTTACACCATCCTGTTTATGGTACTTTGTTATGGCAGCTCTAGCAAACTAATGCACTTGCCTTGCTTTAGTCTCTTTATTTATGTGAAGTTCAATGGAAGATTAGATGGCCCGCCAAGTAGTGCATTGGTTAAGAGTTGGCTTGGGACGCCAACTCTGAGCAGCAGGGCCCTGGTTTGGATCCCACATGAGGTCCAGTGATGCTGCGCCCTCTACAGCTAAGATGGTAAACAACGGCTCAACCTGGAGCTGGGCTGCCGTGAGTTGCCAGCAAAGGCGTAGGCTGCAGCCCCTGCTGCAGTGGGCTGCCATGGGCTACCATGAGCGGCTGGCAGCCGGCGCTAGTGGCCATCTAATGGCCAGCGACGGACTGCCTCACCCGGGAAGAGCACAATGATAATACCAACATGGGCCAGTGAAGCTACGTCCTCCACAACTAGACTGAAGAACAAAAGTACAGCAACTTATCTTTTCCCCTTCCCAGATTCCCCAACGCTGTTCCCCTCCCCCAATTCCCCAATAAAATCTTAAAAAACAAACAAACAAAAAGATTAGAAAGGACTTTTCCCAAATACTTTGCTTCTTTTTGTAGTGAGCTACAACTATAAACTCAACTTACATCCCACCCTCCTGGAACACTTAAAATATATTAATATCTGTTAAGTCTTGTTCTTGGTAAGACAGTGGGGTAAGTAACCCAGCCCGCCCACCTTTAAAAACATATACCAAGAGGAGATGATGAGGTAGTCCTAAATGTAGGAAGAGTTCATGTAAGTTCAAATGTAAGGAGTTAGAGATGATTATCACTAGTAATCAATGCTTCCTATGGGTCAGCACTTTAAATGAACAGACTCAATTTTTATGACAGTTCTAGGATTTGAATTTTAATGCACACTAATGAGGTAATTATTATTCTATCTCCCTATACAAATGAGAAAGGTGAAGCATGGAGAAATTAGGAAACTTCCTTAAGATCACACAACAAGTAGCTGAAAAAGAGGGATTTAAAATGCAGCAGTTGGACTCTAGAGCTTGAACTTGTAATCACTCTGCTATTCTGCAAAGACATTTAATTTTAGCAATAGAAAACCAAAATGAAGTGGGAATCCTATCTCATGCCATGTACAGAAATGGATTGAAGACCTAAATGTAAGAACGAACTATAAAACTCTGAGAAGAAAACACAAATATAAATCTTTTTGACCTGGGGTTAGGCAATGGATTCTTGGACATGATACCAAAAACATAAACAACAAAAGAAGAAATAAATAAATTGGACTTTATTAAAATTAAAAACCTTTGTGTTTCAAAGGACACTATCAAGAAAGTGAACAGACATTCCTCCAAATATTGTCTATTTGTAAATCATATATCACAGAAGGGTCTAGTCTATAGAATATATAACAAACTCTTAAAACTCAACAACAAAAAGACAAACAACCCAAAACAAAAACCAGCAAAGGACCTGAAGAGACATTTCTCCAAAGAAGATATACAATGGCAAACAAGCATATGTAAAAGGTGCTCAATATCAATATTAGTCATCAGAGAAATGTAAACCAAAACCACAGTGAGATATCACCTCACACCCATCAGGATGGCTATAATTAAAAAGTAAAATTAAAAAATCCAGCAACAAGTATTAGGGAGGGTGTGCATACCTTACGGGTGAGAATGTAAAATGGTGTAGCAGCTGTAGGAAACAGTTTGGCAATACTTTATAAAGTTGAACATAGTTACCATATAAACCCTCCAAATTCATTTCTGTACATATACAAGAGACTTGAAAACATATTTCCACACAAAAACTTATACATGAGTATTCATTGCAGTTTTATTCATAATAGAAAGTAGAAACAAACTAAATGTTCAAAAAATGATGAACATATAAACAAAATATGGTACATATTCATACAATGGAATATTGGGCAGCCATAAAAAGGAATTAATTACTGATACATCCACACCACAGATGAACCTTAAAAATATGCTATGTGAAAAAATCCATGTAAAGAGCACATAGTGCATGATTCCATTTATATGAAATGTCCAGAATAGGCAAATCTATAGAAACAGAAAGTAGATTAGTGGTTGTCAAAGGTTGAGAGGCCTGGAGGGGGAATAGGGAGTGATCATTAATGAGTTAGGGTTTCTTTTTAGGATAGTGAAAATGTGATGATTGCCAACTTTGTGAATATACTAAAAACCACTTAATTGTATTCTTCTAAGGGTGAATTTAATGGTATATGAATTATATCCCTTGAAAAAAATGTAGGTCCCTTAAATAAATTTTAGCCAAGATGAAAACCAAATGATTTTAGATGTACTTTGTTTGTTTGTTAGGAAGTATCTTTGGAAGAAAAAAACGTTTGTCCGTTGCCATTAATATATGTGCATCTTAAAAATAAGGTTAATGCTCCAAAGGTGACTTTCAAACTGACTTAAAATAGCTGTGTTACACATACTGATAATATGGTAATGCTTTATCTAATATATAATAATAATAATAATACTATTTCTGTGGAAATAGTTGAAGAAAATATCTAAGTTGCTTTTGGAAAAAGGAAATTTCAGCTTTGCTTTGGACTAAAACTTTCTCAAAATAATTGAGAATCAAAATGAACAGGATTTCATGGAGATTTTTTTTAATTCAGTAAATTTTAATAAGATTTACAGATATTGAAAATGCAGAATTTTTTTGGTTTTAATTTTAAGAAAGATGGTTGTGTTGACTATTTGGGCTATGAGGATTGTCTGGGATTCTGACCACCTGATTTGAATTTCTGTTAACTGAACAATGTGATACAAATGAAAAATGTTGATGATCTATCATCTGGGTCTTTCTTGTAGTTAGGGAAGACCAGTAAAACAAATGGGCCAGAAATCCCTATAATTGCCCCAGAGTCTAACAATCCATGTTTCATATAAACATATGTGCTCATCACACTTACTTATGCACATACTTATGCACATACTTACTTATCCACATACTTACTTATGCACAGACGCTCAGCATGATGCATGGATAGGGCAGATGTGCTCACACCTGGGCTTTCTCTTTTGACTCTGCCATTGGTAAAAGACTTTGGGCAAGTTTCTTAATCTCTTTGAACATGAGTTTTCCTACTTGTAAAATGGGCAATACAATATCTCATTAGCAGGGGATTTGCCACCATTCAACGAGACAACAAGTTGAAAGTGCCTGACACATGTTTCGTGACCTAGGGCCTGTGCTGCTGATGGAGGCCATGATGATGAGTGATACCAAGATCCCAAACGAGACAAGTTCCTGCAGAACTAATCCTCTGAGCACAGGGCTAGACGCGGAGTAGATCCTAAACAAATACATGTGAGTCGATTAGTTATTTCCTACTGGAAACCACTTGGATCAAAAACATTTGTCTTCTGGTTTGTTGTCCCTTCTCAAGTGACGTCCCACCCCTAGACTTTCACACGTCTTCTTTCACTAGCAAATGCACCTTCCCCATTCATAAACACTGGCTAGGGGCAGGCTACTCTAGGACATTATTTCCTTCTGATTATATTTTCCCCATCTAAGAAAGTTTACTCATTCTGTATTATGCCAAACCGCATAATCTGGAAGAACGAACTTCAACTCCAGTTGGAAAGACATAATTGGGTCACAGCCATTGCTGGGAAAGTTATAGTCTTTGTTTAAATTATTATTTTAACTGGCCAAATGCCTTTTCTTCCCAGATTAATAATCTCTGCATCGTGCCTGAAACCTTGATGTTATTTTCACTTTTACGCTAAATTTCACCAGATTTAAAAGGAAGGGAAAAAAAGCATATCCTTAATTCCAGGAGTCAAAACTCTGGTGAGTTTTTCTAATTTCCTTTTCAGAGAGCTAAGCTTTGAAAATAAATCTCCCCACATTGGTTTTAGTTCCCTTCAGCCCATCCATCTAGGCAGCTACTTTCACTGGAAAAAGTAAATAATATTTGGTTATTATTCACTTATTTGTTTCAGAGGAACTTCGCCCTGCCCCAGTTTAAACCATACATATTAACATTAGTCCAATAAAGAATACAATACTTGGGGGCCAAATCAGTTTCAGACAGTTGCATTGAGATATTACAGTACATTGAATTATGTACAACAGGCTCAAGCCAATACTGTTGCCCCCACACAAATGATCAATTATTACTAAACCTAAAAGTTAAGACATAAGCTAAAGTCAAAGCATAAAATGAAAGTGTTGGTTCTGCAATATGTTTAATCAAATATAAAGTTTTGAAACCATTCAGCTAATTCTCAAATGTTCTCTATTAACTAACTGGGCTACTGAAACCTAAAGTAATCCCAAAACTTTATTTTTGCCTCCTCCAAGATAAAACTAGAATCTCTGGTTGGTAACAAGGGAAATAATTTACTGGTTTCCATGTCTTTCTTTTTCTCTGTCACCCTCTCACCTTCAAGTTCTGAAATAGCCAAAAGTCAGGACTACGTTAATCCCTGACCCAAGGGCGAGTTCATTTATAGCTTGTAAAACTAGCCTCTGAAAATCTGCAGCTGACTGCAATTCCAGGAAGATTTCTGAGGAAGAGACAGTCCAGTAGATCAATTGAGGAGGCTGCAGTTAACATGTCACCATGGGGCCCACCCTTGGCCAGTCAGCCCAGCGCCCGCCCCACTGAGGAGGCATTTGTGTGAGAGAATGATAATTGCCCTCGGATGTTAATTCTTCTCCCCAGCTTCCTCTCAACAGTCTGTTATTGATTTATTGTCTGTATATTTGTCTAAACCCTAAAGCTATTTATCTTTTCACCAGGGTAACAAGTTCTGTACACGTCCAATATACTACCTAATATAGAACTTCTTTTTTCCTTTTCCCCTTAAACTAGCTATTTTAAGCTTCAAAAAGATTCAAGACTTGGGGAACAAGTCCTTCACAGATTTTTCCCTACCTTTCATGATTTTATGGACTTTCATCAGTCCCCTTCAGCTTTAGTCTTTTATCGCCAACACTTTCATACCAGCAATCATTGCGAAAGTGGGTTGGGGAGAGGAGATGGTAAACTGTCAGGGAGACAATGGGATGAAAGAACTTGATGGGGGACTGGGAGAAAGATGAAGGCTTGAAGAATTGACCATTGCACAAGAAAAGGCTTCTGGTAAAATACCAGTGATAACCTGGAAGAAAGTTCTTCACATTAATTTATTTGGCCCTTTCAAGTGGTGCACACCTGAAAGAAAGAGATACAGGTTAAATCTATTGCCACACATGCCAATAGTGGCAATAGATTTAAAACAGTCTTTCTATAATAAAGACTTTCAAAGTCACATTTATTAAAACCCTGTTGACAAAAAGTTCCCAATTGTATGATTCCATTTATATGAAATATCCAGAATAGGTAAATCCATAGAGACAGAAAGCAGGATTATGGCTGCCAGGGGCTGGGGTGAGTTGGGGAACAGGAAGTGACTTCTAAATGTTTATGGGGTTTCCTTTTGGGTGGATGCAAAGGTTTTGAAATTAGAAAAAGATGACGCTTGAACAATATTGTGGATGTACAAAATACCATTGAATTACATACTTTAAAATAGTTAATTCTATATTATGTGACATTAGACTCAATAAATTATAACCCTTTCTCAACATATATACATATTCAATTTAACAGATATTTTTGTGCCAACAATGTGCTGTCCACCTTACAACAATTGGGGATTCATCAATGGAAAAGATAAACTTACCCAGCTTTTACGGAGTTTTTACAAATTAACCATGAAATCATCATGCAGTATGGGAATCTCTGTAACAGGAAAAGCAAAGACATTTAACCCAAATTTAGAGGATCGTGGAAGATTTCCTACAGAAGTAACACTTAAACAGAATGTAAAGGTGCCATTCATTCCACAAATGTGTGCTAACCAGCTAGAATGTACCTGTCATTGATACAGGTCCTAAGGACACAGCAGTCAACAAAAGAAGTCCTGCCTTCATAAACCTACTGTAATGAGAGACAAAGGAAACAAGTAAGTATAAAAGTATAAATGATGAATGCCACAGAGAAAAGGAACATAGGGTAGGTGGGTAGAGAGGTGTGCGTGGGGAAGAAAGGTCCAGATGCTGCTTCAGACAGTTGGCTCAAGGGCACCGTCACCGGTAAGCTGACATGTGAGCAGAAAACCAGTGTTAGTGAGCGAGGAAGCCAAGATGCTATCTAGGGAAACAGCAATCAGGGCAATATGGTCACATCAAGGGAAAGACCCAGATGAAGAATAATTCGTGGTGAGCTCAAGGGAAAAACAGGACAGTGGGCCTGGAACACTGAACGAGAAGAAGAGGGGCAGAAAATGGAATTGGAAGGATCACATGTGGCCTTGTTGTCCATAGGACATTGGTTTGATTCTAAAATGGGAAGACTTTGGATGATTTTAAGCAGAGCTGCAATTTTTAAATGACCCCTCTAGCTGCTTTGCAGAGAAAGCAGACTATAAGGGCACAGGTGAGGAAATGGAGAGATGAGTTAGGGAGCTGTTGCATTGAACCAGACAAGAGACGGGGGAGGTGTGGGGTGAGGAGCTTTAGGCCGGATATAGACATGGAGGCAGTAAGAAATAACTAGACTCTGGGTAGGTGTTCTTTGAAGGTGGAGCCAACAATTTTGCTGATGGCTTGGATGTTCTGGGAGATGAGATAACATCAAGAGATTTGGCCTGATTGAAGGGAAGGATAGAGCTGACATTGAAATGGGGATGACTATAGGAGAACAGGCTTGATGGATGGGAATCACAAATTAAGTTCTGAACATGATAGGTTTGAGATGCCTGTGGGACATCTAAGTGGTGATATTGAATAAGAAGCAGGAGTTCAGGTAGAAGTCTGGACTGAGGGACAACAGCAGTTTGAGAGATGTCAGCAATCAGATGGTATTTAAGCCATGAAACTGGATGAGACGCCCTAGGGGTGAGTTACTCAATGTTTGAAAGTCAACTAAAAAATAGACAGCCCTAAGTTTTACACTAAGCAGATCATTTATGTGGATCTGGCATATAAATGCCTGCTGAGTTTCCTTTAAGCTCTGTGCTGAGTTTCCTTTAAGCTCTGTGCTGAGTTTCCTTTAAGCTCTGTAAAGACTGCTTCTACAGAGCTTAAAGGAAACTCAGCAGGCATTTATATGCCAGATCCAGTTTTCACCAGACATCTCAAAATGGCTCAGGAAAGAGAGTCAACACATATGTACAGATAGGAAAGACAACATGTCTCTGAAGATAGATAGGAGCTGATTTCAAAGGAGAGGCCTGAGAGTCATTGATTACAGCTTGCTTGTCACATTGCCTCCTCTTTTCTATAGATTTCAGGGAAATTGGGTACTTAATAAGAACAGTATCCCAGCTCAAGAAAGCTAGAAATACAGAATGGATTGCTATGAGTTTATCACCATTTGTTTCATTTCCTTTTATAGCATTTGTATTTCTAGTAAGACAACTGAAAGAACCTTTCAGAATATATAGCATGAGAATTTTTAACCAACAACATCCTTTTCTTTTCACTCTTTCCGCCAGCAGAGTGGTAAGGAATAGACCAACTTTTGCTGTTGGAGGGACTGGTTGTGTTATACAGAGCTCGATCTTTAGATAGACCTGGGTATTGATGGCCCCAAATGCCTATCTCCTTCTCTAGCTACTCACGGGGACTTCTATGACCTCTTCTAGGTACTGGAAGACCCTTAGGACAGGGGTCCCCTCGAACATGTGCCTGATGATCGAACATGGATTTGCAACATGATGCTAACACAGATAGAAATTTCAGTTTGTCCTTATAATGTGTCCAAGTGAATAGCTCTTTATGGTTACCCTACAGGATGTTTTTGGTTTGTCTTACTACCTTTCCTTTGGCTCTCATTCATGCCAATTCCCCATTATTAACCCAGAACTCTCACATTTACTGGTAACCTTATTAAAGTTAGACTCTGCATTTCATAATCCCTGATGGTAACACTGGTTCAATTTGCTGACACGCTTAACCTGACCAAAATTACTTGGGCAAAGAACTCTCTTAAGAACCATTGATTACACTTAGTCCTTTCCTGGGGCAAAAAGCTTTCATTTCCTTTGAGACAAGATCCTTCCCTGCAGAACCAGACGTGTTTCCCAGTAAAGCTACCCAAAACTCTATTACTGCCAGTTGTTAGTGGACAGTAACACATGATCTGCTCGGACAGAGCCAAGCATACAAATAAAGGTATTTGGTGGCCTCTGCCTGGTATGATTTAAGGACACTGGAGAGGTTCCTTTGCAGAACTCTCTCCCAGAATACCTGGGCCCTGGTGCCGGAAACTCTACCACGAGTGAATCATTGCTTTACACTAAGCCTTGCCTTCTGGAAAACATTCTTCAAAGAGGTATCATATTTAAGTCAGTTGGTGGTCAAGAGGGTGGGAAGAGGACACAACAAAAAGAGGAAAAGGGAAGAGAGTTGAAATAAAGGTGGTAACATAAAACTTTGTGTGCTGAGAGTTTTAGTAAGGACTGTATTGCAACATTGGTGCAAACAGAGTAGGTAACAATTATGAGAGAACGATTCCAGTATGGCTGAAACCCACAGGCACACACCTAGCGTGGTCTTATTAATTACTTATAGGAAAGCTTAATAAATAAGTGCAGATTCAACCTGATTTGTAATTAGCTTACTAATTCAATATAAATTATAGGTTTCTTTAGGACAGTGATTCTCAATTGTGGGCAATTTTGCCCCACTTTCCCAGGGGTTATTGGCAATATCTGGAGACATTGTTGGTTGTCACAGTTGGTGGGGGGTGCTACTGTCAAGGGGGGAGAGGCCAAGGATGCTGCTAAACATCCTACAATGCACAGGAAAGCCTCTCCTAAAAAAAGAATATGTAGCCCAAAATGTCAGTTATGTTGCATTTGAGAAACCCTTCTTTAGGGTTATAGACAAGTTGCCAGGGTTGTAGAAATGATAGAACTGTAATATAGCAATTTCCAGTTATATCTTGCACAGGAATAACAACACATGGATATACAGCATGAATGCAAAAGTGGCCCTTGAAAGCTGTTCATCTTCAGAAATTCATTGTTATGTTGAGCCCCACAGTGTGTTATCTGGAGAGTTGGCTTTCTGTCCCTACATTTGATTCATTCATCACCATCTCAGTTGCCAGAAGGGGAAGGCTAAGCATCTCAGCCAATTCATTTAAGAGGCCCTGGGCCCCTGCTACAGTGATGCTGCCACCGGGCTATCACCCAAAACACCCTAAAGTTTCTCAATACCTAAACTATGTCATGAGCTCTGCTTGGTTACAGGAACTGAAAATGAAAATGAAAAGGGCAGTGCAAAGACCAACATGGTGATGGGGTATCATGTGCAAAAGGGTTGAGTGCAACTGTTCATGCTTAAAAGAATGTAATCACTCCACACCACAGCCTATAAATACAGAAGGCTCCTTCCCAGTCAGGGAAAGGTGCCTTAGAGCATGAGCTCACCCTTCTCCATTCCTTGATCAAAGAATAAAGTTTCTGCTCTGCTTTACTGAACTCAGACTCATTCTATTGGTGCGGACAGCCCTAGGCAGAAGGACCTTAGTTTGGGTCCCTGCCTGGAAGGGTCAGTAACAGTACTTCTAATCAGTGAGTTCATGCAAGAAAATTTCCTATAAATAACTCAATTAATGTATCTTGATGAGTGCCACAAATGCTTTAGTTCCCAGCTTCTGATTGTTTCAACCAAATTAACGACAGGCAGATGCCATGTGAGGCCATCTTCTTCCTGGCCTCTTCTGTATTTATTTCCCCTCTGATGGGAGTAATCCCCTTCTAACTCCCCCAGCACAGTGTGCTCTCTTTAGCTCTCATCCATTCACCTTCTTCTCCATCCCACCCCTTCCTTCCCCAAGAGCAAGGGCAGGTGACTAAGAGAAAGGCCTGCCATCACTTACTTCCTTTTACTGATCGATGCACTTTAATGGCAATTCATCCCCAGGAAACTATTACTTCATAGGATATTTCTAGAATAAAAGTTTCCTTTTCCATCCTACACTTGGGCAAAGCTTCTCTAGACTTTAAAAGCAACAGAGAGATCTTGGATGAGGGCAAACCAAGTCCAGAAATTTCACTAAGCCTATTGCTTTGTCTGAAGGTAAGTCTGATTTAGTCTTGAAAAGTCATTTGGGAAAGAAGGGAAGTGTTATAATAGGTGTATGCGCACAAGGGACCCAACCACGAGTCTTTGTTACCCCTGGATTTAGGGACAACCACCAACTTTGCTAACCTGGGAGTAGAAGTAATTTTTTCAATCTTTCCTGAATCCAAACAAACCATATCCTAAAAAAAACCCAAAAACAACAACAACAACAACAAAAAATAATAAACACCTCTTCTGGCAATCCTCTCCCTGAGGCTTTCGTCTGGTTTCAATCAATCAATCAATTAATTCTTCCCCTTAGCACCAAGGCTTCTAGACACCTATTTAATAAATTCTTGAACGTATCTACTGGAGCCTACAATAACATTGGAAGACTCTTTTTCTTTTAGTACCAGAAGTGCCCTGATGGAACCCTCCGTTAGCCCTCCTGCATTCTGACTCTGGTTATAAAGTTTCTGATAATACATGTCTCTGGAATGCACCCCCTTGGCTAATGGAAGCATCTCTGTACTGCAGTCACGATCCCTGTTCAGGAGGCTCTGGTTTTAACCTGATTGGAACCTGACTGGTATCTGTAGGATAAAAGAGAAATGTTGCTGAGTCGTGAAGAGAATATGTCCAGACCTCCAGCCAGAGGGAGAAAAGGAAGGAGGGTGGGAGGGAACCGAACTAATCTTCATTCTTCCAGCAGAGATACAGGGGCTGGGAACCATCTCATCCATAACAACCACATCATGGCTCACTCCCTTTTATGCTCCTTTCCATAAGGCACTTAGAGAAGAAAAAAAGAAAATTAAGTCTCTCTTTCCTCCTAGCCTTTATTCTTTTAGCCAAGTTGTGACAAGCCACTGGTTTCTACCCCATAAATTATTTAAAATTCCACCTTCACATTGGGATTGGAAAATCAATCTCCCTGATTAAAAAATGACCAGCTTCATGTTTCCAAACATCTCTTTAATCTTTTAATTATGTCTGGTTACAGACAGCATGAGTCTCAGAGAAGCAGAGAAATATACTCTGTGCTAACTGAATTCAAAAGATCTATAAGTCCATCAGCCTTTTCACTTAACCATCTGGCATTGTTACTGTGAGGTAGGACTGTTTGTAGAAATACTGCCAGAAGACTAGAATCTTAATATACTCCTATTTCAATGTCACATGTAAAGTCTTGTTGTTTCTAATTTCTCCAACTAAATTAAATATTATGGGATAGAACTGGAGACTCTGTAGATATAAATGACAGTTTAATAAAAAGCACTGAGGCATGTGAATGTTCGTGTACAGGCCTGAGAATTCAACCAAAACCCACCATCATAAACAGAGGGAGCCAAAGTAACCCAGCTAAATGTATATATTTACAAATTGACTCCTGATGCCAAGAGTTTTGGAAGAAGAATTACAATTCTCCATCAAAAACTGGTCCTCTCTATTCACCTAGATGAAAAATGGTGTCCAGAAGGCTTTTAAATATAAGCAATAGATTATTGAGTGCAAAAAAAGGAGAGGGGGATCAAGGTAAGCCTTACCGTGATTCTTGGAGAAGTCATTTATTACGTGCATGGCCTGCAAATGCAGTGAAGTCTACAATAATGTGGCCCAAGAAACCAAAGTGTTTCAAAACCCGAAACACAAACATGCAGCCAGCTATTCTGAACTCTACATCCCAAGGACCATCAGCAGAAATCCCTGCTGACTAATCAGTTTGCTTAAACACTGTAAACCACTGTTTGAAAATATTCTTGCCATGATATGAATTGCACTGTAAATTTCACAGCCTCTTTTACAAGTGTCGAGTGGAGGAAAAGCACCACATCTAACATTTAAAGGTCCAGTCTAAACAGAGACGAGATTGGAGACTCCAGCGAGACACCGCACAGTTGAAAGGGCAGATTCTGAGTCCCTCACCTATACGTCTTTGCACGGTTGGGATGTTTGGGCAGATAAGACACCAGCGAACCAGAAGTGCCACAATAAATGACTGTAGGTAAGAAGAGAGAGTCATTGGGAAGTGTCAGCGGTAGTGAACCACTTTAGCAGTCTAACCTCCTTTCGGCCTGGCAAGTTCAGTGGGGTTTCCTCCATCAAGCCAAGGTGGGGCATGGACAGTATCCACTGGAGATGACGTGCTCCATGGTCTTGCCATCATGTGCATATGATAACGTGAATCTGTATAGCTCTTGAACTTGAAAGACAACCTCCTTATCTATCTTTGTGTTTCATGGACCACACCTGAAATCTCTTGGAAATAATAAAAACTTGCATTCTCCAAGAGTACTCTGAAAAAAGATGATTTAACTCATGTCCCTTACAAGAGTGAACAAACTTTTTCTAATCTCAGCACTCGATGACTCAAAAATCCAGCCTTGAGCTCTTCCAGACACTGCAGCTAAGCTGATATGGTATTATAATGGCCTAATCATTTCCCTTATAAAATCAATGTTTAAGTGTTGCATATTTATGTCCTTACAATTTTATTTTTAACTCTTTTTGTCTGAAGCACTATAATCTCCAAAGAACACATTGAACCTGTTCCTTCTTATGGGATTGAAAGCACTGCCCTTCTGATCTAACCTTATTTAAAGATAAAGGCAGGAACAGTGAATCAAAATAAGCCATCAAACATTCATTAGGGATCTACATAGGCCAAATGATAGAGGGGTATAGGGATAAATATACATAGAGAGATTGATATAGACATATATTTAGATCGACAGGTATAGTTGGAGAGAGGGAGTTTAAAATCAAGAAAAATGTACTAAAATAATTAAATAAATACAAGGCAGAATAAAATAAATTCCAAACGAGAGGAAAACTAATTTGTGCAAAAAAGATAATACGTTTCCTTTTAGATATATTGATTATGAATTTCCTAAGAGGTGGAAATGAGTGTGTAGATTGGCTGTCATTAGCATAGAAGTTGTGATTAGACCCCTTGGAGTAGATGGGATTCCCCTGGGGGAAAACATGAAAGAAAAAGGCATGATCAGCGATAATACTGGAGAATAAAAATAGTTCTTGTGGGGCCGGCCGAGTAGCTCAGTTGGTTAAGAGCGTGACCTCTGAGCAACAGGGTCACCGGTTCAATTCCCACACAGGCCAGTGAGCTGCGCCTGAGCTGAGCTGCCGCTGAGCAGCCAACAGGTGGCAGGATGGCTCAGCTGGTGAGAGCACGTGCTCCTAACAACAAGGTTGCCAGTTTGACACCCACAAGGCATGATGGGCTACACTTACCCACAACTTAAGATTGAACACGGCACCTTGAGCTGAGCTGCCGATGGGTGGCCGGATGGCTCAGTGGTTAGAGCTTGCTCTTTTAGCAACAAGGTTTCCGGTTTGGCTCCCACATGGGATGATGGGCTATGCCCATCCCCAACTAAGGTTGAACATGGCATCTTGAGCTGGGCAGTCACAAGCTGCCAAGGGGCAGCCAGATGGCGACCGGACTTAGCTGTGCCCTCCACAACTAAGATTGAAGAACAACTTGGCTGTTCCCGTTCCCCAATTCCCCAATAAAATCTTTAAAAAAAAAAGTGCTTGTGAAAGAGTTTAATCTAAAGAGTTGTTGCAAATAGTCAGGTGTTGCAGAGAGCTCAGGAAACACTAACAAATAAAAGGCTATTGGCTGGTACATTCTTTTGGAGAAAGTCATGTGCCAAGCACAATGGTGAATAAAAAGGAAGGCTTGGGGGTGACCGGTTAGCTCAGTTGGTTAGAGCATGGTGCTGATAATACCAGGATTGCCGGTTTGATCCCCGCATGGACCACTGTGAGCTGTGCTCTCCTTAAAAGAGTCAACTATGCCACTGTAGCATGAAAAACAATGTGTAATCAATGACAATGGCTGTTCCTCAATTAAAAAAAGAAAAAAAGGGAAGGCTTGGTCTCAGCCACAAAGGACCTCCAACAGAACAGGGAGGACAAAGCTAACCAAACTCAGTGCTACATTGTATAATGCCAATTCTACAATTGGGTGTTCTGTGAAGATCCAAGATGCGGTTGCCAAGGGGACTTTGACTCCACAGGGAGCAGAGGCAGATGCTGCCCAGATTGCTACAGACAGTAAAGACGACATTGAGTTAGGACTGCTTTTTTGTTTGTTTTTGTTTTTATTTTTTTTTTTACAAATATAATGTAATTGATATACTGTAACTGGCCGAGCTAAAAAATGATGGATTATTTAGCCAAATATTGCTCCTGCATTCATGAATGGAGTAGTGAATGGAAGATATGACTGGAAAAGGCCACACTCCAGCTCTGGAAATGAAAGCCACAAGCACATGAAAAAACACATGAACTCTTCATCTCACCATCTCCTCTCGCCTCTCACTGTCATTGCAGAGCCTCACAGCCAAAGACTCTTCTCTGGGGGCTACCAAAAAAAAAAAATGAATGCCAAATGGTGTTTGAAACTAAAAATGGAGACAATCTGGTGCTTCAAATACCTCACTTACCTCAGGGGTTCTTTATGTTCCATACCTCAGTGTACCTAGCGTTGGATTTAAAGTGGTATTTAGGCATTAAAAAACAGCGTTAGTGTTCCTTAGTTCTATTTGCAGCGCCACAAAACAAGTAATTCAGGAGCTCAAAAAAAATGGTGGCTTGGTAGTGTCAGCAGGTAGTTAAGGAAGTACAATTTGCAGGAAGAAAGCAGCAAATAATGATTCATATATCAGGAAAATACCTCAACCTGTGGAATCCAAATATTGTTTTATTTCTTCATTCAGTAAATATGCACTAAGTGCCAACCTCATGGCCAGCACTGCACTAAGTGTAGGGTTACGTGTAAGAATAGCATATGATCACTGCATTTAAGAAGTTCACTGCCTTGTGGTGGAGGAAGAAAAATAATATCTACCATTTATTCTGCATCTATAATACTTCCCATCAAGAACAACCGCTTTATCTGGTTTTGTTCATTTAATACAACAAATATGTGACTTACGTATTGTTACCTAAAGCTGACATAATAGGAAATTTAGGTGTAGCAAGAGCAAGTAACTTGACCAAGTCACACAGCTAATACGTGGAAACTCAGCTCCCCTGGCTTCAAAGATCACGCTCTTTGCCTGCATCACTGGACCTCCCTGAAATGAAGAAGACCCTCAACCTGTCCTCAGAGATATTCACAAATAATAACAATGACATGATTACTGTAATCATAACATCATTCTCAAGACTTACCCAGGGCTCTTCTCAGCACTGAAGAGCATTTTTGAACCCTCACACACTACTGGATCAACCCTGAAGAGCAAAGTTTGGAAAGTCTCCTGAGAAGAAGTTGTATTTAGAGGTTCTGTCCATCTCTGGTGATGTTTTGCTACATATACAGCCTGCTAAAATCTATCTATCTATCTATCTATCTATCTATCTATCTATCTATCTATCCATCCATCCATCTCCTACTATCTATCTACCTACCTATCTTCTATCTATGGCGTATAGTTATGTATATATCTAAGATACAGCATATAGGTATATGGACTCATTTCCAATCTTCACACTAGCCAGGGCCTTGGATTTCTACACGAAGAGCATCAAGAAAAAATGACCTAGGCGTTTCTATCGCCTTCAGGGGGAATGGTACTCCCATTGCATTGGGTGTATATTTCTAAATTAAGATGAATTACAATGCCTAATACTTATTTGTTTTCTTGTTAATCTTTCTCACTAGACTAAGAGGTTCTCTAGGCTAAGGACTCTGTTTCATTCACCATGATAGCTTCAGCTTATACAGTAATTAATTGCACTTATAGGGGGTCATTTTATTGTTTATTGAAGGAAAGAAGAAAACTGCAGCTCTAATAATTCATTATTATTGTTTTTAAGTTTACTTGCAAGAGTCTATGCTAAGTCCTAGAAGAATGATCGACACAAAACTGAATAAGACAACCCCGGCCCTGGTCTTAACCTGGTTAAAATATCCAACTTTCATATATTATTGGTTTAATTTATAAGGAAAGACGTAGTCTTTGCAGGTATCAATGCTGAAATAAATGTTATGTTAATATGGCTTATACTCGTAAATTCCCACTTTGATTTTATTAATACATTAAGGTCTAACATATCTTTAAAAATAAGTTATATCTTAGAAGTAATCATCAATCAAAATAAAAAATTTATGTTCACTTAAATGTGATATATATATATATATATATATATACATATATATATATAAATGTTTCAGACTCACTTAAGTCTGAATAAAAGAATACAAAAGTATAAACCTACAAGAATTCACATACAGAAAAAAAGATAGCAGTGGACAAGAATGTCAACAAATATCTGCTGTATGCAAGCTGTTGAAGCAGTGATAACATTTTAAGCAGAAGAGAAAAGGCTGGATTCTATTTGCCCATAAAGGCAACCCAAAAAGAAACAAGCCAATCATCCTTCAGAACTCTAGGAAGAATCAGGAACTGGAGGTATAGGGCTTTCAGAAAGTACTGGCATGAGGTCAATGGTGGACTGAAAGTCAATGTAAAGCACAGTTAGCTACTTAGGTCTATCCATCATCATCGCCTCCCACCCCCAGAGATAGTTGACTTATTATTCACAAACTGAGTCAGATAGGCTCAGGACTAGGGGCCCAAGGCACAGAAGACAGAGAAACATGGGCTGTTAGCAAAAGTTTGATGATTAAACTCTTCTAGCCTCCTTCTAGCCTACCATCCAGAAAGCCACAGCCAGGCTTATAATCCCAAGAAAAATACTTGAAATGTCCTTTGAGGAGAGATCAAAGATGGTGGAGTAGGTAAACACTGTCCCTGTGTCATTCTGTGAACACATTAAAATTACAACTAAATTATAAAAAAAAATCAACCTGAAGAATCATCTGAAGTCTAGCTGAACAGAAGTCCTATAACTAAAAATATAAAGAAGTCACACTGAAACTGATAGGAGGGATGGAGACATGGAACGGGCCCCAAACCTCCCTGTGGCTTGAGAATCAGGAGGGATATCTCCGTCGTGGAGGTTCTCGCTGAGGAGCAAGAGACCCCCAGACCTCCACACCAGACTCCCCAGCCTAGAGTATTTGTGCGAGGAAGAGGAGACACCATACATCTGGCTGTGAAAAACAGTGGGGATTCTGACCATTCGGGTGGGACAGAAAGCTGCGGAAAACCCAGACATCCTCTTAAACGGCCGGCACACAGACTCAGTTGGTCGCAGGCACTCACCTTGGGCTCCAGCAGACGGACGGTGGTTTGGGGGCCTTGGAGTCACACAGGGGACAGACTCAGAAGTGTGGCTTTAGGGGGAGGACTGGAAGACAGTCGGCATTTTTCTGGTGAGGAGTCTTTCTCCTACGCAGCCGGCAAGCAGGCGTCATCATTCCTCTGCTGAGCCTGATTGGCCTGGTGAGCTTTGTTGCTTTCCCTGCTGACTCACTGGGAACCCATCCTTCCCAACTCATGCACTACTGGAAGTACTTTCTCTGTGAGCAGTTGGCCCCTCCTAAATTGCACTCTTCCTTGGAAAACTATTGGCGTCCACGGGCCCCAGGTGGGTGGTGACTGGTTTCAGTGTGCTCTGAGATGTTTTCTGAGTCGCTCTAGGCTCAGCACTGGCACCAAACCAGAGTCTACGTTTATCTGGTGACCACAACTCTACCCACTCTAGTGACTCCCTGAGACCCTGCCTCAGTAAACTTGTATACTGTATGAGGCTTTAATGTGTCTGAAGCTTAAGGGAGCCAGCAGGTAGCAGCAGGCCTCCAGGTGTCCTGTTTTTTTGCAGAGTTAGCCCAAGCCTGGTAATGGTGGCAGCCATCCTCGGTTCACAGCATCGCCTCTCCCATGTGCCCCTGGGTTCAGCAAAGGCAGTGAACAACTGTGGATCACTTTGTAGCTCCTACCAGGTACCCTCTGAGCAGGCGCAGGCAGTAGCTAACCTGGGTCTGAACCAGAGCCCTTCCCAAGGGGCCCCAGAACCAACACTTGCAGGCTGGCTTCAGACCACAGCAAAACACTGCCCAATTAGTCCCACAAGTGGCTTCAGACGACAGCAAATCACTGCCCAATTAGTCCCACAAGTGGCACACACAAAGGGTGGTCACAACAGGCACCAGAGCCTGCTGAGGCAAATCCCACTGAGTGGGGTAAGCCCCTTCACAGCAGCCCATAAGCAGTAGACATGGCCAAACACCATAGCCAGTCAGCCTGAGGGTCAGTCCCACCCACTGACATGCCAATGGCAATCCAGGCTCATCTATAAAAAGAGAACATACACAACCACACAAGGGACACTTCTGGAACACCCAGCTCAAATGACAAGGGAGACTGTGCCACTGGGCCCCACAGGATACCTACTATATAAAGCCACCCAGCCAAGACTGGGAGACATAGCAGATCTACCTAATACACAGAAACATACACACAGAGGCAGCAAAAATGAGTAAACAGAGAAATGCATCCCAAATGAAAGAACAGGAGAAAAATCCAGAAAAAGAACTAAATGAAATGGAGGCAAGCAACCTACCAGAGACACAGTTTAAAACAATGGTTGGGGCCGGCTGAGTGGCTCAGTTGGTTAAGAGCTCACTCAAGAGTTTGAGCTCTGAGCAACAGCGGTTCAAGTTCCGGCCTGAGCTGAGCAGCTGCTGAGCTGCCAACAGGTGGCGGGATGGCTCAGCTAAAAAAAAATAATAATAAATAAAATAAAATAAAATAAAAAATAAAACAATGGTTATAAGGATACTCAAGGTACATAGTGAGAACTTCAACAAAGAGATTGCAAGCCTAAAAAAAAGGACATAAAAACCATAAAAAAGAACCAGTCAGAAGTGAAGGATACAATAACTGAAATGAAAAATGCACTAGAAGGAATCACCAGCAGACCAGATGTAGCAAAGGATCAAATCTGTGATTTGGAAGACAAGGTAGTAGGAAACACCCAATCAGAATAGCAAAAAGAAAAGAATCCCCCCCAAAATGAGGATAGTTTAAGAGACCTCTGTGACAACCTCAACTGTAACAATATTCACATCATAGGTTTACTAGAAGAAGAAGAGAGACACCAAGGGATTGAGAATGTATTTGAAAAAATAATGACTGAGAACTTTCCTAACCTGGCAAATGAAATAGACATACAAGTCCAGGAAGTGCACAGAGACAGAGTCCTAAACGGGATGAACCCAAACAGTCCCACACCAAGACACATTATAATTAGAATGGAAAATGTTAAAGACAAAGAGAGAATTTTAAAAGCAGCAAGAGAAAGGCAACAAGTAACTTATAAAGGAGCTCCCATAAGACTGTCAGCTGGTTTCTCAACAGAAACTCTGCAGGCCAGAAGGGATAGGCAGGAAATATTCAATGTGATAAAAAGCAAGGACCTACAACTGAGATTACTCTTTGGAAAAACAATTAAAATTGTGAATAATGAGATGGCAATAACTACATATCTATCAACAATTACTTTCAATGTAAATGGATTAAATGCTCCAATCAAAAGACATAGGAGGCCTGAATGGATAAGAAAACAAAACCCTTACATATGCTGCCTACAGGAGACTCACTTGAGATTGAAAGACACACACAGACAGACAGTAAAAAAAAAAAAAGGAAAAAGATATTTCATGAAAATTGGGGGAAAAAAGTTGTGGTAGCAATACTTATACTAGACAAAATAGACTTAAAAAAATAAAAGGCTATAAGAAGGGACAATAAGGACCCAGTAATCTCACATCAGGGTATTTATTCAAAGAAACCCAAAACACTACTTTGAGGGGCCATGTACATCCATACTTACAATGGCCAAGATGTGGAGGCAGCCTGAGTGTCTGTCGATGGATGAATGGATAAAGAGGAGGTGGTACATATATACAATGGAATATTACTCAGCCAGGGAAGGGAATGGGTTCTTGCCATCAGCGGTGTCATGGATGGACCTGGAGGGAATTGTGCTGAGTGGAGTGTCAGACAGAGAAAGACAGATGCAATGTGATTTTGCTTATATGTGGAATCTAAGGACAAAATTAACAAACAAAACGAACTCATAGATATAGAAAACATTTTGATGGTTGCGAGATGGTAAGGGAGTTGGGAGTGCAAGTGGTAAAAGGGGAAGAGATTAAGAAGTACCAATTGGTTGTTTCAAAGTAGGTATGGGGATGTAGGGTGAAGCATAAGGAATATAGTCAATAATATTGTAATCACTATGTATTGTATCAGATGGGTACTAGATTTGTTGGAGTGATAGATGGGATGGGGTAAGGGGCAGGGTGAAAAAGGTGAGGGCACTAAGAAGTAAAAATTTGTAGTTACAAAACAGTCATGGGTATGCAAAGTAAACCATAGGGAACATAGTCAATGATAATGACTATGTATAGTGCTAAGTGGTTACTAGACTAGTCACTTCTACTAGTCACTAGTTACTAGGTGGATCACTTCTTAAATTATATAAATGTCCTACCACTATCCTGCATGCCTGAAATTAATATAAAAATAATATTGAATGTCGGTCAACTGTAATGGATAAATTTAAAAAGCAAGGAATAAAAGGTTCAAATTTCCAGGTATAAAACAAATAAGTCATGGGGATGTAATGTACAGCATAGAGAATATAGTCAATAATATTGTGATAACATGGTACAGTGTCAGATGGTTGCTGGACTTATCATGGTGAACACTTCTTTAGATATATAAACACTGAATAACTATGGTGCACCCCTAAAACTAATATAATATTGTGTGTGAGTTATATTTTTAACAAAAATCTTTTAAAAATATCCTTCTGTGGAGAAATTAAAGGACTTTAAGGAAAAGACCTGCAGAATTCAGGGGTACCCTAGTAAAAATGTTGATTCATCACCCCATAATTCTATAGTGAATCCCTCAGTCAGTGAGCCTCACACATACACAGAATATTCAGTTGGCATGTGATTCCCTCACATCCAAGGATCACAAGATTTTGGGGACAGCCTCCAATAAAAAATACAGAGACAAACAAAAAATAGAAAACAAAGCAATCAGAGGGAAGACAGGACACTGAATATGGGCATGTGAGGAAAGAACACATCCAATAAAGTATGGTAAATTTCCACAGAGAGGCTAAAAAACATATTGAATTCTTGAAATAGCACCAAAAATATGTGATATAAAAATGGAACAATCCTGGAACACAAAAGATTCACTGGAAATTAAAGACTCTCTCTCTCTCTCTCTCATATATATATATATATATATATATATATATATATATTCCCCAATAGAAAGTTTGGGAGATAAGTAGATAAAATCTCCCAGAAAATAAAACAAAAATATAAAGCAGGCATTAGGAGGAAAAAAAAAAAGAATATGTGAGATTAATCCAGAAGGTTCAATAGCTGATCAATAAAAGTCCTATAAGAGACAGTGGGGCAGGGCGTGTGTGTGTGTGTGTGTGTGTGTGTGTGTGTGTGTGTGTGTGTGTGTGTAAACTATTGAAGAAACAGTACAAGAAAATTTCATGGACCTGAAGGATATAGATCTTTAGATTAAAAAGACCACTGAGCACCCAACAAAATATGTAAGAAAAGACTCAACCAAAGCATATCGTTTGAAATTTCAGAATTCCAGAGGAAACACAATGATCACATAAAAATCACGGGGAAATAAGAATGGCATTGGACTTGTAAACAGAAACACTGAAAGCTGGAGATAATGGTTCAGTACCTTTAAATTCAGAATGAGGATTATTTTTAACCTAGAACTCAATTCTCAGCCAAAACTACCCAAACAAATGCAAGGGTAGAATAAAGATATTTTCAGGCAGGAAATTTCTCAGTAAATTTACCTCACATGCACCCTTTCTCAGGAAGGGTGTGTCACCAAAATGAGGGAATAAAGCAAGAAAGCAGAAAACATGAGAACCAGAGAGGGAGGAGAGGCTCTAACACAAGAAGGAGGTGAAGAGAATCACAAACATGATGGCAGAGGGAAGTCCCCGGGTCACAGTGGTATAATGGCCAGAAAGAAAAACCAGTCCAGGTTGGAACAGGAAGAAAATGGCCCCAGGAAGGAGGTCTTTAGATTCTGATAGATTATCTGTTCTATATTACTATGTGGAAAGTTTGGGGGAGGTTGTTGGAAGTTGTGGCAGGATATAGGAAGAGTTATACAAAATCAGGCTGATGAAAAACAGGCAATTATTAACTCCAAGAAAAACAAAAAGCTGTACAAGAAAGGAAAGGTAATTATAGTGCAGTGTTAGCTCAGTAGCTAACATTATTTACATAGTTATAATAATATAAACCCTGAATATTGATTTAACTAAAAAGAGGAACAGGAAGAAGCAGTGTTGTGGGACAGGAGGCTTAAATCCTCCCCAACTGGAATAGTCACTACTGATCTAGCAGGGCATATAGATTACTGAGAAATATGGAAGTAAATACAACAAAAACTGCTGACGTTAATTAAAAGTAACTGCCTGCAGGGACTGCTTGTGAAGAGGGTGGGGCAGGAGAATTTCTGTGGGGTTTTTTTGTTTACTTTTAAAAGCCCTTTAATAATATTTGATTCTCAAAATGTATACATTTACATGGATAAATTTGCAGTTATTAAAAAAAAACCATTAAGCTCCCATAACTCTGATTCTAAGAGGGCTTATGATCAACAAATTGAATACACTTCTGCCATCAAAGATCACATAATTTAAACACAAATCCCAGAAAAATCATACAGACTATTTTTTTAATCTAACAAAGCCTAGGAAATTTCAGAACCAATCTGAATGCATTTGCTCCTTCTCCTCTCCAATCTGTAGAAATCCTTAAAGTGTGAAAAGTTTTATGAGTAGATACTCCCAATTTTTTTCTAAGATGTTTAAGTGATAAACTACAAAATCTTTACCATAATCTGAGTTAAGATTTGTCCACAGTAGCACGTGTTAACCAAAGCAGGGAACCAGTTGATGTTGGCAGCATTTGTAGTATCTTTATCTGAGTATAAATTCAGAGAAGATGCCATGGATAGTGGGGTTTGAGCCAAATCTTCAAGTATAATAGGTGGGCAATTTGAAGAATAGGAGATAGTTCTATCTCTGATTCTCACCGAACAGTTTAAAAAGGAGGAAAATTGTAGATCAAATCAAGAGTCAGCATGTTCCTGGGGCTTCTCAGAAACCTGTGAGGTTTGGGGAAATAAAACACTCAAGAGTCACAGAGAAGGTAACCTGCTAATTCATCCCCAAACTATAATTTTATCATCATAGCAGAAACCCCTGGTAGACTAATAAAGACGTTTCCGAAAGTGGCATCTCTAGGACCAAGCAATACTAGCCTCCTCACAACAGTAATAACGTGTTAATGACTTTGATAAGGGAGGATATATATCATTATCACCTCTTAATTATCTTTTGGGCCCTGGGAAAGCAGCTGTAGAATATACAAATCAAGGAGCCCGAGAGGAAGTTTTCCAGAAAGTGGTCCCTATGATTGTTACTGTTGTATTATTCTGCCTCCATTAATTATCCTGCTGCTGTTTTTAAAAGGTTACGTTCCATTAGTCAAGAAGCAAAGTTTAGGCTTGTGGTTGGTTCTGTTCCAATTACAAACAAGGTATTTACCTGGAGGAAGATCATTTGCTTTGGGCTTAAAGCTTCGAGTTTCCGTCCCTTGTTGATTTTCCTCCCCCTCTTCACACTCACGGGCCACAGTCCTACACATTTACTTGGCAAACAGAGAACCAGGAGACACTTTGCGGGACTACAATTTCTGAAGGAGAAGGCAAGCTCTGCTTTTATTTCGCCACGGCAGCTTGCACAATGTGCTGCATGGAATAGCCCCACAATAAATATTAACTAAAGAAAATACATGTGTTTACTCCAGAGGTTACACAGGCGTCACTATTTTGGTTTGGATAATGCTTTAGAGATCCCTATTAGTACATTGTATTTGTACGGACAAATCTAGAGCATCTCTGTTTGTTCCACACCAGTTACCAAAACTTCCTAAGCAACACTAGGATCAAAACTTGTTCCAACAGGTCACACACCCTCCCAGGTAAGGGGACAAATGGCTTGGGTTCTTATTTATCATGATACTCCTCAAACTCTTACCCATCTTTTATAGATGTGGGATGTGGAGTCCCCAAAACTTTAGTCCTACAGTGTCCTGTCCCCCAAAACTCCACCCAATGGCCAGCCAGTGAATGAGAGATTCCTTTGCAGTAAATCAGTACCTTTTCCCTTTCTCTTCACATGAAAGGCAGTCATCAACTTCATTTCTTCTTTGCAAAATGCTTTCCGGGATTTCAAAGTTACCTGAACACAATTCCCATTATCACTCCACGATTCCTCTGTCTTAATATTATCTAGCCCTCAATGGAATTGTTTTACAGCTATATAAACTTCTGACCCAATTCCCTGTTCATCTTTCACTGTTATCAGCTATAACACTTAGTGCTCCTGAGACAACTTATTTCTCTACTAGTTGGCAAACATCATTGAGAGAGATAGAGATGATAGAAAGAGACAGAGATAGAGGGAGGAAGGAAGGCAAGCAGGCAGGCAGGAAGGAAAGAAGGGAAGAAAGGAAGGAAGGAAGGGAGGGAAGGAGGAAGGAAAGAATGCATACATTCAGTTAGAAAAATTAAAATGCTGGTTCTTAAAATTTATCTTGCCTTGTCATTTTTAATTTTACAGATTTTATTCTATTTGCTGTTTCTGGCCTGGACTAGAAGTAAAAGAGTGCCTGAAGTCTTTCATATTCATGAAGCCAGGGCAAGCTACAGCTAAGATTATCCCTCAAATCTGAAGTTAGCATAAAACCACAAATGACGAGTGGGCAGCTGAGATGACCACAAGTTCCATTATTTGGATGGAATAAAGAGATTAGAAAAAGTACTGTCTACATGAACAGTCATTCTAATTTTTCTATAGTGATTCTCTATCGTGTGTCCAATGTTTAAAAGTTAAACAGGTCATGTGAATTTTGTGAAAAAAGCAATCGTGCAGGCAAGTGCAGTTTCCTGGGCCAGGTTACATCTACTTGCACATAAGCAGACCCAGAGCAGCTGCCCCAGCCCTTGCCCTCACCATTTTGTGGCTGCTGCTATTAGGTACCACCCTTTATCTCACCTGGGCTGGGCAAGGGCAGCACCTGTGACATCAGAACAGGAAAAGGTACATGGCAAAGGGAGAAAAGCAAGACAGAAGCCAGACACTCCTTCCTCTTCTACCCCACCTGCAGCAGTGCCTCAATTTCACCCAGTGACCTGCCCCCCCGCCACAGCCCCACTTTCCAAAAGCCCTTGATGCTTCTTTTCATCTGTTCTAGAAACCAGTCCTCAGTGGTGCCAAGGCTGGGATTTTACTAAAACAAACAGTAATTTTTACTACAGGCAATGTGTTTGGGAAGAACCTGCTGTTAGCAATTATTAACTAGTGAATCTATATCTTTCTCCCTGGTTGAAACTAAAGATGAAGGGGGAGGGGTGGTAAAAGCCCCCGGCTGCTATGTGTCTGTGGGAAGATGGCAAAACAAGAAAATTGGGAGTTCCAGGAAGAAAGGAGCCTTGGTTTCCAAAAGTCATGCACGTGAAAACTGGAAGTTTGATAACAGGCCCGTGGGTAGAAGACAAAGGGAGTTAACTTGGAGTTTCACTGGGTCCCAGGAGTGTGTGTGGAAGCCAGTGGGTGTGGGCGTGTAAGGCAAGAGGGTCAGAGATTATGGACAGATAGTGCAGCCAACCAGCTCTCCTCTTGGTCCCCATGTTGCCTCCTTACACTGTAACATGTGACCCTCTGCCCCCTCTCCTTAGCCCACTCACTGGAAACCATCAAGAGCATGTGTCCCAAATTTTCTTAGACGGCCTCTATTTTAAATGTCTGTTCTATGAGCCCTACCAACAGGAACATCAAAAGCCAAAGTTCTGGGCTCTGGCCTCAAGCTGCACAGGTTTGAATTTCAGCTTGCCACTCATTTCCTGGATGGCCTCCTTAACCTTCTAAATCTCAGTTTCCCTTCTGCAAATTGGCCGTAGTAGTACATTGGGTTGTTGTGAGAATTCACAGTGATAATATAATAAATTGTAATAGTAAGCTATCGATAAATACTAAACTTATTTTATTCATAATTGTCACTACTACTCAAGCAAATAGATACTTTACATATATTATTTCCAATTCTTTCAACAACCCAGGAACAAATAAAATGTCTTAAAAATTTCAGAAATTGGTGACAAAACATCTCCCAGATTGCCTCTTCTATGAAGGGTCCAAAAATCTTTTGTCACACTGCTTATCCCCATTTTAAAATGAGAAAATACGGCAGTGGTACCCAGAGCTCTCCCATCTTCTTTGATGTTCTCCAGGCTTTTCCTTGCAACTTTGGTCCCAAGCTGCCATGAGAGAGATGAGATGACTACTTATCCCAATGTTGTTTAAATGGGGGGAATAGGGAAAGAGGGTGCTTCCTCTCCCTCTGAATGGTAGGGTGAGAGGAGAAGAGGGAAGCAGGTGGGAGGGAGTAGGGTGTCATGGTCCCAATGTGCAAAGTTGGAACTCGCTTGCTTCCTGAAGCAATCAATTTACATACAGTTAGATTCTACAGGATTACTATTAAGCTGTGTTAAACTTTAGTACATAGTGGATATAATAGGCTTCTGTGCTAGCCCAAAGACATGATCATTATGCAAAACTGTGTTTAAACTAGAAAAAGGTGTTCCACAGTTCCAAAGAATATTCTTAGCAATGAACTAACTGGTAGGACACAACTGGTATATAATTTGCAAACTTCCTGTGTGATTTTAAGTCATCCTTAGTCATTTCCCGCCTAAGACTCTGGAGCTGGTCTTCACAACTGAGTCAATGCTAGTTAAGCCTTAGTAACAATCTGTTTGACCTTACAGGACAGCAAAGCTGTGACCCTCAGAGGGAGGCAGGTACTCTCTCAGAAATTTTAGACCTTCTTCCAGCATAATTCCATCATATTCATTAGTTTGTCTTTCCCAAGAAACTGAGCCTGGCCACAGTCACTTCCGGATTCCCAGAGTTCAGCAAGAATCTTTGTTGAACAAATAAATTAATAAAAGTTATAATTGGAGAGATTTTTAACTCTGCATGAATGTGGAAGCAAGGGAAGGAGGGAGGGAAGGAGGAAGAAAGAAAGGAAGAAAGCAAGAAGGGAGGGAGAGAGGGAGGAAAAAGCAAAGGGCTATTGTGGTTGTCTCTCTAACAGAGCAGAGTTTATTTGCCCATCTATTAGCTGGATTTAAAAGTCCCAACTCTAACATTCTGTGAATTATTGAACACTTATGGACTTAGCTCTCTGATGGTTGCTGGAGGAAAGGGAAAGTAGGAGAGATTAGAAATAGGCATTAGTCACAAAAGCTATCCTGAAGGAGCTTACAATTTAATTGGGGAACTAAAATTAACACAAGAAACAAAGGACAATACATCCTAGCGCATAATTAGGTTCTAAATTACTTGTTACAGATGAGGTCAGAGAGGGAAAACAGTAGCGTGAGCTGGAGGACTCAGGGGAGACAGCTATGAAACTTGAGGCTTGGGATGCCCCTGGAAGAACTGGGAAGAGCAACAACCTCAGTAAGGACAGAGGCAGAAAGGAGTCTCTTCATGGATTAGTGAGACCAATTTGGTTGAGGAGAGAAACCGGCAGGGTGGGGCCTTGGAAGTCAGCCTGAGGCATTTTTATACAGGATGTGGTAGCAAGAAGCAGCCTGAAGGTTTCTGGGCAGAACTCACTCCCCACTATTTCTCTTCCTCTTCCCAGTGGATGAGGCGACTTTCATGGGCTAGAATCACCCTGTGGGTGATGAAGTTCTGAGAATGTGGCAGATGAAAGTGGTGGTGGCAGCACCAAGTATCTCATTCTGGTTCCCAGATGGTGATAAATCTAGGCCAGGAAGCATCACTATTTCCCTAAGTTCTGTGACTTCACAGAAGTTGCAGGATACCGGGTGGAGATGGGAATAAAAAGCTTTTCTCCACTGCCTCGGAGGGTGGTATTTTACAAGAGGCATATGGTGCTGGCTCCGATCTGAGATGGTTTCCATGTGTGTGCCACTCCTCACAATAAATACGAAACTAATCAGAGGAGTATCCTTTTGGCAAAACAGCCTAATGTTGGGTGATACCACCTTCCACCTTTCCAGGTCACTGAGATTTTATATGGATAAATAAGTATGGGTTTTTCCTTTGTCTCTGAAGACCAACCCTAGACACACTTGATGGATTATAGGCATATGATAATGGCTATCCATGAAAATAAATTGACTACAAAATTTGAGTTATCATTGTAACATCTTGATTATCTCAGATTAATAACTGTTTGGAGCAATTGTGATATTCATAAAGTATCAGAGCTTTAACAAAATGAAAACATGCCATAAAATAAATAACCTTCAAATTTTATGCAAATTACTTGATCTGAATAAATGTTAATTAAGTTTACATATGCAGATTAATTCTAACTAGCCATATTTTCATACTTAGTTATTAACCACAGTTTTCTTTTATGTCTCATTGAAATTAGCTCTATCATTTAGAAAATATTAACAAAAGGATACTGTAAATGCTTTAAATTTCTATGTACCAAATATGAAATATTATCCACATAAGGAAAAAACACATATGTTTGAAACTATACTATGAAAAAATAAGAAATAATATTATGGAGCTAATGTTATGTTAATTTGAAATTTTATTTGAGGTCAGAGAAACCATCTACTGTATTTCTGTCTGTCTCTATTATGTATTTGTGGTCCTACTGTGTTTGTCTATATTTCCGTCAGACTGAGTCTTAGGATGTTTTCTTTGGGAACAATAAAATGGATTTTCTACCAATGAGAATGCAATAAGAGAATGTTTCAGGGGAAATATTGAGAAGCAAGTGTGATCTTTTGTTTTATATACCAATGAATAATCATAATAGTTTTAATTAATGTACTGTCTGCAGCCTAAATTCATTTTGAACCACATTTTCCACAAACATAAAAGATCATTGCTTACAAAATCCATTTTGCAGGCAGAAAAACTGATTACTAGAATAAATGACTTGTTAAAAGACAAGATCGTCAATAACAGATAAAATCAAATTTTGCTCTCCTCACTTTTAGCTCAAAGTACTTTTCATTAACCCTCATTTATGTCCAGGATGTTACCCACCAGTAGACAAGGTCTTACTTATCTAGCCCAGAGGAGGGATCACAAGAGAAAAGCAAAGGATCTTAGGGTAAGTCTTCCTATCACATACTCGCTCATTAATTCATACAAGAAATTAAACCACTGGTTCCCAAATATGGGTGATCATCAAAGTCACCTATGAGGCTTAAAAACATGCAACAATCAGGACCCATACCAGAGCAAATGAAATGCCATCTCCGGAGGCAGAGACTTCTTTTTCTCGAAAAATAACATGATTAAAAGTCAACTGCCTGATACACTTCCATATTGCTTTTTTATTTCCTGTTTGGAAATGTCCTAATTCTCATGATCCTCTTTATCAATTTTTTGTCATTTCCATTTTCTTTCCCTTTTAGTCTTTTGATGATCTTGCAGGTTTGGAAAGCAGATGGTATTGGAAGATTTCAAATACACTCTGATTAGAATAAAAAAATTAAAGGGAAATAATTTTGGCTGGAGATATGTTACTCATCATCTTATCAACATTTCTGGAGATGGTTGTCGGACAAGAAGATTCATGAATGAAACAACACAAAGGAAAATACATACAAAGACAAGATCATTCTTACCAAGGAAGAAACCGACCCAGTGACACTATCTTATATTCAAGTGTTATTCTGTGACCTGTTTTAATTCTGTAAATGGTAGTCTTGAATGAAAAAATGGCTCTTTACAGGGAAAAAAGGCCATGGTTGAGGTTTCTTTTATCCTCTTCATTGCGCACAGTTCTGTTAACCAGTGTTATAACAGGATTCATCCAAAGACCTAATACAATGCAACAAAGCAACAAAATTACAAACTTACCATTCCCCCAGAACGCTTGGTGGAGAATTTTAATTAATCCAACATTGTGATAAATTGGTAATTAAGATGTTTACCATTTCTCATAATGTATTTAACAGTAAACATCATGAATACAGTTGGGTTTTTTTTTTTATAAATCAGAGAACATGGTAGATGGTCAGTTATATCTTTAGTTCTCATTGTGCAATTCTTTAGGTGTAAATGTACTCACACAAAATTGGCATGACATAACTAAACAGAAATGTCTGTACTATCTGCCCTTTTCATCACCACAGCAAGCAAGACGATACAGTCAACAGAAAGAAAGCATCTTGCCTGGGTGCATGTACGCACTCATATTCACTCAACAGTGGGTGCTGATTTTGTGTCAGGTACTGCAGTAAGCAATGGATTTCCAGCTGTCGGCATGATAAGTTATGGTTCCTGACTTTCTAGAACTCACATTCTAACTACAGAAATAGAGAATCTTAGCATCCAAAGTGTCAACAAGCAAAAGAGGCAGCATTTTGCAGGAGACACTGAACAAAAAGCAAAGCCACAGTCTTAGTCAGCTTGGGTTTCTATAATAGAATACCACAGATTGAGTGGCTTAATGTTTATTGCTCACAGTTCTGGAGGCTGAAGTCCAGGATTAAGGGTTTGGCAGATCTGGTGTCTGGTGGGGGCCCTCTACTTGGTTTGCAAATAGCAGTCTTCTTATTGTATCCTCATGTGGCCCAGAGAGCAAGCTCTAGTTTCTTCCTATAAGGACGCTAATCCCATCATGGGGGCTCCACCCTCATGGCCTCATCTGAACATAATTACCTCCCAAACCTACCTCCTAACACCATTCATTGGGCGTTAGGGTTTCAGCATATGAATTTTGGAAGAACACACACATGAAGTCTAAAAAGACCTGCATTGCTCAACAAGATAGCCACTAGCCACATATGACTACTGAGCCCTTGAAGTGAGGCTCGTTCACAGTAAAATGTGTTGTGAGTGTAAAATACACACCAGATTTTGAAGATTTAGTAAGCAAAAAACAAAAACAAAAAACTATGGAAAATATTTCACGAATAATTTTTGATATTGTTACATGTTAAAAGGATATTTTGAGGGGCCAGCTGAGTTGCTCAGTTGGTTAAGAGTGCGAGCTCTGAGCAACAGGGTTTCTGGTTCAATTCCCACATGGGCCAGTGAGCTGTGCCCGAGCTGAGCTGCCAACAGATGGCAGGATGGCTCAGCTGGTGAGAGCATGTGCTCTTAACAACAAGGTTGTCGGTCTGACTCCCACATGGGATGGTGGACTACACCCCCACCCCCTCCCGCAACTAAGACTGAACTCAGCACCTTGAGCTGAGCGGCCCCGAGCTGCCAACTGTGGCTGGATGGTGACTGGACTTAGAGCTGAGCTAGCTGCGCCCTCCACAACTAAGATTGAAGGACAACAACTTGGCTGTTTCCCTTTCCCAACTCCCCAACACTGTTCCCCATCCACAATTCCCCAATAAAATCTTTTCTTTTAATATTTTGAATATATTGGGTTAAATAAAATATATCACTACAATTTATTTTGCTCATTTCTTTTTACTTTTGTATAATGTAGATACTAGAAAATTTAAAATTACTTCTGATGCTTGCACTTGTGTCTTGCATTATATTTCTGCTGGACCGCAGTGGTCTAGCTTGGTGATCCTCCAGTGGGGGTGATTTTGGCTTCCAAAGGACATTTGATAATGTCTGGAGATATTTTTGTTTGTCACAACTGGAGGGAGTAGGTGCTACTGACAGCTAGTTGGTAGAGGCGTGGGATGCTGCTAAACAGCCTTCCCCCAATATCAAAGAATTACCCACCCCAAATATCAGTAGTGCCAAGGTTGAGAAACTCTGATCTAGAGAAATCAATTAATAAAGTATAAAAAGAGCTAAAAGTGAACAAGTGAATAATCTACAAGTCAATGTCTATATAATGAAATATGTATATTATCAAGTAATCGATACCTGATAAATTGTCATTTGCAATATAAACGGTCTGAGGCCAGAAGCATTCCATGCATGTGGCATAGGACAAAACAGCACACCATCTCACATCACTCCTTCAGACCCCTGGTCATCACATGTCACCAGCTTGCTAGAGAGTAAGAACCGGAGGGTGCTCTCAGAACCCCTACTAGAGTTTGAAGTTTAGGGCACATTCTCATGGGTTTAAGTGTTCACAACAGATATCATTAGGTCCCTTAAGGACCTTTATGCTAAAGACTGTAATACTTATAATTCAGACTAGTTGGAACTTTCCATAATAAAGGCTTTCTAGTACACAACAAAGGAAATTTGGTAAGAAGTTCATCTCACTGAAGTTTATTTCTGCCTGAACGGGCCACGTGTTTTAGAGAAGCTAAGAAATTGGCTGAAATCAGTCCTAACCCTGTAACACCCTGGAAATTGCTTTTCTTTTGAAGGTATGCCTAATTTCAACTGGTTTACTTGCCATGTGTTTTTATTACTCCCGTGCAATAAAGAGTTCTGATTATTTCAGCTTTCTGGTTGTTTGGCTTTTAACAAGAAGGTGCAACTATACTTAGATTAGATGCACAATGTATTTGAAGTTGTTGGATCAAAGGATCTTTGAGACATTGGCTAAATATTTGGAACTCCTTCTTCTGTATTTCCATTTTTATGCAAGAGAAGAGCCCAGTGCTTCTCATTGAAGTTCTTCAGAAATAACGGCAGGAAAGTAAGTTTCCTCTCTTAGTCCCCAGAGATGGAAACCTACCCTGCTCCTTACTCCCCCCATATTGTCTCAGCTGAAAACTATACTTCTTTGAACCCCCAGATCTGTAGGCCCTGCTCGACTTCGCCTCTCCTTCTCAAAGTGAAATGTTTGCTTTGAAATTTAGATAAACCAAGTTTTCTCATTCGTGCTTTTGCATTTTGACTTCCAGGCCACCTCAGGATAGTTCTTAAACAGGCAGAAAGTGGTATTCCATTAAACTCACAATTTTCAAAATTTAGGCAAAAATAAGGCTCCACTCAGAAGCAAAAATAAATTGGTTAGTGATCGGGTGAAAGAAAATTATCTTGTTATAGAAACCACTTAAGGAAGACCAAGATTGATCCGCAAATACAGTGCTGCATCATTAAACCGCAAGAAGAAAAAAAGGAAACCACATTAGTTTACATAACTTTAGTACCTCATGTAACCTCCCAGGCCCTCCTTCTTTCGCCAGATTAATCATCTGCCTTTAAAGCGTAATAATTTTCTGGAGTAAAATACATCTAGGTAAAGTTCCTATACTTTGGATAAAAATAAACATAACTAATTTATATTCTGTGTGATGTACAACAATGTTGAACAGCAAGGAGAACACCCGATTTGGTTGGAGCATGTCACGAATACTCCAGTTCCTCTGAGTACATTGTAGAATTGCATTTTCCCACCCTTTGGAATTTAGATATGGCCAAATGAGTGGCTGTGGCTGATAAAACATGACGAGAAGCGATGTGTATCATCTTTGGTCAGCTTTGACAGGAAGTGAGAGTGGCCACATATATATCAGCCTAGATTTTGAGTGACTTTGATAACCCAGCATCCTTCTGAAGACCCATCTTTGGATATCTAGCCTGGGATGTTCAGTCACAGGGATTTGGGGTTTCTCATTACCGTAGCATCCCCTAGCCTATTCTGACTAATAAACACATCACTTCATATCTGGGATCATATTTTTACCTTCTGTGCCTTTCCTACATACTACTTACTTATTTCCAACCTAACATGGGAGAGGGGATTTAATAGTCATATTTAAAAATAATAATTACACAGAAAAACAAATATAGTTAAAGCACAGAGAGGATTATCAGAGAAGAAGCCAGAGCCCGTCTGACAGCAGCTATTTTGACCACCATTGTGTGTGTGTTATTTGTACAGTGCCACTTCACCATGTTGAATATGGCGGTTTTCTCCACTTTTTATCCATGCCAAGTCAACAGTGTTACCACAGAATAATTTCTAATGACCAATTTTTCCATGCCCTGATTTTGGTTGCTGCCAGTTTTCCATTATTTTTGATGTTTGAGGTCCTCATTTGACTCTATTAGAATGGAAACTAGCAACTTGGAGAACACCTGCAGTGTCTGCGACAGCATCCAACTTCGCCATGTGCTTCTTTTCAATTCTCCCACTGTGTACTAACCACAAGTATGCAAGCATAAAGACTGAATACTAATCAAAAGGCAAAATGGGGTTGGTTGTGGCCATGTCTCAGTCGGAAATTCCTCTAGCCACCAGGGCATGTGTTGAACACATGACTGTTGCTGGGGGTGGCAGATGCTCTGCACTAGCTAACTGTCAATAATTTGGAAGTTTAGCTATTTTTCTCTTTTGTTTCCACTTAATTTGCAATTTTATCAAAATGCAATGTGTACATAATTTTAAAAACAATTGTACAAAGCCTATAATGAAAATTATAGTCCTCTACTCTATGCCTCCTGACCCCTGATTTACACTCCTCAGATATCCACTTTAAAATCTGTTGACTGTTTTTGTCTCCATGTTTCTAAATAACCTGCTTCTACTGTGTTATTTTTTCAGGTTTAGAAAGATGTATAGAGTTCCCATTATAGAACGCAAAAAAGTTAGCTTTATTGCATTCACACCTTTCTGAAGACACACATACAAACAGTATCAATTCGTTTGTGCTGCATAACAAATCACCCCAAAACAAATTGGCTTAAAGCACCCATTTATATACTCACAATTCTGTAGATCAGCAGTTTGAATGGGGGGCTGGGCTTGGTGATCCTTCTCGTCTTGGCTGAGCTATTATAATTTATGCAGCTGTACTCAGTTACTGGGTTGGCTGGAGGCTGGCTGACCTAAGTGGCTTCAGCTGGAGTGGCTCATTCATGCTTCATGTGGTGTTTCATCCTCTAGCAGACTAGGCCAGGTTCATTCACACAGTGGATGGGCAGGGTCCCAATGGCGCAAGTGGACGCATGTGAAGCCCCTTGAGGCCCAGGCTCAGAGCTGGCTTCCTGGTACTCCGTGTTGCATGCTCTCATAAGACCAGTTGGATGTGAGGGGAAGAGGAAAATAGACTCCACCTCTTGATGGGAGATGCTAGAAAGTCATTGTTAAAGATACAAGGAGAAGAGAACTGTGGGCATTTTTGCAATCGACCACACCCAAATATTATCTATACACACATGTGTAGTTCCCCTTGCCACCATTCTCTTTATATAGCCATACCACATATCACCCATTGGGCTAAATCAGAATTCAGTATTTACCCTCTTATAATGATGGACATATATTTATAACTAGATCTCATAGTGAACTAGGATTGTATTTTGTTTCTTATATAAGGATTTCTGCTCTGATTCTCAGAGTAAACAATTATCTTATTTGGAGTTGTGTGCACAGTTTTTCTATGTACTTACCACAAATTCAGCTCCAAACTCTCTACAGTAAGCATACGCTTCTTATGAACAGGTACAAGATGGATGACCAGTATCTTCCCCCACCTCCTTGGATGCCTCCCTCTGGAGCCCTCTGTCCTTCTGTTCTAGTCTGGGCTGGGAGACCTTTGGGTCTGCTACATAGTAGTCAAGGTTCCCTTGGCTACTTTCTTCTGGAGAATGCCCTGTTTATTAGCTCATAGCATCATCTTTCTGAGTTTTCTCCTCAACCTGGAGGAGCATATTCTTTGTTACGGGGTTGGCAAACTTTTGAGACAGAAGAACCACCAGGGGTCAGGAAACTGTGGCTCGTGAGCCACATGCGGCTCTTTGGGTATGTACACGTGGCTCTGAAGTAAAATTGAAAATGAAAAAACTATCACAGTTTCATTTATAAAATTTTTAAAGGATATTATTCACATAATGGTGATTATGTAAAAATATATTTATGGGTCTCAAATGATTTTTAAATTGTTGTGAGGGACAGAATTGGCTCTTCCAGGGGTCGGCAAACTTTTGAGACAGAACATATTCAAAGAGCCACATGTAGCTCGTGAGCCACAGTTTGCCGACCCCTGTTCTAGTAGATTCCTGAAAAATGGCGCAAAGGAGGCATCTTTTTGAGACTTTCAGTGCCCTCAGCACTGTGTTCCCTAGTCCAGAACCTTCTCAGTTAACCTCTTTTGAGAATAAACCTGCAGTCCTGGATGGGGTAGAAAATGGACAGTTGCTGGCAATACAGGATATTGTATAGAGTCTCAATGGAACTACTCCTCAAACAGACTTTTAACCCCTCCTCCTAGTTTCTGTCTTGCTCACACTTCTTCCAGCAGCTGGTGCCTCTTTTGCTGATACTCTCCAGCCCCCCGTGGCTCCATTAAGCCTGATTTTTGGCTTCTTACAGGTTCTTGCAATTCCACTTTCTCCTCTCTAGTAAGTCAGTTATTGCCCATCCATTTGCTCCCTGTCTTTCAAAATATTGCTATTCCCTGTTTTGTTCTCATAGTCCTTATTGATGTGTGCTTTTTCCTTCTTGTACTCAGTGGGACACTGAGAGGGACTGGAGGTATAATCATGTTGTTGTTGTTTTCTTTTAATCTGCCATGTTTAGTTAGAAGTCCCTGTGGTTTGTTGTTTAGGGGCACTAAGTAATTGTGAAACCAATTATACTCTTTGGGTTCTGCATAACAATCAGTTTCTATTAGTTTTCATTAAACACCAGTTATAAGAATTCAGAAATTTTTGTATTCCCTGTGAAGGGAAAAATAAAATAGAGTGAAGGTGGCAATTACCAAGGGGCAATCTCAAAATAGTAAATTTTTTTGTAAAGCCTTCTTTATATAATAGTAAAGCCTTCTTTGCTTGGTCCAGAAAAGGTACTCAATAGGGTGTTTGTATAAATTACATGATGCCTAAAACGTACTTCAATCGTGCAGGTCCGAGCTTGAATCCCAGTATCTCTAAGTACAGTCACATGCAAATTGCGTTGGTGGTGAATAAATACTTGACAAATTCCTTAGTTATATTTTTCTGAGTCGAAGCTAGGAAAGCAAGCTCGCTTCTCATTCTAAATGTCTGAAATGAAAGGTGAAAAGTACTACATCCTAATCAATTTTGAGAAAGGTAAAATATTGAATTCCCTGGATTGCATTAAATAGAGCTTTGATATTTTATACACTAGCAATACTGTCAGTAGCAGATCAAATAAATTATGTATAGAAGATGTGAATTTTATCACTTCCTAGTAATCTTATATTAATATGTTATTACCTCTCCTCTTCTCCCAAAAACATGCTATTTTGTTATTTTACTCTTTCCTGATAACTTTGTCCAAGGAATGAAAGCTTGGCCAAATACTATTTTGACAAATGCAGGTGAATGGGGTGGGGATATCACCCATCTAGAGGAAATGTGGTGACTACAATCTCAGTCTCTTTCTCTTAATACTATGGCTCTTTTCATAAGTATTTGCTGTCCTTTTGGGTGCCAGCAGTTTCTTCCACGTGAATATCTGTAAGAGGTGTTATGAGTTAGCGCTGGGTTACCAGGGGCCTTCAGGCATCTAGCAGTTTGCTCAGAACAATGGCCAAATGAGGATGTTAGCGCTCTGAGAAGCTTCTCCTACCCCCTGGGTTAATGTCTGCATTGTGTTGGGCCTGAGAGCAGGAGCTGTACCTAGCACCACCTTGATACAGAAACTTGATCGTGTTAGCAAGGTCTACTTGTGCTCTGAAATGCTACTAATTAACGGTTAATACATGTTATCTTCACAGACAGACAGACAGACAGACACACACACACCCTCCTCAGTGCAAAGAACAGCCAGTTCAACCCATGCATGAAAAGCTGACAACGACAGTGAGAAAGAATGAATGGTTATGATACACTTTGTTCCTTCAGAGTAAAATAAATAATAATGATTTGATAAATTGTATACAGTAGTACTTCGCTGTACCATATATATGATTCCAAACATGGGACCTCATCTGGAATGCTGGATGGGTGAGAAAACAAAAAGGGAGTAAAAAAATATTTCTTTTTAATCTGTTCTGCAAAGATATAAAAGGAATTGAAGAAATACTTATTAAAACCTTAACTAGTTTTGTGACCTTGGACACAATCTTTCTTCTCTTAGAACCTCAATTTTTCTCATTTATAAATGAGGGCATTGGGTTATTTATATACTGAACTAAAGGTTTCTTTCAATGTTAAAAACCTGAGCTCCTAAGATAGTCCACTTTACTGAAGCAATGGGGATGAGAACCTACGACAAAACAAGTCTCCCATTATATTAAGATTCGTTATATCCAACTCGGATTTAATGCCATTATACACATATAGATATTAGAAATTTGTAATGAGTAAAGAATATACTGAAAGGTTTAGTATAAATAAACAACATTTTTTTAATAGCAATATTATTGTTTGAAGAGCTCTGTGCTTTGGGAAATTGTTGTCTAGTACCAAAAAAATGTTAGTTATATTTCATTTTTCATTTCATTATCCCAAGCACAACTTTGTAACTATAATTATGATTGATCTACCTGTGAGATCTTGGGACCTGGAGATTTCTAACTCCATGGGACAGACATTAGAGTGTTGTGTTGGACTGCACTTCTCAGCACACAAATTGCTTTATCACATATTATCTCATGCAAAACTTATTTCTTAAAATCAGAAAGACACACAACTTGAAAGAACATTTTTTTGCAGACATTTTGAAAGCTACATTTTTCTTTTGTGGGTGTTAGATGAAAGCTCAATGTTTGATTACCTTATGGCAAACATGAATATGCTACTCCACTGCAGACCAGCTTTCCAGGACACAACCAATTTTCCTGAAGGGAGAGTAGATTAAGTGGTAGATAAAATGATGCCAAGGAGAGAGAACTCCTCAAGGGAGCAGAATTCAAAGCCTAACTCTGTTATTAACTAACTAGCTGGGTGGTTTAGGGTGAGTCACTTTCCTTTCTGGAAATCAATTTCTCTACCTGTACGTAATGGCCATGTCATTGCATTCTTGGCAAGAATATCCTTGGGTAGTTAACTTCATGAAATAATGCCAGACTGGAATTCTTTGCTCCCTACTTTCAAATTCCTGAGAAGAGCTTAAATAAGGAGAGATATTATATAATATTACAAAGTTATTTTAATGTGTTAATCACCATAGACAGAAATTAGTTCTATGGTTGAGAAATGAAGATACCATGCCACAAAATTCCACATCTCTCATGTTTTGAAACCAGTGACTGATAATCTAAAATGCCAGTATTCATTACATTCCAGCTTCCTCTTGTTCACACTTTAGCTCTCTGGTACTTCTTGCTCTTCTAGAATCTTTAAACTGCATTATGGGCACATTCTCTGCTCTCACCAAGGAGAAGAGAACATGTCCTTTACCATATAAATTTGATCTTCTTCCTCTCCCTTTTAATAATAGTATTATTAATTATCCAGCTCTAACACCAGTTTGGGTTTTATTTGTGGGCTCTTTGTAAATTCTCCAAGCCCTGTTCTTTTCTATGATTATACTCAATTAGAATTAGGCTTGCTCATGAATAATGAAACGCTAAATAATGAAGACCTAGACCAGACAGAAGTCTTACTTCTCTTTCATCTAAAAGAAGTCTGGATGTAGGTAATCTAGAAGTGTATCTTCAGAAAGTCATCAATGACTCAGGCTCTTTCTATCTTGCTATACTGCCACTTTTAGCATAAGAATTCCAATTCACAGTCTACTATGGTTGCTCAAGGTTCATCCATTACATTGGTATCCCTCTCAGATGGAAGGAGGAAGGGTCCAAAAGAGGATACCTCATTATTATTATTATTTTTTTGTAGAGGGCAGTGTCACTGGCCCTCACATGTGGGATCCGAACTGGGGCCCTCTGGCATCCCAAGCCAGTTCTTAACCATCGCGCCACTTGGCCGGCCCCTGGAGATCAAATTCTTAAGTATGACTTTGGGATATACTACAATGGGAAGACTTGAAAGGAGATTTCTGACTTCCCTGAAGCAGGAGTGTAGCAAGAGCCTTTGGGGCTCTGAATTCTTTGCTGCCTCACATTAGAGTGAGGCAACATCCTCTGTGCTAGGCACAGGGCAACCAAGGGGTTGTACACAAATCTTATGGATCATTTCTGAAGCTAGTCTGGTCAGTTCCCATTCAGAACAAGTACTCAATTGTAATGGCATTCATGATGATTTGGTATGTATTTTAAAATAAAAAATAACTTTGAGGGGTTTTTTACACAGGGATATATTTACAATTTTCTGTGTGCTCTGAAGTTAAAAATACATAATGAAAATGTTTTATTTTCATATTTCCTCTGTTGTTAGAATTTCCTAATTTTAGACATAATTTTGCTAAAACACTTTCTGTTTTCTTTTTGAGCACAAGACAGATAATGTCTTTAGAAACTGAACTCATAAAATGCTTATTAATGGAAGAAAATATTTTATTGTACTGTAATATTTTTCAGGTGGAGGATAGCATTTACTTATATCACATTTTGTTGCAGAAGGGATAGCATACAGAAATAAGGGGTGATGAATTCAGGACTGAGGGAGAAAGAAAACTTAAGATGGAAACAGGAGTAAGATCTGTGCACAATGTACTTGGACTGATGTCATCATAAGTATTTGTTAGAGGGCCACAAGTTTGACTCTGCTTTTTAGTAGCCAGTTCAGAGGGTAGAGGGTTCAGTGACCACTAGAGATAAAAGTAATTTCTCCTTAGGATTCCCAAAGACTCTTTGTTTTGAGAAACTCAACTACACCCTTAAGTAAATACAGCATGCATTTCAAAGGATGGTGGTTTGTTTTACTTCATTGTTTAGTAAAATTCCTCCTTGTCTCCTTGTGTAGGTTAATGACATAACATCAAAACAATTCAGTAAAAGAAGTTCCAGTGGTGGCAAAATAATGTCATCTAAGTACTTAAATCTCTAGACTGATGTAATTTGAGGATCTTTTTAGATTATCTAGATAAGGAGATGGGGATTGCACATTCTTTGGGTTACCTTCCATAAATATTTTGTTTCTCAGTGGGGCTTTTGTTATGAATTTATTAGCAGTGAGGTTTGAGTTTGTGCTTCCTGACAAGTTTTTCCAGTACATCTACTTTTTATGATGTTGGTTAATCACAGAGCCATCTTTTTAGCAGACATGGTTTATCATAGGGTGGGGGATGGGGGGTATGAAAATGGAGGAGTCTGACAAGGAGAAATATTTAAATGAAAGTCACTTAACCTCCACAAAGAGAAGGGCTGAGGAGAATGCCGAACAACAAATCTAAGATTCACTTCTGGAAGTAGGTTTGGGGTGTTAGCTCTAGCACAGAGAGCATTGGCTTGAAAAGTCCAGGTATATAATTTATTTTTAAGAAGGGAACAGATCCACTCATTTTGGATGAAGTGTCCAGTAAATTAAATTAATGTGTCTGTATTAAAAGGGCAAGCTAAAAAGTTGCCCTTTTAAGTAATAATATTTCAAAATTTTTAAGTGCTAGCACGGGCCAGGCACTGCGCTAATAATAAGCTCTTTACATACATTAACTCATTGTCCTGTCCCCTCACCCCTTGAAAAGAAAAATATAAACAGATGTAGTTCAGAGCAGTACAGAGGTGATGGAGATTTGAAGCCAGGTAGTCTGACCGACTCAGTGGTCTGCACCTAACCATGACTTAATACTACCTAGGTGGACTAGACTGTGGGCTCACAAAATGGGCTGGACGTATACAGTTAATGGAAGTCAACACATTGGCACGGATCAGAACTCACCATTTCAAAAGGGCCTTGAACAGTTCTGCATCTTCCCACCCAAAAAATGAGCTGGGAGCTACAAGTTCAGGGCATTTGGCCTTGGTTTGTAAAGCGGGAGGAAAAATACATCTAGATATCCATCAGGTCTAGAGACGTTGGAATATTATATTATGTATTTGTTTGCTGTACAGTACATATATTTTTTCTTTCTATTTGCTATAAATTTGTATCATGAGATTAGGGCAGCCATAATGATATTTATAAAGATACTGTGCCATTCTGGGAAAAGAGGTTTATATTTATATGTTAGAGTAAAAACTTTAGCTGGTGATCTCACTGCTATGATTTGTGATGACTTTAAGTTATACTTTGGTAGTGACTTTGCTAGGTGTATGTGTTCTTAAATTTCATTCTGTGTTTTACTAGGACTTCTGTTGCATTAGCGTTGTACAAATAAGTAAACCATTATTTATTGTGAGTTTTCATCTGAGACTATTCCAGGTAATTCCAGATCATTTTATTTTTAAGTATTATAGCTTGTAGCTCCTACCAAGATTAGGGAATATCCTTATTTATTCTTATAATCAGTAAACAATGGGGCGACTGTCCTTGCCTAAATATAGTTATGTAACAGTGATTCATTAATTGCATTTCCATAGAGCTTTTGACATTGTTTTTAAAAACCTGTTCCTGAAAAATGAATTGGGCTAGTGACCAAAGTCTTGAATAGGATATTTTAAGAACATACAAATAAAAAATGTGAAAACAAAAACAAAACTGTTGGCTGATGAAACAGAATGTCAAAGTCCATTGTAATTAGTGNGAGGGCAGTGTCACTGGCCCTCACATGTGGGATCCGAACTGGGGCCCTCTGGCATCCCAAGCCAGTTCTTAACCATCGCGCCACTTGGCCGGCCCAACACCTATTATTTTAACACAGCATTTCTGGAAGTTATATGTGGCACTTCAGCTTACATGCCATTGATCAGAACTTAGAACATGGCCACACCTAGCTGCAAGGAAGGCTGGAAACAGTCGTCCTCATTCCAGGCAATCATGGGCAGAGCTAAATGAGGGGGTTGTAGGGAAAGATTCATAGGATCTGACCCAGATCAAATATCCTGAAGACTTCTCTCACTATCCCATATCATAAGCTATTTCTCTGAAAGGGTTACAAGATTAAATTAGAAAGTATTACCAGGAAGGACGATTCAAAGAGAAGATTAAATGGATGAAAGACAACTCAAGATATATTACACTGCTTCAATAATATCTTAACACATCCATGCAGAATGTGTTCCTTATCAGAGCAATACAAGGTGGCTGGCTGGTGGTTATGGGTTAACCAGAAAATTTTTCATGGGTAAATTTTATCCAAAATCAAAAAGATGGGGAAAATATATTAATTTCAGATACTGACACATGCTATTTCAGGGATGAGCACAGTTGCTCTTGGTAAAACCATAAAGTAAAAAAATGTTCCCTTTAGTGCTCTTCACTTTTAATCTTTAGATACTTTCTCTCCCTTTCAACACAATTCTTTGTGCAGATGTACACACAAACACACACCCACACACAAAGGTGCACACTATGTTTTCATGAAGCATAATTTAAGAAAAAAACCAAATCTGCTAAACTAATTAACTCTTATCTACTTAAGACTTAATTTGCTACCATTCCAGGAGTATTGTGCAAATTAAATTAAAATTACAGTTTCCGGGAGTGAGTGTCACTTCAATTCCAGTTAATAAATGCCTTAGAGACTATTTGCTTGTTTGTTTTTAGCTGAGCCATCCTGTCACCTGTTGGCAGCTCAGCAGCAGCTCAGCTTGGGCCGGGAAACGAACCGCTGTTGCTCAGAGCTCGCACTCTTGAGTGAGCTCTTAACCAACTGAGTCACTCGGCCGGCCCACCTTAGAGACTATTTCTTATAGAAGCCTATGAGGATTAATAAGAGTACAACACATCTTTTCCCTCAAAGAGATTAAACCCTGGTAGATAGACAGCCATGTAAGTATCTCCCAAGAAAACACACAGCATGAATTTCTATTCGAACTATTATGAGGGCACGTGGAAAGCAGAGTTTAATCCTAACTTGAGAGGAGGATGGTAAGAAATGGGTAATCCTTTATATGTAGAATTAGACCTGGATAAAAGAAAAACAAGTAAGTTGGCAGGACTAGCCTGAGAAGAACATAGAGGTGGATGGTGGTGAGTAGCCTATGTGATAGAACACAAAGTATCAGGGATGGTGTGATAAACTTGCAGCTGAAAATGTAGTTTGAGACCATATTGTGAAGTCTTGGAACTTTAATAATAAAAGAAAGGAGCATAGAAGAAAGTTAGATGAGAAAGTATCCTGATCAAGTCTATTCTATCAGAAATGTCATCTGGAGGCAGCACATAGACCAGAGGTTGAAGAGACAGGATCTTGTGGAGAAACTTGGAGACTGGCTGAAGTCCACACAAGAGGTAACAAAGACCTAAACAAAATGAGTGGGAACTGAGAAGACAGAATGTGTCACGAATGGTGCAAGTTCAAATGAAAATTAGGTGGGATACTTGGGGGAGGGAGCCTTTCTAGGGACTTCTCAGGTAGTACTATGTTAGGTCCACATTTCCCAATGATACGTGAGGCCCCTGGGCCCAACCTCAGAGAGGCAGAGGGAGGGAAAGACAGGTGAAACAGTAAACCAAAATGTAAGGGGAAAAAACAAACAAACAGAATCGTGGACTTTCAGAGGTGAAGGGGCCCTGGAGACCATCTATAACAAGGCTCACATTTTTTTACCGATGAAGAAACAGGTTTGGGAAACAGTGGTATCAAAAGAGATGTGGGCCTTGCCCTCCTGGTGCTGGTGTCTTAGCAGAGGAAATAGATATTAACTATCCAAAACACCCTGTGGAAAGTCACAAGACAAATGACAGACCAGGGAAAATATTTGCAACACATATCACAGATAAATGGCTAACCTCTATAATAGAAAGTGCCTAGATAACAGGAAGGAAAAGGTTAAGCACCCAATAGAAAACGGGCAAAGAACATGGACAGACAGTTCATACACACAAAACTACAAGTGGTCCTTGAGCACATGAAAAGATACTCAACCTTACTCAAAATAAGGAGGATGCACATTACAACCGTACTGGGTACCACTTCTCACCTCCCAAACAAAAGTTGGACAACATTCCTGGTGAAACTGTGGAGAAATGGATGCTCATGTTTTGCTGATGAAGATGCAAAATGATACAGCTCACAGGGAGGATAATATGGAGATCTCTACCAAAATTACTGATGAATTTGTCCTTTGACCCAGCAATCCTCCTTTTGGATATTTACATATAACCTACACATGCATAAAACAACATACAGAGACATGCACACATGTGGTTATTAATTGTAGCATTATTTGTAATAGTAAAAGATTGTAAACAACTTCATTGTCAGCATAAGGAGCTGGTTCCATAAACAATGGAAGAGTTACACAGTGGAATTCTATGCATCTGCAAAAATAAGAAGAGGGATGGTTTATGTGTTGATATAGAATAAGCGCCACCATATATTGTTAGGGAGGAAAAAGCATGGTGTAGAACATATATAAACTATGCTATCTTTTATATTAAAAAAGGCGGCAGGGGGACAACATATACATTTGCATTTGTCCTTGCAAAAAAGAAATACTGGAAAGATAAATAAGAAACTCATAGAACATGTTTACCTCTAAAGAGAGAAGTAATGGGGTAGATGAGAACAGGGATCAAAGCTAGATAGCTTAGTATAAATCTTTTTATTTCGAGATTTTAACCAGGTAGGCATGTTAACAATTTTAAAAAAACCAGTCACCTTATAAAATTCAAAATGGCAACTGTGACAAATATTTAAATGAGACATTCATGGTATTATCACAGCCAGGAAAGATTTGACCTCATCATAGAAGCCATGGAAGGCTTCCTGGAGTTGAGATCTGAACAATGAACAGGAGTTAATGGGTTCGAAGATCAGAGAAGAGCATTATAATCAGAAAGGAAAGCCTGTGCAAAGGTCCTATGATGGGAAGGAAAATGGCATTTATGAAGAACTGAAAGCAAGCAGCCTAGCAAAGCAAGCTCTGAGAAAAGGCTGGACCAATAAGGGCAGACTGGACCTCTTGGGGCTTGTAGGCAATGCTGAGAAATATTTTTTTGGTTTATTTGTTTGTTTTTTAAATTGTAAGAGCAATGAGAAACTGTTAAAGAGTTTTAAGCAGGCAGACAGAAGGAGGTCTGTTTGGGGAAGTCTGTACTTTATTCAGGGGAATAGTCACTCTCACTGAAGACTGTAGAGGGAAGCTGTGGTGCTGTCACTCACTGCCCTTATTCTTAGAAAAAACTGCCAGTCCCACTCGTCTCCCTACTTCACCTGCAAAATCACATGCAATGCTTGCTAACAACATTTCATGTATTTCAATTATGATCCATCAGTTGCTATTTGCTTAAAACATTACACAAATTGCACAAAGGATAAAGTTGTTACAGTCTCATTTACATTGGAACTTATCTTCGTTTCTAGGCAACATCATTGCACTGGATAATGATGGCCCTGGCCTTCAGAATCTCTCACAATCTGGTAAGTGAAATGAACAAGGAAACCAATTTCTGTGTGTTCAGGCCAGTATCTCAGCCTATTAGACCCAGCCTGAGAATAAAATCCATTTTTAATGCACCATTTGATAAGAACACTTAACCTCAGTATGTGTTGTAATTAGAGAAATAATTAAAACTTCACTAGAACCTCTTAAGACTAGGACTACATTTTAAATTCACCTAGAATGAAAACTGCATTATCTCAGACCAATCCAAGGTATTTTTCCTTCCAACTTTACCTTGTCTTCTCCCCCTATCCCCAAGCATTTGCAGTCTAAGAAGTGTGAAAAGATAAGAATTTTGTAGGTAGTACATATCACAGAAGGGTAATGGGTTCAGTTGAAAATTGCTTTATAGCTATTTGAAAAGGGAAATAAAACACCTTAATTTTGAAAACGAGCTTCAGAAGCCGAGTATGAAGAAGACGAAGTATGAGCCATGTAAGCCGAGAAAAAAATCGCTCTTGCATGAAGCCACTCATAAAATGTTAATATATGCATAAGAAAATTGTGTGCCTTAATCTCTGAAGAAACACTTATCACGAAGAACCCTTTAATTCTTTTCCTGTGCTTGATTTATTAGCTTATGAAATTATGTTAATAACCTTCATGTTAATGGTTTAGGGGCTCAAATGACCTGATTTTAATAATGAACTAATTTATGCAATAAATGCAATCAGCATCTATGAATCTCACTTACCAGACTATACTGGTGATTAGCCAATAATAAAGCTAGTGACTGTCAGCAGGAGGCAATGCCTGTGCTTCTGCCGAGAAAATAGATCTGGTCGCTGGGCGCAAAGGTGGGGGCTGGACGCAAAGGTGGGGGCTGCCCAGGTCACAGTCATCTGAGTTGCAGCTCAAGCTTTGCCAGAGAGGTTGAGACTGAATTGGAAATTAATTTGCAAACAGTAAAAAGAGGCTCATACTTCAGTAGCTGTAGAGTAAATCTACACATGAGTGTATCCACGATAAGGAACTTTTGTGTCTTTGTTGGAATGGAGTGATTTCCTGGAAAGAAAGGGGAGTATAAGAAACAGCGGATGCAGAAACAGCCAGCAACTTCCTTGGAGGGAGCAGAGCGCCCCTACGGGAGATCCTCAAAGTAGGTGGGGTGGCGGCCTAGGAGGAACACGGGGTTCCCATCTTGTCTTGGTAAAATTCATATCCTAGAAAACCTGGGTGCTAGCATTGCTCGACTTTGGCTTTCTAGAGTACTATGTTGAATTACCTTTTTTTGCTTTGCTTTGTTTTGTTTCTTACTTTTTTCCATTCCCTACAGATCTAAAGCTTAGAAGTAACTAATTTACTCCCTTATACACTCATCTTAGTGCGAAGACATAGTTTAACCATGCTAGCTAGATGAGATTTTTTATCCTTTCTTCAAAGATCCCTAGGAAACAAATGTCCTTTTCTTATCTTAGAATTTATTCCTCCTAGGAATTCTATCTCCTTCCTAACCCAAATCTACTAAACCACTCTCTGACTTCCTAGAAATAAAGAAAGGTGTGGTCAATGCCCCCTCCTGCTGGCTGTTCAAAACCCCTAAATAACCTGTGTTTCCAGCAAGATCTAGGTACCACAGTACAACATTCCAGCATCCCTGATCTTCATCCTAAACAATTACATTCCACAAGGCACTTCTTTTTAAACATTCAAAAACACTATTGGAGTGCTTGATAGAACATCGTACCTCCTCCAAGAAAGGTTTATGTCAAATATGCTTTTGTCACAACGTTAAGTGAAAAAAGGCAAAATTTTAAAGTAGTTAAACTCTCAACTGTAATCTGTTGAAGCGAAGACAGCATTGGCTTCGAAATCAGAGTCCTTGGGCTCCTCACGTGGCTTCCACCTCTCACTGCTTGTGGAATCGCTCAAGGTGCTTGACCCTTTAAGACAGATGCATATTTATTCCTATTTTTCTATATTTTAATGAATGGGTATTACATTTATGATAAAAGCATAAAGTGCATTAATTTTGGAAACTATATACAAAATATATACTGCAAGAATATAAATATTTAGTAAAATTTTAATTCTTTATCCCAGTTGTAAAGTGGCATTGCATTGGCTGTATTACAGATGAGAGTTATCCTAAACTCTCATGTCGCATATGAAACCTAAGTAAAACTCACCTCTTTCTTTGGATGTGCATAGAATCGATCATAATTGCATTGTACCATAAAGCATGAAGTAAAATGCCTCTGAGAGGCTCCATGAGCTATCTGCAATAAGAGATGTTATATGTAATTCCAAAATTTAAAACCTTATAAATAATAATGTTGGCTTGCACGTTATAGCACCTAAAGGTCTCAAATCCCTACTCACAGGCTGTCAAGCCCAGCACTGTGTAGGTGCTGAGTGATTATTCAACACCACCATCTCATTAATCCCCACTACTGAAGAGCAGCTGGAGGGCTGTTCCCATTGCACAACTAGAAATTATTTGCCAAGAGACTTTGTGCCTGCTTTGCCCGAGTCTCCAAGCACAAAATCTGGATCCTTAGTCCACTGTAATAGTCACTGTATGATCATGATTTTCTTCATCAGGATTCTCATCAAATATGGGCGTATCCTATGATATAACAAATAAATTAGTTAACAAAATCACAAGGACACTGTTTGCAAAAGAGACAACTCCTAAGTTATTTAACACATCTCTCCTCATGAAAAATTTTGAGGATTTTTTTCATGTAGCCAGAAAACATCATAAAAAGAATTAAACTTTTCTGTACTATCAGCGTGGAAAGTAGAGCTCTAAGGGAAACCCTCCTTTGACGCTAAGCAATGGCATCCAAGATGTACAGCTATTGCTGTTGAGTTTTGATGGAATTGCATGGCTTCAAGATTTTTTTCTAAATTCTTACCACTATTACTCTAAGTGCCTTTTCTCTCACCAATCTGAGCTATCAAACTCATACAATTTCTTCCACTTTTGTGGCAAACATTGTACCTTACAAATCAGGAAGAAAAAAATTGATGGTAGTTTGGTGACCACCATGGGTGTCTCCTTTCATCCCCCTTCAGAGTTCCCAGTTCTGTATAACCCTCCTCTTCATTTTGGGGCCAATCTCTTCCACTTTTCTTCCAACCTCCTCTCTGTTTTGTTCCACATGCACTTTCCACCTCGCAAGGAACATTGGCCAGCTTATAGCTGCTTCAAACATGTTGAGAAGCTGTTTAACTTATTCTTTGGTGGAAAAAAACAGATGCTACTTGTAACCCTGTGGTGTTGAGATATCCATCATGTGAAGACACACTGTGCTTCCTGTTGCTCTAAGGGGTGTAGTAACCAACTCTTTCTTTTCTTCTAAGAGTAGCTCTGCTCCTGATAAACGCAGGAGCTTCTCACAACTTCTGACTTTATGGTTCAAAACATGTCCCTTCTTCTGTGCTCTTAATTAAAGCATTTTTTTATCACTCACTGCTGCTGGGTCATTTAAACCAGCCATGATGTCAAAGGAAATACAAATAATTAAAACAATAAAAAATCAGTTCTTTAAATTTTATCTCTCTCTCTCTCTCTCTCTCTCTCTCTCTCTCTCTCTCTCTCTCTATATATATATATATATATATATATATATATATTTTTTTTTTTTTTTTTTAGAAAAGAATACATCTAACTTGATCCCATTCAGGACAGGAAGATATTATAAAACAGAGTCCCTCCTGTGCCTCTCTGGCTCACTCCACACCTTACGGCACTCTTTGGCAGTGCAAAACCTCTGACTTGTTTTGTATGTAAACTTGTCTTATGAAATGAATGGGTAACAGACAAGAGACTTCCTCTTGCTAACACAACTATTCCTGAAATAAATGAATATATTTTTCCTCCAGTAGCCAGAAATAGATTATTTTTAAAATTTCAGTGCCTTTATATAACACAGAACCACAGTATTGAGGTGGGAAGTGTGGATTCTGGAGCCAGAATAACTCGAATATGAATCCTGCCTCTTGGAATAGCTGTCTGATGATGACCTCAGCCAATGATCTAATCCCTCTGCAGCTTGCTTTTTTCATCTTTAAAATGGGGATGATAATAATACCTACCACTTTTGATTGTAGTGAAAACTACCTGAATTTATACATATACTCGTAAAGCACTTACAGCAGTGTCTGGCATAAAGCAAATGTTAAATTACTGTTGTTTATTATTCCTGTGATAATTTTGCACCACACCCAGTCCCATTAATAAAAGGCCACTTGCCCACTATGACTCCAGGACAGGTTTTGGGAATCTCCATCCAGGTAGAATCAGGAACAAAGAAAGTGTATTGCATCTCCTGTCCTCTCTAAAACACTTTCCTCTTTAAAGTTAGAACAATTCTTTTGATTCAGCACAACTTCAACAAGATTCTCATCATTGTAATAGTCCAAGGGAGTATATGCTTTAGGCATGCTCATTGAAGTCAGCCAGATAAGCATTTGACTCAGGATGTTTAGAGCTCTTAACAATTTTGGCTTAAGCCCTATATACTACAGAACAAAGTGGTGGCTGTCAGCTTCTCCACAGAAACAAAAAGCTATCAGAGGCCAGAGGAAGTTAAGATATTAGCCTTTTTCCTGCAAGAGTTTCTCATCTCACATGTAAAACACAGATTGCTGTCAATGCATCAAATTTTAGGAAAATTAGGATACGACTTATGGGAGGAATTAAAAATTATTCATCCAAAGCAGTTTTGCAATGTCCTATGTGGGGGGTGAAGGGAAGGAACGTACGTCACTGTCTCTCTCACTTCCACCCCATCAAGATTATTCTCCAATCTGACATTTCTTAATCTGAGTTTATTTACCAGATTGTTGCTTTTATTTCTCAATGTTTTGCAGCCTTTAAAATTCTCAGTTACATCATTAACATCAATCATCATTTTCACTTCTTCCTATTTTTTTCCTTTTCTCCCACCATCTTAGTTTCTTTTTATTTTATTCTTTTTCCATCACTATTTTTGAATAGTCTCTGACCTTTCCTTGCATCGGCCCAAGCTAATCCAACTTAATAAATCAATTTTGAATCTCCCAAGGGAGACAAATGGAAAAGCAGGCAGGCCTATATCTTGGATTGTGGAAACCAACAGGACAGCAGCATAGAAACATATGTTTATCTCTGCAATATTTTTCCTGAAAAACAACAAATGAAGCTACTAACCAAACAGATAACATCACAAATGAAAAGCATAAGATCACCTAAGGGCATCAGGCCACCAACAGCCAGCTGTCCTCAACCCAGCTTCTCTTTAGTTGTCTTCAGTGTTTTAGAGCTGAACTATGGGGATGCTCATTTCACCACTGTACATGCTCTGTTCTGGCTATAAATATAGAGGGGCTTCTGTTTACACCTATTTTAGGCAAATCAGATCTCCCAGAATACTAAAACTGTTAGACGAACTAGGATTTAAATTCAGAAGAAAGAAAAATAACAGTAAGGAGAGGCAAATTCCAGGAACTTTACCTACCTATTATCTGAAACATAAGTTAAATTAGTTCAAGTAAATGTACTTAAGTCTTAATATCATAATTTAATGGCTTTATTGCCCAGAGCCACAAGTTGAGGGCAAATGTGCACATTTGTTTAATTAATACCCTGCCTGGGTACATGTAGAACCTTAGCCACCTAGCCAAGAATAGGTCTATTGGATTTTTCTTTAGGACACTCAACTCTGGAATTGCTCACAACTCTCCTTTCTTCTTTTTTCCTTTTTTTTTTTTTTAAAGATTTTATTGGGGAATTTGGGGAGGGGAACAGCGTTGGGGAATTGGGGAAGGGGAACAGACAAGTAGCTGTCCTTTTGTTCTTCAGTCTAGTTGTGGAGCACATTGCTTCACTGGCCCATGTTGAGCCAGCCAAGTGGCACACTGGTTAACAATTGGCTTGGGATGCCAGCTCTGAGCATCAGGGCCCCGGTTCGGATCCCACATTAGGGCCAGTGACACTGTGCCCTCTACGGCTAAGATGGTGAACAACGGCTAGACCTGGAGCTGGGCTGCCATGGGTCACCGGCGACGGTGTAGGCTGCAGCCCCTGCTGCAGTGGGCTGCCATGAGCAGTCGGCAGCCAGCATGAGCTGCCAAGAGCCGCCGTGAACGACTGTCCAAGGGCTGGTGACCAATCTGCCTCAGCTGGGAAGAGCGCAATGATCACAATTCCATTATTCTTATTGTATGGCATCAGGGCAGCCTTAAATATCTAACATTTAACTGGAGGCTTGGAGACTGCTTCTTGAAGACCGTTCCAAAGCATTTCCATGGCTTTCCAAAACAAAATAGTTGCTTTTCTCTGCTATATATCCTGAGGTTTGCTCACTATTCTTTGGCCATTCAAAAGCTCCCTTTCCATATAGAACCCTTCATAAGAATTGCTGTTGTACATTTAGGCATTTCGAGCTTGAGTTCATGAAATGAATATATAAAGGATCTGGGTAGAAATAGAAAGGCAGGTTAAGTTACAAAATATCTTTGTAAAGTTTCTGTTTATTTGTTTGTTTTTAAATCCAGAATACATTTTTCCCCCTTAAAAACAGAATTCTTTAGGAGATTTGGTTTTGAAGCCTTTATCTGAAAATTTACATAAACTTTAAGACAGTTAAATTGGAGCGTCAAAATTATTTCCCTTTCCTTTTTTTTTTTAAAAAAAAACAATGAAATAATCATAACAGGTATTGGAAGCAAGGTAAGAATCTGCCTTTGCTACAGTCCCAGTCTCCAGAATTGAATTTCCTTTGTATTTATCTCCTCCATTTAGGAACAGACAATTTTTCTCCTCCCTTTTCCTTTTTTCCTCTTTCCCAAGAAGTGAGAGTAGATTTCTTCTTTCCTTTCATGCTTCCCTCAGGGCCCAGCAGCCAGGACAGTGAATACAAGAGTGCACAGTGACAACAAGGGTCAAGAGAGAATCTCCCCACAGACCATCTCTAAACAGAGAATGTCCTATGTCAGTTGTGTGGTCCTCAGGGACCACTCGTAATAAAAAAAATAGCCATGGCAAAGCTGGAAATGGTAAAAAGACCCCAAGTGGTTGCCAGGGCATTGGAGATGGAAGGATGAATAGACAGAACACAGGATTTTCAGAGCAGTGAAAATCATCTGTATGGTACCATAATGATAGAGACACGTCATTATACATTTGCCCAAACCCAAAGAATACACAACAGCAATACTGAACCCTAATGTAAACTATGGACTTTGGGTGATAATGATGTGTCAATGTTAGTTCATCAATTGTAACATACATACAACTCTGGTGGAGAACGTTGATAGTGGGGGAGGCTGTGCATGTGTGGGGAAGAGCATATATGGGAAATCTCCATACCTTCCTCTCAATTTTGCTGTGAACTTAAGACTGGTCTGAAATAATGAAGTCTTTAAAAAGGGAAAAAGCGGGGGGAAGAAGAGGGAAGAGAAATACAGTAGAGCAATTCTGGGGGGAAAAAGCTACTAACATTGTACAATAACTTAGCATTTACAAAACAGGCATCACTTCTCCACTTTTTGGCTAAGATCAAGTGTACAAAACAGGCTCACACCCATCACCACATTTGATGCTCACAGTCACCTTGCAGGGTAGCTATGACTTCCACACTTATATCACAGAGAAGGTAACTGAGGCTCCAAGAGGGTAACTGACTTAAACAAGGTTATTCAGATCATAAGTGGCAGAGCCAGGATTCGAAATTTTTTTTCACTTCACAATATCAACTCAGTCTTTAATAAGAAGTTGTCTTAAAAGCACAAGTAGAGAAATGCTATATAAATGTATTTTACTGTTATTAATCAACTTGCATTGGTAGGTTTAAGTAAAACAAAATGACTAAAGCTTAATAAGGATTTTTCTTTTTTTTCAACACCCTACATTTTAAAACTTATTATTCTATTTTAGTAATTCAAATGTTCAAGGCCTAAAAATTTGGCAAGCATACCTAGCAATATACAAAGTAAGGATTTATTACAGAAATCCAAGAATGACTGAACATCAGAAATGTTATCAGTATAATTAATCCATTAATAAATTAAGAAGAAAATATAGAAGTAAACCAATACGTGGCAAAAGAGCAATTGCTACAACTCAGTATGCATTCATGGTAAAACCCTTAAGTAAAACAAAAATAGAAGGAAATTCCTAAAAAAGCATTTTTCAGAAACCAACCAACAATGACATAAAATACTAAATATATTTCCATTAAAATTAGAAACAAGATAGATCTGCCTAATATTACCACTATTGCCCAAAAAGTGTTTTGGAGGCAGCTAGAGTTGGTGGGGCAATGGCCAGAGAAAAGAGGGAGCCACACAGAGCAGGGGCCCAAGAAATCTGCATGGAAATTCCCCTCAGATCCTGGGCTAAGAACTGAGAAGCACATGTATAGGGCCTGCCTCTGTGAGTCCTGCGGCTGGGAAGCTGAGAGTTGAACAGACATAGTAGAGATCACACAGAGTTTAGAGACATTGGCATTATATCCCAGCCAGGGTGGAGAACACTCAGTGAAAACATAAGACATTAGATTGAGACCCTAGAAAAGCCACATTTTACGAGTATTATCTATGTCCCAGGGTAAAGATCATACCCTAGGACTCAGGACAAAGATGGCAATAGACCACATTAAGAAAGCCTAAAACAAAGTTTGACTGGGTCAACAACTACCTATATAAGAGGTTGGACAATTAAGTTCACGAACTCTTCCTAGAAAAAGTGCTACATACTTCATTGCTGAATATCACTACAGTCACCTTCGAAGTATTCCCTTTGGGAAGCTATGCACTGATGTCAGCACCTAGTCCATCCTTCAAAGCAATTTTGGAACTCTTTTTCTGGAATGACCATCAAAGCTGTTGTATTACCCTTGATGTCCTGAGTGTCATCAAAATATCTTCCTTTTAAGATTTCTTTTATCTTCAGGTAAAGAAAGAAATCATTGGGGGCAAGATCAGATGAGTAGGGAGGGTGTTCCAATACAGTTATTTGTTTACTGGCTAAAACCTCCCTCACAGACAGTGCCATGTGAGCTGGTGCATTGTCATGATGCAAGAGCCATGAATTGTTGGTGAAAAGTTCAGGTTGTGTAACTTTTTCATGCAGCCTTTTCAGCACTTCCAAATGGTAAACTTGGTTAACTGTTTGTCCAGTTAGAACAAATTCATAATGAATAATCCCTCTCATATCAAGAAAAGGTTGGCAACATCATTGCAACAAATTCACAAACTTAATCGTCAGATATCATATAACTGCTACCAAAACAAAATTCAATAGCCTTTAAAGGAAGACAACATAATCCTTTCTCCCTACAATGTATCATCAATAATGTCTAGCGTGCAATAGAAAAGTACTAGACCTGCAAAGCAGCAGATGGTATAATCCATAATTAAGGTGGAGAAAATGAAAACAGACCCTGAAATGATCCCGATATTAGAATTAGCAGATAATAATTTAAAAACATCTTTTATAAATATGCTGAAGGGTGTGAAATAAAGCATGAATAAATGTGAAGTAAGAGATGGGTAATCTCAGTCAAAATATAAAAATTATTTAAAAAGAGCCAAAGTAAATACTGAGCTGAAAAATATAAAATCTGAAATGAAAGATCCCTGGATAAGCTTAACAGCAGATTGGGCACTACAGAAAAAAGTGTCAATGATCTTGAAAATAGCTCAATAGAATTTTCCAAATTGATGAACACAGAGAAAGAAGATCAAAATAAAAATAAGCAAAGCCCCAGTGACCTATAGGATAATATAAAATTATCTAACATAGTGTAAATGGAGATATAGAAGGAGAAGAGAGAGAATATATTTTAAGCAATAGAAGCTGAGAATTTTCCAAAATTGATGAAAGACGTCAATCATCAAGAAAATCATACTTTGGTATATCACAGTCAAAGTACTGAAAAACAAAGATAAAATCATAAAGCATTCAGAAAGATATATTGTGTATCAGGGGCAAAGATAAGAATTATGAATGACTGCTACTTGTGGAAAACAAGGTCAGAAAACAATGGGTATCTATAAAATACAGAGATAAAACTGTCAACCTAGAATTCTACAGCCAGTGAAAATATCCTTCAAAAAATGAGGTTTAAGTAAATTTCTGGATAAAAGAAAGTTGAGAGAATTTATAAGTAGCAGATCCTCACTTTAAGAAATGCTAAAGGAGGGGTGACCGGTTAGCTGTTTGTTAGAGCGTGGTGCTGATAACACCAAGGTTGCCAGTTCGATCCCCACATGAGCCACTGTGAGCTACGCCCTCCCTAAAAGAGTCAACTATGCCATTGTAGCATGAAAGCAATGTGTAGTCAATGACCATGGCTGTTCCCCAATTAAAAACAAAAATGCTAAAGGAAGTTCTCTGACTCAAGTGAAATGATAACAGATGGAAACTCAGTTATATAGAAAGAAATCAATACAATCAGTCATAGTAAATACGTAGGTAAATTTAAAAAACAAAAACTACCTTTAAGTTTTTTTAAAAAGAAAATGACTGGTTAAATGAACTATAATACCATAGTGTTATGGACTTTGTAACATATATAGAAGTAAAATATATGACAATTTATAAAGGATAGAGTGGAGGTATATGGAATTATACAATTACAAGAATTATACAATTACATATTTTTGTATCACATGAAGTGGTACAATATTAATTCAAGTGGTCTGTGATAAACTAAGAATGTATAGTATAAACCCTGAAGAAACAAATTTTTAAAAATACAAAGAAGAATACCCAAAAGGTCAATAGACATTAACTAATGTTGCTGTCACAGTTAGATATCCATATGCAAAAAAAAAAATAGAGCTAAATATAAAATCGAAACCTCTAAAACTTATAGAAGAAAACAGTAGAAAGTCTCTGTGACCTTGGGTAAGGCAAAGGTTTCTTAGATATGACACTAAGTAAGACCATAAAATAATAAATTAATAAATTAGACTTAATCAGAATCAGAAATTTCTGCCATGAGAACAAAATGAAGAAGATGAAAAGAACAGCTACAAACTGGGAGAAAATATTTTTAAACCGTATATCTGATAAGACTTGTATCCAGAAAATATAAATAACATCCATATTCAATAATAAGTTAACAACTGAATATTTTAAATGGCTAAAGTATTTGAACAGATATGTCACCAAAGAAGATATACAGATGGAAAATATGCAGATAGAAAAAAATGCTCAATCGTAGTCACTAGGGATATGCAAATTAAACCAAAATGAAATGCCAAGAAACATTTATTAGGATGGCTAAAATTGCAATGATGATATCAGTGCTGGTGAAGATATGAAGCAACTCAAACATTCATACACTGCTGATGGCAATAAAAAATGATACAACCACTTGGGAAAATAGTTTGACGGTTTCTTAAAATATTAAACATAAAACAGTTTGACGGTTTCTTAAAATATTAAACATATACCCATCATAGGATCCAGCCATTCCACTACCAGATATTAACCCAAGGGAAAATAAAGCATATGTCAATACAAAGATTTGCACCCAAATTTTCATAGAAATTTAATTTATAATAGCCCAAAACTAAACACAATCCCAATGTCGGTCAGTAGATGAGTAGATAAACAAAAGGAATATTTCTCAGTAATAAAAAGAAAGGAAGTATTGGTAGGCTCAACAACAAAGACAAATCAAAATTCATTACGCTGATGAAACAAGCCAGATTAAAATATATATATATATATAGTATGATTCCATTTGTATAAAATTCTAAAAAAATGTAAACTAATCTACAGTGACAGAAAGCAGATGAGTATTCAATGCATGGGGGGTAAAAAAAGGGGCGGAAGAGATGGGGAAAAAAGATTACAAAGGAACATTGAGGAAACTTTTGGGAGTGATGGATTGCTTATTATCTTGGTAATGGTTACATTAGTATATACATAAGTATATACATAAGATGAAACTTATCAAATTGTACATTTTAAACATGTGTGATTCATTGTATGGCAACTATGTCTTAATAAAGGTGCTTGTTAAATAGTCAATAGAGGAAATAAAATGGCATACTAAAAAATGTTTATTAACCCAAAAGAAAGCAGGAAAGGAGAAATAAAAATTAAGCATTTTTACTAATCAAAATATACCATTAAGAAAGTACAAAGCAAGTCACAGAATAGAAATTTTCAATACATATATCTGACAAAGGGCTTGAATCCAGAAATCATAAAAATCCTATAAATCAATATTTTTAAAAAAGAAAACATTTTTAAATGGGCAAAATACTTAGACATTTCACCAAAGTAGACTGAAATGGTCAAAAAGAATATGAAAGGGCATTCAATATTCCTAGTCAACAAGGAAATGCAAATTAAAGCCACAATGAGACACTGCTGCATTTCCACTAAGAAGATAACAATTTAAAAGACTAACAACATCAAATGTTGGCAAGAATATGCAGCAACTGGCACTCTCATACATTGTTGGGACTACAGAATGGTGCAAAAACTATGAAAGAAGTTTGTCAGTTTCTTATAAAGTTAAAAATGTACCTCCCTTTATCTCAATAATTCCATTCTAGGTATGTAACTCAAGAAAATAAAACCATATAGCCACAAAAAGACTTGCACAAGAATGTTCATCAAAACATTAATCCCAAACAGGAAACAAGCCTGAAGTCCATCAACAAAGAGAGTGGATAAAGAAACTGTTGCATAGTCATACAATTGAATACTAAGCAACATAAAGAAAAAAACTACTAAAACATGCAACAGCGTGGATAAATCTTAAAACCATTATGTTGTGCTAAAGAAGTCAGACACAAAAGAGTACATACCATATGGTTTCATTTAAATGACAGTTAAGAACAGGCAAAAATAATCTATTGTGATAAAACAGGATTTGCTCCTTGAAGCGGACTGACGGCAACATGGCACAATTGAACTTTTCAGAGTGATGAAAATGTACATTTCTATTGAGATGTTTTTTACACAGGTGTATATGTCTGTCAAAAGTCATTGGAATACATCATTGGGGAGAGGGGTCGTCACTTCGTAAGGGGTGAAATGTATAACTATCACATTGTTTTGTACACCTGAAATTAATTTTAAAAAGTCATTGGACTTACATTTATTAACGGTACATTTTATTCCATATAAATTTTGCCTAAAAATAAAATTCAGGAAAATCATAATGAATTCATGAATTCAAAATTTGAGTAGAATTTATTCTGAGTCTCACACAAGAGGATGAGGTGTAAAATATAAAATTAATATTGCAAATGTGGCAAAATATTAGCATGTTAAAGCAGGATGCTGGCTATGTGGGGTGTCTAATATTAGCTTCTGTGATTTATCGGCATGTGTAAAATATTTCAAATTAATTAAAATAAATAAGATAATGAAGTTAAAAATGTCTCTGCAACCTTAGTAGTATCATTACAGTAAAACTGGAGTCAGAGATTAGCAAATACATATGATTTTAGAAGAGAGATGCAAGCTTCACAACCCATGATTTCTGAGACTAAAGAGTCATAATTCTATTGCCACTTCACAGTGTAGAATATAATTTTTGTCTCAAATGAAGATGGCAATTTCCTAATTTGTTAGGTTTATCACAGTATTGTAAGTCTTATGAGCCAATATTTCATCACATGAGTTGGGAGCACTATTTCTGCATTATCTTTTGTTTCCATTTTGCTGTCAATTTGCTTTTGAAATTTGGGCATCTGTTTCACTCAACTGAAAAGCCATAGCCAGGTTCTATAGGCCACTGACTCTAGCATTTGAAATGCGAAGAGCTTTCCAAGGGAATTGGTATTATTGTTTCCAATAGCATTTCATTATGATCATTAAATTTCTATCAGTCAGACCTACCAGAGAGACCATAGTCTTCAATTTGCATTTTTGTACATTTCTCACTTGAAGGTGACACTTTAAAAAAAATCAACAGTGCAATTAGTGTTCTTACTTTCATTTCCACGTAACTTTTAAGGACTCTCTCCTCACTTTCATTCGGGGTTTTCCATATGTCGTTCTGGCTTCTTCATCCAGACACACAATATCATTGCTCCCATGCACAGATATCTTATTTTATGAGTGAGATCATTTAAACGTATTTTTTATTTCTTAATCACATCTCTGAACTCACTTTTGGGAGTCAATATTTTTATCTTTAACCATTGGACTTTACAAGAGTCTAATATATCACAGGATTAAATTTAGCCCTTAGGTCACTAAAGTTGCTTAAATATTGACAGACAGAAAAGGCCTCAAGAAACGATTTGTTACATTATCTCTGAAGTGGTGAGTCACTGCATTAAAATATATTTTGAGTGCATCTGACTTTATTTGCAGTCAGAACTTTGTCATTTACCTGTCCCTTACATCCCAGAGCTCTCCCATTTTCTCTTTTTTATAGTAGCCCCTGCCCTGGGCCAGTTCCAGCTGGGAATTCACCAATGTGATCTCCCTAAGGGAGAAAGGGAGCAGCAGGGAGTGAAGTCCAATGCCAGGTCTAACAGGAACCTTCTTTACTCCTTTTCCATGTCCCTTAAGCCATTCCATAAGCATTCCTGTGCTTGTTTGATGGTGTGAGGAAAAGGCTGTGGTGTTTCCAAGGGGCTGGGCAGTTGGGAACAAGTGAAGGCCATGGGAAGAGAAGCAAAAGCATTAAACTCAAGGTCAATGAAATTCAAGCTTAACTAGAGAACTGGGAGCTTTTTCCTGGTCAAGGTCTGACTTCAGGATTCGCAAGCACAGGACAACCCTAGGACTGTCTCCTGTAGAACTCCTCCCAAGGCTTTGTCCAGCCCCCACCGGGCAGCAGGTGGAGCAGGAGGATGCTATACCTCACAAGAAGATGGTCTACTCAGTGCCACTGCATCACCGGCAGTGTACTTGTTCCCACCATTCATTTGGAGTTTTGACCAGACTTCCCCTAGTACAAGACGCTACATGGGAAAGGTAGGTTTGTTGTGTTCCTGAGACTGGATTAGACTAGAGGTACACATTGTCTAGAGGTGGAAACCCAGAGTTAAATCCACTCTCCTACACCACATAGCACCTTCGTTTCAGACCCAGGACTATAATAGAACCCTGTCTCCCAACCCCCAAACCAGCGCTCCTTTTGTGGTAGCACCATGGTGAGTGAACTAAGCTTTTCAGAGCGAATCTGAAGCCATGATTTATATGAGAGGAAAACTCACACGGACTTTCAAACAATCAACTCTGCTTACATTATTAATATGGGACATCCTGTACTAGACTTCAAGCTTTCTTTGTCAGCCTGTTCCTCTAAATGCCTCTAGCACGTCTTCCTAGTATTGAACAAACATCACTTCTGCCGAGGTCATGGATTTTGTCAATATGAACTGAAAACGTGTGGGCTTTTTTTTTTTTATCATTGCTAACAGCTTTCTTAATTAACCTGCTGATAGAGTCAACAGCACAGTTCACTGTTTGCCGTTTGTTCTGCAGCCACTACAGAATCAAGATGCTCTCTGAGAAGTACAGATCACTTGCCTGAGGTTGTTTTGTTTTCCAGAAAGAAAAAAAGGGGGGGAAAACCCCAAACCTCACAACCACAGTGAATTTGACTTAATTGCTAAAACTTCCTTCTGATTGTTTCGCCCCAAATAACAGCCCTTCCTTAACTAATAACTTTAATTATGGCAACCACTAGTTATGAAAGTGTAACGTTTCTCTTGACTTGGTCTGTTCCTGCAAACTTCTAATTATGAAACCAGGGATCAGCAAGTCGCCTTTGTAGGTTTTCATTAGATGGGACGTAGGTCCTGGAACTACACACATTGTGTATTTCATGCTCTGTACATCAGTCCGGCTGAAGTCAATCTGTTGGCCTCTCTTTAATATCTGCCTGATACACAGGATGAATACAAAGCCAAAACAGGATCCTGATTCTCAAAGAACTCATCTATAGAGAATAAAATGTTGATTCTTTGCTAATGATGTGCCCCATCTTTAAGATGAATGTATTTTTCCCAATAAAAGCCAAATCCTTCATTTCATCTCAAAAAGTTTACTAGGATGATGCAGTTACTGAAAAAAAAAATACAGCTGTTTAAATTTAAGACACCAAAATATATCCAATACAAGCATATTCTCTGGCTCTGGCTCTGTATCCACAATATTTTCATCTTGATTATGAAGAAAATAAAATGTTCCTGCACTTCAAGCTATTAAGTTATTCTTGTTATGGGATGGTTATCAGTTCAAGGCTATGCTGGGCTCCATAATAATGAAAAACTACTTAAATGATCTATTTCAGTTGTGTTATTGCCAGGTAAGGAAGGTCTCGTGTTTGATGACACATATTCAGTGGTTGATTGTGCAAGAATGGTAATGTTTTTCTGGATTTTTTTTTTTTGCCTCCTTGTGCATCAGTCCAGCTTACTTTCTCCACACTGCCTTGCAAAGCTGCCCTTTCTCTGTGAAAATCACTTAGCAGTCTCAGAGGCCCTTCCACTTGCTGGCTTAGCTCCACCCACTCTTCTGTGATGTTGTGGGTGGACATTCCCACCCCCAGTCCGACCCCCACCCCCAGGCAGTCCATGGTTGGCCCTCGCTTTCATATCCAACCTGGGTGATGCCGGAAGGGCAGTTTGCAGCATGTGGCTGCCATATGCAGAGGGCTGAAGGATGGGTGGGTGGTATACACCCATCCTTTCTATAATGATGGACAGCCCCAGACCCACACACCACAAGAATTTCCCACAGTTTCAGATGCAAAGTTGGATCCTGGCAGATGATTTCCAACCAGTGACTGTGTCTGCTTAATGGGATGCCAGCTGACAAATGTTTCACTTCTCAGAGTTCTTTCCATGTCCCTCCTTCTGTGTCCCCCTTTCTCTTACTATTATTCCTCCTTTATAGAGACATATAATGTTTAATGGGTGTCTGGTTAATTGGAATTGTTTTTATTCTTCAATGAAAGTAGGTAGTTATTTAAAATTTGCAGCCACTTCTCTGTCTTAGAGATGGCAAGCCCCCTTAGAGGTTACCCTTGCTCTGGGAAGAATAACCCCAATGGAAAGTTAATGGCTAAGTCCACAAACTACTCTCTGGTTGATTGGAGGAGACTGACCCAGGTCTGCTGGCAGGAAAATACACTGAGAGCACCCCAAAGGGGGACTCACCATGATGGCAAAGGGGGGGGTTGGGTGGGAACAGCCAAGCAAGAAAACACAAACCAAGAGCTGTGGACCTGGAGAGTTTGTCATCATCCTGCAGTAAAGATCTGGGCCAGCAATGGCATCATCCCAGGAGAGGGTGAAGCACTGTTTGGGCCAACGGTAAGGCAGGGATGGAGTAAATGCAGCCCCAAGCGGGCTATCTAGTAGACTGGGCATACATGGCAGTTCTGTCTCCAGGAAGTGTAATTATCAGAATTGAGTAACCTGGGTAATTTAGAGAGATGGGCTGGATATCTTGCCAATCTCTGGAGGCCTGAGCTAGATTCAATTTGAAAAACGAAAGGGCATGGCTTCATATATACCCAAGGTGGGACTCCAGTCATTCAGGCTAATTTAGAACCAAAAGAGACTGCAGAGATCATTTAGTTCTCATTTTGCAGAGAAGAAGTGATAAAGTCCAGGTTAATTTACCCCCATCACAAAGCAAGTCATGGGTAGAGTTGTGTAGAAAACACCAAGCTAGCTAACTGCCTACCCACTGTTTTCTCCATTGTCAAAACGTGCATCTCCCCCTAAATGTAGCATTATTTTCTTTAAAGAGTCTGAGATTTAGGAGGGGGAAGACTTGAGCTCCTACTTTGGAATTTAGAGACTAACCCTGAATTTTCCAGTTTCACATTTTGGGACATATGTTGTTAGTTTTCCTCTAGTCACTAGGGATGCCTAGAGGTTTCTTGGTAAGGTAACTACAGAGATGAATCTCTTATTTTTTACCATAATCCCAGACCTCTCTGCTGAGCACTCTTCCTCTATAAGCAGCCAATACTGCATCCCCACCCAGATTAAAGCCTAATGTGTTAACCTAGGTTCCACCCAAGCAGCCCCCTCGCCCTCAGACCAAGTCCTATTACTCCTCTCAGTTCTGTTTGGTGAAAGGTGCCACCAGCCTCCCCCCTGAACCATACAAAATGCTACAGACTCCAACCTTTCAAAAGTGACTTCATGTCCTTGTTTCCATTTCCCACTGCCACTACAGTACTTTAGGATCTTACCACCTTTCACCTGGAGTGTGACAATTTCCTAATGGGTTCTCTGGTCTTTGATTCCATTCCAGATCTTTCTCGTCACCGCCACCAGAGTGAGCTTTTGAAAATGTTATTCTGAGCATGTTATTCCTTCAGTGGCTCTGTAGTCCATCGAGGCAAACTCCAATCCCCTTTGCATGTAATGAGGAACTCCTTTCACTTTATACCCTGCCTTTTACTTTATTTCATTCAGGCCTTACTTCACATAGGCCACCTACCTCCTCATTCTCCCCAGACACTATGTCCCAGCCATTCCAAGCTCTCAGAGTTGCTCTGACTAGCCACCTTTTTTGTATGACCTCATTCTCTTACTGAGTCACCCCCTACACCTGGGAATGCCCTTCTGTCTTTTAGCCTGGTGACCACTTCCATCTTTAAGACTCCAATTAAGTGCCACCTCCTCTATGAAGCTTTGTTCTAACCTCTCAGTTCCACAGGGTAAAGAGGAACACTCCACCTGCTGTGTCTCAACTGAATTCTGTTTATATTTCTATCCTAGTACCTATAACATTGCAGGGGAATTACTCATTCCATGTCTGTCTCGCCCCCATGATGTTAGGGACAACTTGATTCTAAATTGATTCTAAAGAATGAGTCTTATTATCTTTGATTTTCTAGTACCAAGCACAGTGCCTGGCATATAGTACGCACTTGATAAGTATCTTCAGAATAAAGGAAGGAAGAAAGGAAGGAAGGAAGGAAGGAAGGAAGGAAGGAAGGAAGGAAGGAAGGAAGAAAGGAAGGAAGGAAGAAAGGGAGGGAGGGAGGGAGGGAGGGAGGGAGGAAGGGAGGAAGGAAGGAAGGGAGGAAGGGAGGAAGAAAGAAGGGAAGGAGGGAAGGAGGAAGGGAAACATGTACTGTCACAATATATTATTGTTTCATTTTTTATTATTTCTAGAAAGAAATGCATGTGGTAAAACTCAGACCCCTTTTTCTATAAAACACTGAAGCTAATTACCCCAGGCAGTTCAAGAATTTAATTAGTGTTAGAAAAGATAAATATTTATTCATTTTTGTATTGTACTATGTGGCCATTGTTGAAATACCTCAATCTTAAGACTCAAAAAAAAATTAATCCTAGTGACCATAGTGGAAATTAGTCATGTTTTTGGCTCTCCAGATGCCCTTCCTATGTTTGGAGAATTCTCCTCTGTATAAGTCTTTTGAGGAGGCAGAGCTTCTGACCTTCGAGATTAGCTGCAGAGGTGGGGTACCCACATTCCCAGCATCCCTTCCAGCCAGGGCACAGACTTATGTGTGCACAGGGATCACCAATAATAGATAGCCATAAAGAACAGGAACTGATGACAGTAAGGTGTGGGGACAGAGGATAATTCTTCTCTGGTGGCAGTAATGGTACGAGAAGCATCAGAGTTCAAAAGCAGCAGCCACGCAGCCCACGGTGACTGGGGGGCAGCAGCAGATTCCCTTCTGGCCCATTCTGCAGAGGGATTTTAGCCAAAGACCTGGTGTAGTGCCTCATTCTGTTTCTGACTAATTCCCAAGCCTGGTCCTCCAGCCATCCAAGTGGTTCTCTGAGCCAACTAATCTTTTCAATAAATTCCTTCTCTGCTTATTGTCTTTCTGTTGCAACTAGCAAACCCAAAAGATCCAGAACTCCTTGGAGATTCATAAATGTTTCAGTGATTTGGGTCTACCAGTATGCATGATTTAGGAATCTAACTGATAAAATATCTCATCCACTGGTGAGTCAACGGTTAGTTCATTTCACATAATTAGAGGGATTTTTCTGGCAGATTATTTTCCAGAAAAGCTTCATTGAGGCAAGTTTTCTTTTCTTGCCCTAAGTCACACACCCATATTTCAGCACAGCGTTTGGCATATAATAGGTACTTGATAAATACTTGCTGAAGGAGCTAATGAATGAATATTTTAAATCCAGGAATCAGTTTCCTAATTTTACTATATCAAATTGGTACTGTTAAGATAAAACCCTATAAAAAGCATGGGCCGGCCGAGTGGCGCGATGGTTAAGAACTGGCTTGGGACGCCAGAGGGCCCCGGTTCGTATCCCACATATGAGGGCCAGTGACACTGCCCTCTGCAGCTGAGATGCTGAACAGCAGTTCGACCTGGAGCTGGGCTGCCATGAGTCACCTGCGACGGCGTAGGCTGNTGTAGCCAGCAGCCAGCGTGAGTGGCCAGCAGCCGCAGTGAGCGGCCGTCCAGAAGCCGCGACTGATGTGCCTCGCCTGGGAAGAGCGCAATGATGGTGTCAACTTGGGCCAGTGAAGCAACGTCCTCCACAACTAGAACAAAACAACAGCAACTTGTCTGTTCCCCTTCCCCCAATTCCCCAGTGCTGTTCCCATCCCCCCAATTCCCCAATAAAAATCTTTAAAAAGAAAAAACCCTATAAAAAGCAGAAAAACTAGATGCCTTTAAAGAACCTCTTCCTAGATGTGATTTGATGATAAATCCACTCAAGAATAATGCTTGCAACCAGTTCAATTCAACAAATACTTAGCGACCTTACTGATCCTTTCTTGGAGCTGTTCCAGGTGTTCACACTCCAGTTATGGCTCCCCAATTGCTGTTTGTGATCCTTGGCCAAACATCTACGGCTCTCAGTTTCCTCATCAGTAAAATAGAGATCATAATCTTTCCTCAAAAGGTTGTTACAAAGATCAAAGTGTCATTGATGGCCGTTTCTTTTTGCCTTTACTCTTAGCATCTTTTCTTAAATTTCTTTCAAAAACCCTCGTGAGCACCGTCTATGCTCCATGCTCTACATAAGTCACTGTGGGTGCAAAGGTGAACAGGGCATGCTCCTACTCTTGAGGAGGTTAGTAGTCAAGGAGCTAAATGGGCCAAAGGAAACAAAAATCTGTAAAGGTGATGAGGGCAGTGATGGAGGCAAACATGGGCACCTCCAAGGAAGTACAGGGAAGAGTAGTCATGGAGGGAGAGGCAGCAAATGTGGAAGGATTTCTGGAGAAGATATATTTGAGGGGAGTTTCCAAGGGGAAAGTCAGGGGAAACAGGAAGGATTGGACATCCAAGAAAAATGAATTACATGAACAAAGGCAAACATGATAAACAGCATAACGGTATTTCTGGAAGGTGAAGCTCAAGATGGGTTTGAAGGGAAGCCAAGTCTACAGAGGGAGGCGAGTCTGATCACAGATGATTGTATTTATATGTTAGAAAAGGGGCATGGAACTCTGGGTAACAGGGAGCCCCTAGAGTACTGTAAACAAGTAGGTATTTTCAAAACCTGAGTCTGGCAATTGTGTAGAGAATGAATATTGGAAGCCACAGACTTAGAGGGGAGGCCCAGTAGGAAGTCATCACCCTGGTCCATGTGAATAAGTGTGTGGGTCCAAACTAAAAAAAAATGATGAATGAGAGAGGGATGATATAGGAGTCAAGCAATGTTTAGAAGACACTAAACATGTTATAGGAAGGGCTTGTCGTCTCCTCAAGGTTCACCTTTGTTCTGTCTCCTAAATGTTGTCAGGGTGCAGTGATTCATCGTCAGTGAACTGATGATCAATGGCACACACATTCCCCATCCCTCCATCTTCAACTAGGATGGAATTATAGCCTGTCAGACCCTGTGCCCAGCACCAGGTTGTGACAGCATGGTTCTAAACCATCTTTTATCTTGTGTATTCAACGATCACACAGTAATGGGAAGGCTTCTAATTTTTTCCATGTCAGGAGACATTTTTGATGTAGTGTAAATTATTCATCTTCCTGGAATTTCTTGTAAAATATTTTACCCTTTTCAGACAATCCTCTTCAGAAGTTCAAATGGAATCTTTAGCTAGGATTTCTTTTCTTATTTTCATGAGACAGCCTATATACATTCAAATGAAATAGGAAGAGGGCCGGGGGTGAGTGGCTCAATTGGTTAAGAGCTCGCTCAAGAATTTGAGCTCTGAGCAACAGCAGCTTGATTCCTGGCCCGAGCTGAGCTGCTGCTGAGATGTCAACAGGTGGCAGGATGGCTCAGCTAAAAAAAAAAAAAAATTAGAGCTAAATGAAATAGGAAGAAATTAGCAAAAAGGTTATTAGGGTAAACGCATGATAACATTGGCCCACAATATCACAAATGGCTGCCCCATGCTGTCAAATAGAAATGAGACCAGAAAGCTATTTCACCGCAATTTACATTCTCCACCCCTCAAACAAATCTAATTTCATTCTGGTGTTCACAGGTTAGGCCAGCAGGAAGACAGTCTATAAATGTGGGGTGGAGAGATGCAGATGTACTGGCTGCAGTCCCAGGAGGCCAGGTCAGGATGAGAATATTTCAATAGCTCAGGATGAGGAAACACACATATCAAATCTTGTCCATTAAGGAAATAAACAGACACAGTGTGTCTTGCACAGACTGATAGGAATGAAGCGCTTGACTCATCTGCAGAAATGTACCCACTATTCTTGAACATTTGGGACTAGAATAAGTTGTATAAACAATTCTCAGAATGAGACTGAGGCTGCTTAGGAGACAGCCATCAATAAGACTCTAAAGGCCCTGCCTGATAAACAGCCTTTCACAGTAAAGAGAAGACAGAGCAGGCTCTAAATACAGTTGGGTAGTCCTATGTTGTTTAGAAAATAAAAGTCACAGAAATCAAAAGAGGTAGAATTTTGGGCATGCAGCAGGCTTTGCTCAGATCTGACTGACCTTCCCTGGGTCTCCCTGTCCTAAACATTTGGAACATGTAGGCAACCAAAAGTTAGTCCCAGCCAATGGACACCTTTCCTGCTTGTATCAAAGGAAAAGTGCTGAAACTACAGGCTGATTAATATCAGCTCGCACACTGAGACGTGCATCTGCAGGTATAACTGGGGGATTTCATAGTCACCTTTGTTCCTCTCAAGCATAATGAATGACAGCGACTGTATTTAGAAAAGGGGTTTTCCCCCAGGAAAGAGGATGTCTCTTCGTGTCCTAGGGCACACTCGGATTTCCCATCGCCACAGGGGCTGCTTCTAGGGCATGCCTTGGTTTAGCACTTCCACGACAAAAGGAGAAATGCAAAGAAGGGGGGTGGACCAGTTCAGTCTCAAAGATCTAATTGCAACTCTGACAAGCATCAGATCAAAGGAGTCTCTCCTGGGTTCTTTGATCTCTTGATAACCACATTTAGCACCCTCCCCCAGCTATGCCTGGGGCTGCCTTCTAACTCCCCCATCTCTTTCTAGTTTAAATAATTCAACTGCTAAACATTTTCAAAGGGGTGGAAATGAGCAAATGCTTGAAGATCCAACGGGTTTGCTAGGTTTAGTGAAGCCTCATTCCAGTCTGGCACCAGACTGGAAAATGAAAGTAAGTACCACAGGATCCTAAAAAGGACAGTTAATGCTTTCAATACCTTAGCACAGAAATGGGGCAGTGACCACAAGTTCACCTCCAGAGGTACCTGAGGTGGGGAGGAAAGGGGAGAGAGGGCTTCTGGTCCTTCTGCTGGTGGAGGCAAGAATCGCAGGTGCATCAACCATCATCGGTCGTCTTCCCGCTGTCTTTCCCTCCCACTAAAATTCCAAGGCAATTAGGTGGGCCTCCCCTTTGGGGCCCACATCACCCGGTGTCTTCTGGTGCTGGGTTTCCTCATCAGAAGTGCCCAGGGTCTTCCATTCAGAAATGGCCTTTATTCAAATCTTAGGGTTAGGGGAGAAAAGCCTTGCCATTGAAATTGCTTCTACCCTAAGGCCACTCTGGCTGGCCAGATTAGCAAATAAAAATACAAGGCAAACAGTGAAGTTTGAATTTCAGATAAATGACAAAATGTGTTTTAGCATAAGTATGTAATAAACATTGTACGGGACACACTGATACTAACAAAATATCCATTGTTTCTCTGAAATTCAGACTTAACTGAGTATCCTGGATTTTATCTGGCGTCCGAGTCACCAAGCCTTGCTGGAATGCTGTGGGGTAGCCTGGTCTCAGGTGCAAAGGAGATGGATTCTGCCCTACCCTTAAACCCCCTCGTGAATGTGGTCCGGGACAGGCCTTTTACCAGGTGGTGGGTGAAGAGAAAGGGGCGAGCATTTGTTCAGCACCTGCATATGTTGTGTCCCATTTGATCCTCCCAACACCCCCACAGGGTAGAGACTATTGTTCCCCTTTCACATTTGATGGAACTAAGGCCCATGAAAGTCAAGGAGTTTGTCAGCTTCTACGAGAGTTTTGGGGGTGTGTTTCTAACCCAGGCGTTCCCTAACGTCAAAGCCATGATCTGTCCACTATCTGCCACTGTCTTCTTTACTCTCCCCAATGAGGCAGGACAGACCCTGAGGCTAATAAACTTGTCCCAACATCAACAGGCCTTTTTCATTTCAGATAAATGTTTTCATGTTAATCAAAAGCTCTAGATCTTATCCTCAAGAACTCTCTGTTCTGCCATTAGAAACTGAGGGGTGGGGAATCCAGTCTAAGAAAGGAAAGTAGATCTGAACACTGTCTTAGGTACGTAAGGAAATTGAAGATCGTCACTCGTGGGTTTCCTCACACTGTGAGCGTGTGTAAACTCATTAGTTTGCACTGCATCTGGTGAGGACACCAGCATATTGTGAAATCCTGCCTTCCTTATTCCCGAGGACAGTGGGGGGCTTCAGACTCACATGGAGGACTTGTTAACACACAGATGGGTGGGTCCTGGCCCAAGAGTTTCTGCCTCAGTGGGTCTGGGGTGGGGGCCCAAGAGTTTGCTTTTCTGGGGCCGGCCGAGTGGCGCAATGGTTAAGAGCTGGCTTGGGACGCCAGAGGGCCCCGGTTCGGATCCCACATATGAGGGCCAGTGACACTGCCCTCCACAGCTAAGATGCTGAACAACAGCTCATCCTGGAGCTGGGCTGCCATGAGTCATCAGAGACAGCATAGTCTGCAGCCCCTGCTGCAGTGGGTTGCCATGGGCTGCCGTGTGTAGCCAGCAGCCGCAGTGAGCAGCCATCCAGAAGCCGGCGACTGATCTGCCTCGCCCGGGAAGAGCGCAATGATGGTGCCAACTTGGGCCAGTGAAGCAACGTCCTCCACAACTAGACTGAAGACCAAAACGACAGCAACTTGTCTGTTCCCCTTCCCCTAATTCCCCAGCACTGTTCTCATCCCCCCAATTCCCCCAAAAAAATCTTTAAAAACAAACAAAAAAAGAGTTTGCTTTTCTGATAAGTTCTCAGGTAACTCTGAGGCTGCTGGTCTGGGGATCCCACTTTGAGAACCACTGCTCTAGAACTAGAGAGGGGGCTTCCCTAAAAATTGTATATACTATTTGGAACTTAAATCCACATACACTTTGAAATTCAAGGCCATTCTATACCTCTCATGGGCAATTTGGTGGCAGATAGGCTGTGAATGGGGGGGAGCCCAACGGGCAGGTCATTTCTTTTAAGATGATGATGATGAGGCATTGGGTGGTTTTTAGGGAAGGGATGATATATTCAGGCCTATAACTTGGACAGGTTATCTAAATGGATATCAAACTCAGAGGCTGATGTAGTAGGACCAACTAGGTGTGAATGAGGGTGGGCCCTCTCTGAGATGAATGGAGAAGCAAATACCAGTGGTCTGAAAACAAAACTTGCATGTCCACTCTTGCTGCTCTCCATTGGCAAAATGATCCTAACTCAGTTTGGCAGAATAAGACGCAAATATTTCTTGTGTTTTGATGCTGCTATCTTAGTAAGTCTGTGCCTTACCCTGTGCATTTCTGTTCCAGTAATTACCACCCTTTCTAAAAGCGCTTTAACACATTAATAATTGTTCATCTGTACTCTCCTTCCTATTCCCAGATGTTTATTTATTCATTCAAAACCATTTAGTACCTTACTGGCTGGTACAGGAGACCAGCAAACAAATGGATAGTCAAAATTCAATGTGGCACATGTTACAATGGAGGTATCTACAAACACCTGTAAGACCACAGAGGAAGAAAAGATGAACCTAAAAACAGTCAACTGTACAACAATTAATTTTTAAGTCACTTTGAAGTTAATTTTGTGGACTTAAATAGACAATAACAATTTATTCCCTGGACTGAAAACTACTTTGTTTTCTTTATGCAATGCCTAATCTAGCCCCACTAGGCACAGGCACTTGATAAATACATTTTGGTAACTGAGATGATTAATTAAACTCTTTTAATATATTAATCTCACTAGAGTATCAAAATTCTAAAATAAAGAGCACTATTGTCATTATCCGACTTTTTCCAAATAAAAAATACTTGATTTTTAAAAATGAGGGTTTTTTTTGTTCGTGACACACAAGGATGAGAGTGTAACATCCAATTATCAGGCACAAAAACCTAGCTTTGAAAAGAGGGCTTGACTTTAAAGGGGGAATGGGTGATGTATGCAATCAGAGTTCAATGCAGAGGACATAGGAGAAGAATACACCAACGTTCAAGAATTACAATTGTAGAAGATAACATTTTTATAAATCCCTCTTACTCACATACTGGGAATCTGAAGTAGCTGCAGTAGCATGAGGAATCAATAGAATCTCTTTAAATAAGGCAAGTTTAAAACATCATTTTCCAGCAACTTGATGCCAAATGCCTGAGGTAGAAATGACACAAGTTACACCAAAGGGCCACCCTTTCTCTGGCCTTCCTGTGAGCTGTGAGGACAACGGGGAATCCCACGAATGGTAGCTTTTCCCTAGCTCCCTAGATGACCTTTGGCGAATCACCCACTGCAGTGTCCACAAAAAGTCATGGTCTGCCTCCCAGGAGCTTTATCTATCAGGAGACCATGAATGTAAGTGATCCTCCTCAAGCCCAGTACCCTGACCTCACAGCAGGGAGCGGGGAAAACCATGCCTTTCCAGCCAAAGGAACATCCAAGATGAAACTGAAATAAAAGTAAGTGGAAAAAATGAAAGGAAAAAAATTAAAGGGGATGATTCAGAATTTCCCCTCCTTTTGGCTCCTTCTGCTGAACGAATTCATAACTGGTTTCCTTGATAAACTAATTCAAGATCGGCCCTAATAGCTAAGTGCAGGCAGTTTCCAGGGTGTCATCACAGCCCCATACCTCTGAAGTCATATAGCACAGGTGAGGCAACAGTGACCCAGAGCCACAAGGGCCTGTTCCTATGCTCTCCACCTGCAGCACTAGCTGTGCTGTGGGCTGCCAGCATCTTTCTTAATCACCTGCCAAGTGTCCTGGGTGGATTTTTTGTTTGTTTGTTTGTTTGTTTGTTTGTTACAGCAGGCATTTGTGAAGTTAAGTGTGTATGGCAAAAGAAAAAAAAAAGGCATTGGAGAAGATGTTTGGCAACTGGTACATCAGAAAAGTTGTCAATCCCAGGAAAATTACAACATAAATTGGGATCATCATTGGCTGCCATCACATCCTGCTTTCATCACCTCTGTCCCATCACCTGGCCTTACTGTCACCTGGGGCCCCCCGACTGCCTATTTTCTATCTATACAACAATCTGCACTTTGAACTCCTAAGAAACCTGTATTCTTAAAACACACCATACAGTGAAACTATCCTCCCATTTCCTCATCTTGGGTCTATTTCCACTCTACATACCCGTCAACATTCCTTTCTTGTAGTGTAACTGACTTCAGGTAAAAAGCAAACTGATCAGTTATTTCCACTAAGGTGTGGAGAGCACCAGCAGCAGCAGATGCATTTGCTGGCTTACCCATTCCTTTCTTCCTCACAGCCAAAGCCCCAGCTCACTGACTTGTTTTCCCAGTCTCCTTTTTTGTCTAGGGGAGCCATGAGTCACAGTTCTAGCCAAAAGGACTTCTGTGAATGTCCTTGAAAGTGTTTTCCTGATAGGGGCCAGCTGAGTGGCTCAATTTGTTAGAGTGCGAGCTCTGAGCAACAGGGTCGCCGGTTCAATTCCCAAATGGGCCAGTGAGCTGCACCCGAGCTGAGCTGTCGCTGAGCTGCCAACAGGTGGCAGGATGGCTCAGTTGGTGAGAGCACATGCTCCTAACAACAAGGTTGCCTGCTGGACTCTCGCATGGGATTGGGGGCTGCCTCCTCCACACACACACAGCTAAGATTGAACATGGCACCTTGGGCTGAGCAGCCGTGAGCTGCTGACAGGTGGCTGGATGGCGACTGGACTTGGAGCTTAGCTAGCTGCACCCTCCACAACTAAGACTGAAGGACAACAACTTGGCTGTTCCCCTTCCCCAATTCCCTAATAAACTCCTTAAAAAAATAATAAAATGAAAGTGTTTTCCTGATAGAAGGAGACAGGCACATCTGGCACCTTTCTTTATCCTTCTTCTACTTGGAAATAGGTATGCCAGCGGCAAGTGGGGAAACCATGCTGTGAGCAGGAGGGCCCCAAGTAAGAGGGAAAGGGTGAGAGAATCACATGAAGACAAGTTACTGGCCTGTTTCCTTATTTACCTGTGTGGAACCCTGGGTCCCTCCGATATTCTCTTTCCAGCACTCTCGGTTCCTTTGTGTCCTCCTGTCATCCTTTGCCTCTCTAAGTCCACCACTCAGGCTCCATCGAATCACTCCCTTTCCCTACCACTGCCTGATCCCGAGCCCCCATCCGATGGCTGGAACAAGTTGATTGGTCCCATTACACATCTGAGGTTGTTTTTTGTTCTTGTTTTTATTGTGGTTAAGAACACTTAACATGATATCTACCCTCTCAACAGATGTTCAGGTGTACAAGATAGTATTATTAACTGTAGATACAACATTGTACAGCTGACTTCTAGAACTTTCTCACCTTGTGTAACTGAAACTATATCTGTTGAACAGCACCTCCCCACCCCACTCCACCTCGGTCCCTAGCCACCACCATTCTACTCTCTGTTTCTATGAGTCTGAGTATTTAAACTTTCTCATATAAGTGGAATCACACAGTATTTGTCCTTCTATAACTGGCTTATTTCACTTAGCATAATATCCTCCAGGTTCATCCATGTTGTCGTATATGGCAGCATTTCTTCCTTTTAAGCCTGAATGATATTCCATTGTATGTATACATTTGATATTTAAACCTCAGTTTGAATCTTTGCCTGGCCTCATCTGTAGTCAAGACCACCCTCACCCTTCCCCATGGCTAAAGGAGAATGGGAAATACCGGAATTTAATGACTTTCCCTAGCACTTCCGATTTCTGACTCTTAAATAACTCTGCGTTCAAGATCACTAAGTCATCTCTGCCTCTCTGTTCTCCAAGTTCTTCTCCCATTATTATTAAATAGAGGATGATGGTTAATGTTTTGGTCATAAAGACCCAGGTTCCTCTCCCAGCTCTGCCAGGAGAGAGAGCCGAGCAACTTGTGAAGTAACTTAATTTCTTTCAACCTCAAATTCCTCCCTTGTGACATGAAACAATTTTACATTTTATTATTGAATGCTATAAAATACAAAAGAGTTAACGAAGCCACACATAATAAGTGTTTAATAAATATTAGCCATTATTCTTAACAGGGTCTATTCCAGTAGACAAAGACACCTCCGCCACCTGGGGCCACCTTACTTGATACCAATATCAGTTCATTCACTGGGTCAAGGATCTCTTGGTCCCCAAGCCCCCCTTATTCTTGAGAGGGAAAAATGCATTGTGACAAGGACATTGGATTAAATTTGTTTTCTAAGTTTCATTATTTTAGTGGAAGACACTTGGAGAGAATTGGAACATGAGAGCCACACCAAGGAAGACAAGATAGAGAAAGCTGAGAGCATTGGGATGGAGATAAAGAAAACAGTGGGAAGAGTAGAAGGAACTCAGGCACATGTACGCTTGCCCTAGAGACCATGCTGATTAGGCTCGTTCCTTCTCCGATGCTGTTTTTGCATCCTTTGGTTTAAAAATAAAGTGTCCTGTTTTAGTTTTAATCATGTCTTTTATTTCCATATTTTTAAGATTAAAATTGCATAACCTGCCCAGGACAAACTGCGATCTAAGGCATTTGATATGTGTTGGAGAAAGAAGGGAAAAAAGGCCTCAAGCCCAACCCAAAGAGGCAAAATGCTTCTGAAGTCTGAGAACCTTATTGACTTAAGTTTCGGGATTGCTCTCCCAGGCAAGGAAAACCATCTTAAAAAACAAACAAACTTGTATTCTGGGGTATTTCCCAGAAAAGACGCAGGTATGGTTTAGTAAGATGGGATTTGGTTTTGTTTTCTGAGCTTCAGCTGGGTGGTAAAAGGTCAGTGTGTGTTGTAATCCACTCTGGTGCCTTTCTCCCGTAATCCTAACCACAGCCCTCTAACAGCTATGCAGCGTGGCAATTAGTAAAATGAAATGTCATTTTCTCAACATCTCCTTGATACCTTAAAAAGTTACTGCTGAGTTTTAGAATGCTCTGGAAAAACTCTGGTGGTCAAAATTTTAGAACAATTTCCCTAGGAGAAATCTGTTAAAATTATTTCCCCTAAAATAAGTTAATGAGATGGAAAGATGGGGCAAAGTAGCATGCCTAACATGACTGAGGTCTTAAGAATGGGTTAGAAGGTAAATGAGGTAGTGATTTATGGGAAGCAAGAGGGTTTTTTTTTTTTACAATAAGAGCTGCATCACCTTTTGACCTGCAAACAAACTTGTTGGTTGGTATGAAGCCCACCAGTCTGCCCCAGCCTGTCCAGTGCACCACAACCTGTTTCAGGCACAAACAGCATGTCGGCACTGTCCCAAATCTTGGGCCTTTAGGCAGGGATACTCCAGTTCTGTCCCAGGGAGTGTGGGCTTCCTGAGCTCAGCCTACCCAGAGCCTGCCCGACCAAGGTGTCAAACAAATCACATGGCAGTGAGCCGTTAGAAGAGGACATATTAATACTGCGGCTCCTGACTTCAGATTGGATGACAATCTTTAGCTCATCGATGTCACTTATAATTAGGTCTGGCATTCTATACTTAAATTCAGCCACCACCTCATTATCTGTCACGGTGACGGGAAGCCAACTACACACACCATGAACTAAAAGCCTCACATGGACCCCCATTCTGTTACCAAAGCTTAGTGCAACAAAGTAAGATACACTGATTTGAAATTTACTTTTCCCCCTTCTTTCTTTACTTCACTTTTATTATAAGAAACTGGGCAAAAAATAAATCAGAAGACGAAATCAAGAGCCTATATACTCTATAAACCAGTTAATAAGCTCCTCAATTAAGAAGCAAACTCTTTTGTTACAGGTTGAATTATGTCCTACCCCTCTCACCCAAATTCACATGTTGAAGTTCTAACTCACAGCACCTCAGAATGTGACCTTATTTGGAAATAGGGTCACTGTAGAGGTAATTAGTTAAGTATACTGGAGTAGGATGGGCTCGGATCCAATATGGCTGATGTCCTTAGAAAAGGAGACATTTGGACACAGACGCATGCACACAAAGAGAACACCATGTAAAAATGAAGGCAGAGATGAGGGTGATGCTTCTATAAGCCAAGGAGCACCAAAGATTGACAGCAACCACCAGAATCTAGAGGCGAGGCCTGGAACAGATTCTCCCTCTCAGCCCTCAGAGAGAACCAGCCCAGCCAACACCTTCGTCTTGGACGTCTGGCCTCCAGAACTGACAGACAATCCATTTCTGTTGTTTAAGCCCCCCAGGGTGTGGTACTTTGTTATGGCTGCCCTAGAAAACAAATACACCTTTGTATTTAAAGCCCTATGATTTGTGAACAGAGCCCTCTTATCATGACTAGAAGTGTGTGGGTACCCACGTAAGCTTGAGATAGCTTTCCACAGGTTTTCCAATCAGCTTTGTGTTTACAGAGTAATGTGCGATATTCTCACAGCAATGAATAGGAATCTTCATTGTTTATAATTAAATGCAAAATGTAACGTATTTCAGTCATTCACCTCTGGGTAAGACTTGTCCACCTTGAGTTATTAACAAGTTAATTTCTTTGCTGTACAGCTGTGGTCTGGTGAAGATGACAGTGATCCTTAGGACTGTTTTCAACCTATGCCTCCCACACAACCGTTTTCCTGTATCCTTAATATTATTTGAATCTTTCCAGTGTGTGCTGCCACCACTCCAAGAGCAGCACAGATGTAAATGAAAATAAGGAAAAAGAATGCATGGAGCTATAACATCAACATGTCTTCTGCTGTGCCACAGTAATTCTGCACTAAACCCTTCAGTATGTTAATATCTTTATTACTGATAAGACCATTCATTCAGAGCTCAGCGGGAGTCAGGAAAAGAAGTAGAGATCTCTGGAAGCACCAACTGATTTATTTTGGCCCGTGATTGTTACGGCCGGGACTGAAAAATATTCTCGCAGATCCCAGATGGAACTGTCTGTCCATTGCCCAATGGAGGCTGATTGGGGAAGGCATTCTGCCCAGGATCACACCCTCCGTGTGGCTTATGAGCACTCGCTTAGGCTGGAAAATACTGACATCAACAGGAAGGCAAAGCAGGTTGACTGAATATTATCAAGCAGACTTTCTGAACTCACTTTTGCCAAAATAATCCATTTGGCTGGGTATTTACAAGTGAGGTGGTCATGAAAGTGCGTTTCTCCCTGGAAATCTGCTGTCAGATGGACTGGCGTTTCATCATCCTCTCCAGGCTGGTTCACTAATATTTACATTTCCTCGTATTACTTCACTTTGATCTTACTTTTTCCTTCCAAGCTCCCAAGCTGAAACTTCAACAAAACTCCACCCCAAAAGCTGCTCCCTATACTACTGGTCCTAATGATTTTTATAAACAGAAAACTAAAATCTGATACAGCATTAAGCAGGGCAGAAAATTATGGCTTTCACTCTGCGCCCCTAAAGGCAACACCTTATGTCCAATCCGCAAAGTGCCAAAGACAGACAGCATTTGGTGCTTAAACTGGGGAGAAAGAATAACTTCAAATGGGACTCGATATGTGCTGCTTCCAGAGCTTTCCAATCAAGTAACCAATAAAGGGCGTACTCTGGGAAATGTACTTTTAAACAATCCTTTACAAAAGAAAAGACTTTAGGCCCAAATGCAAGTAATTGGGTCATTAAATGTTGTGTGAGGGGCCAACTATTCGTCTCACAGGAGCACATAGAAAACATGTCTCCTGCCAACCTTCTGAGGCTTTGACCTTCATTTTCAATCCTCTCTGGGACTGCTTTGGGTTGGCATCTCCTCAAGAGCCGTGACCATGAATGTGAAGCCCCGTACACTTGGTAACAATCGAGGAGGGGAAAGCCCACATCTGCAGATAAGAGGCCTGAGTATAATGGAGGCTCTGCCACCTTGCTCACTGTCTGGTCTTTAGAAAATTACTTACCAGAGAGGGTTCTTTTGAGGATTAAATAAACTAATGAGTAAAGTACAAGCATTGATTTGGAGCAAGTACTCAATGGTAGCTTTTACTACTACTTATGTTTCAGACCATGTTGGGCACTCGGGAAATCTAAGTGGGAATCTAGTGGGCTCTCTGGCCTGACCTTCCTCAACTGTTATGCAGAGCACCTCGTCCTTGTTTGGGTGCTTTCACCGCAGCCATTCTATTCTAGGTCTTAATGGATTTATGCCTCCATTTCTCTTGAATATGATAAGTTCCCCCATCACCACCACCACCCCCGCCTTCAGCTTCTCATATGTGTTCATGCATACTGACACACTTCATTATGAAACTGGACACGCGGAATGTTCTTGAGTAGCTAGCACCTTTGCTTGTTGAGACGACTTTCTTAATCCAGCCCATCTTCCTCCCTCCTGTTCCAATTACTTCAATTTCCAGCTTGCATTTCAGAATCGATCATTTATTATTAGTAGCGTTCTTCCTAACATCCCATAATCCCTTATCCCCTCAACTGTCATTCCCAGTCCTATGTAAGCACAACTCTCTGCTCTTTATTTTCCTGTCCAGGCTGCTGGGCATTATTGCAAAAAGTAAAGTGATTGATCTATTCATTCATTCATTCATTCATTCATTCATCCATCCATTCATTCATTCAACAGCTATTTACTGAGTTCCTATTATATGTGAAAAGCACTTGTTGAATCCTGGGATAAACAGGAAAAATATGCTGATCCTTATGCCCATCACACTCACAGAGCAGTGGGGAGACAGCAAATAAACAAGCGACACACACATACATACACTACTGCATAATGACAAGTGTTACGAAGGAAATAACTGAACGCTGTGATCAAGGACAATGGGGGAAGGGAGGCTACTTCAAGGGTTTCCTCAGGAGGGGACATTCCAACTGAAACCTGAAGGATGAGAGGGGCCATTCAGAGGAACCAGCACATGTGGATCCTTGGGGAGACTATATACCTGGCACGTCTGAGGACCTGAGGAGACCTGTGTGGCCGAGGAGATTGAGGGGAAGTGTGGTGTGGATCAGGGTTAGAGAGGCAAGCCTGGTTCAGCTCAGGCCAGACCTGGGGGGTCCTGGTAGAGATACAATTTTATCCTCAGAGAAGTAGGAAACCACTGACAAATTTTAAGCAAAGGATGAACATGGTAGGATTGAGTTTTACCAAGAAAAAGAGACTCACTCACATCACCCTTAACTGGGCCATTCTGGCACTCAGTTCCTGTGGGCTTCTGGTGGCATTGCCTGATATGGGTACTATTGTTCCTATAAACTCACCCTCAGAGGCCCCACCTGAGGTCCACCTCGCAGCACTCAGCCTCCCCTTTAACTTTACTGAAAGATTAAGGTCATTCTCTCTCTCTCTCTCTCTCTCTCTCTCTCTCTCTCTCTCTCTCTCTCTCTCTCTCTCTCTCTATTGTAAAATATACCTAACATAAAATTTACCATTTTCACCATTCTTAAGTGTACAGTTCAGTGGCATTAGGTTCATTCACAATGTTGTACAACCATCACCACTATCCACTTCCAGAGCTTTTTCATTATCCCAAACTGAAACTCTGTACCCACTAAATAACATCCTTTCTCTTTTAACTTCCCTCCTCTGTACTCTTCCCGGCAACTTCCATCTTGTCTTGAAGGAAAAGAGAGCTTCTCCCATGCCTGTGCTCTATGCTGTTGTTCATTCCACCCTCTCTGACCTTCTCTGAGCCATTTCCATGACACGGCCTGCTTACATCTTCAGCCTCTGCACTCTTTCCTTATACTTTCTATAGTAATGTCTTTCCTACAGTAACGTGAATGAATGAATGAATGAATGAATGAATATGTTTTTTTAAATCCTGCCATCAATGACACTACTCCCTTGGTGTAAGTTTAAACGACTCCTTCACTTCCACACCTAGTTTCCCAGTTAGTCTGTCCTCTGGCTGTACTGCTAACACCAACTGGACCCAGCTGCAGGATCATTAGTCCTGGCCTCCTGCAGTAGGCAGCGCTGTTTACTGTCCTCTCCTCATCGAAACGCTTTGATTCCTTGGCTTCTGTCAGGCTGTGTTCCAGCAAGGCCTCCTTTTCTGTCTCTTGCCCTCACTCCTCTCTCTCCTCTTGACCCTAAAAACATAGGCAGCTCCTTACGTTCTGTTCCTTAACCCAGCGCTTCTACTATCAGGCTCATTTTTTTTAGCTGCCAGCTGGACATGTCCATGGGGACAGCCTGCCAGCAATAAAACCAAACTCATAATTTTCCCTGGCCAGGCCCAGCCTCACTTCCAGTTCATGTGTCCCAAAGGCCATCCTTGCCACTGTCCTAGTTCAGGCTCTCATGAACACTTCCCATTACGCTGACAAGTATCTCTTTTGTCTCTGACGCCATTCTTGCCCTGCATGAATCCACCCTATCTGCTGCTTCCAGATTAAGCTTCCTAAAAACTGGGCTTGATCACGGCGCTCACCTGTCCAAACACATCAGTGACACAGACTGACACGCCTTTAGCCTGACATTGAACTGTCCACAGCCTGCCTTTCAGCCTTATCTACAACAATAGACTGGACCACATGAGTCGCAAGCATTCTCTAGCATCTGAGCGCCTGTCCCTTCTCCTGTTTCCCCATCTGACTCCTACATTTCTTTCTTTCTTCAAGGTCCTTCCAGCTGACGTTATTCTTTGCTACAGCCTTCTCTGATTCCCTGTACCTGGAAAGGTTCCTCCCTCTAACACTTTGTAACAACTTTCCTGTTGACTCTAACCCTGTCCTTAGTTGCTCTGCCTGAAGGCAGTTTCTCTCCTTCCATCTCTCCTCCGAGCTACATTGCCTCGTCTGTAAAATTAGGGCTGGAAGCCTAGATAGTTCCTCCAACGTCTTCTCCGTCCACTGTCTCTGAGGCCGTTGCTTCAGCAGGGGAGGCCTGGTGCAGCAGAAAGAACATGGTCCAGACTCACGCACCTGAGTTCCGCGAGCTGTTCTATCCGAACAAGTCACTTGACCACACACTTCTTCATCTATGAAACTAATGTTTAGGAAGATCTCTTAAATCTTTTACACTAAGTACAACCTTTTAATTCCTGTTTCTCCCAACACCTAAGACCACGCCTGCTGTTTACAGAACAAGTGAACTGTTTTCATCTATAATGTTATTTATTTCTTCTTTTTTCCTTTTTAAAAATTTTTTTCAATTATGTTGACATATGGGCAAGAACTGAGTTGCCTGGTTTCAGGGTGAGGGCTGGAGGGGCAGTTTTCTACTAGACAGAGGAGCTGGTGGAAGCCATTGCTTCTTTGTTGAGCCCTCCCGGCTCCCTGTGTGTGCCCTCCTGTTGTAGTTGAGGCAGACACCATATCTGAATCTCCATCAAACTATCACCTTTCATCTGCCCCGCCCTAGTGATTCCCTGAGACCATGCCTAACCCAACTTTCAGGCACACCCAAGCTGCTTCCAGTGGCTTTTCTATATAAACAAACTGCCTTAGCTCATGCTGTGAACTTTCAAAAACTCTCTCAAAACCCAAACAAGCAGCATCTGGCTTCGGTGTGTCCTGTACCTCTGGCTGAGCAGCCCTAAGGCTGGCACTGACAGCTGGCCTTGGTTTGCAGATTGCCCTCCTGAGGCACCCCTAAGTCCAGTGAGGGTAGTGGCCATCTGCAGATTGCTCTGTGACTCATGCCAGGTGGCCCCAGGCAGGGCACAAACTGTGGCTAAACTTGGCCTGCAGTGGGTTCCCTCCCAGGAGGCCCCAGGGCTGGCACACCTGGTGACCAGCTTCCAACCAAGCTGGAGCATTACCCAGCCACCTCCAAAAATGATACACCTAAAGGGCAGACTGGGCAGTGCCAGAGCCCTGGTAAGCAAACCCTGCTCTGTGGGGTCAGCCCTTGCACCATAACTCCTCCACTGTAGCTATGGCCAGCCTGAGAGTCAATCCCTCCCACTGATGTGCAAACAGTAACAAAGATCAACCACAACAGGAGGGCACACACAACCCATAAAAGGGACACACCTGTAGCACCCATATCTGGTGCTAGGGAGACTACGCCACTGGGCCCCATAGGACACCTACTACACACATGTAAGTGACTCCACTAAGATCAGGAAGAATAGCAGGCCTACCTAATACACAGAAACAAACACAGGAAGGCAGCCAAAATGGGGAGACAAAGAACCATGTCCCAAATGAAAGATCAGACCAGTGCTCCAGAAAAAGAACTAAATAAATTGGAAGCAAGCAATCCACCAGATTCAGAGTTCAAAACATTGGTTATTAGGATGCTCAGTGATCTCAGGGAGAACTTCAACAAAGAGAGTAAATATAAAAAGGAGATAGAAAACATAAGAAAAGAATCAGTCTAAAATAAAGAGTACAATAACTGAAATGAAGAATACATTAGAGGAAATCAATAGTAGTAGATTAGATGAAGCAGAAGACTGAATCAGCAATTTAGAAGATTAGGTAGCAGAAAACACCCTATCAGAACAGCAAAAAGAAAAAAGAATCCCCCAAAATGAGTACAGTTTAAGGGGCCTCTGGGAAAACATTAAGCATACCAACATTCACACCATAGAGGTACGAGGAGTTGAACAAGAAAGAGAACAAGGAGTTGAAAATCTATTTGAAAAAATATTGATGGGAAACTTCCCTAACCTGTCAAAGGAAATAGATATACAAGCACAGAAAGTTCCAAGCAAATGAACCCAAAGAGGCCCACATAAAGACACATCATAATTAAAATGCCAAAGCTTAAAGACAAAAATAGAATCTTAAAAGGAGCAAGAGAAAAACAGTTCGTTACCTACAAGGGAGCTCCCATAAGACTGTCAGCTGATTTCTCAACAGAAACTTTGCAGGCCAGAAGGGGTTGGCATAAAACATTCAAAGTGATGAAAAGTAAGGACCTACAAACAAGATTACTCTACCTAGCAAAGCTGTCATTTAGAATTGAAGGACAGATAAAGAGCTTCCCAGACAAGAAAAAGCTAAAGGATTTCATCACAACTAAACCAGTATTACAAGGTACCCTAGAGGGACTTCTTTAAAAAGACAAAGAAAAAAAAAAGATAAAAACTATGAACAATAAAATGGCAATAAATACATATCTATCAATAATTAAATGTAAATGAATTAAATACCCCAATCAAAAGATAGGGTAGCTGAATGGATAAGAAAATAAGACCCTTACATATGCTGCCTTCAAGAGCCACTTCAGATCAAAAGACACATGCAAACTGAAAGTGAATGGATAGGAAAAGATACTGCATGAAAATGGAAACAAAAACAAAACAAACAAAAGTTGGAGTAGCAATACTTATACCAGACAAAACAGACTTTAAAACAAAGGCTATAGCAAGAGACAAAGAAGGAACCAGTAATCCCACTTTTGGGTATTTATCTGAAGAAACCCAAAATGTTACTTCAAGGGGATGTGTGCATACACATGTTCATGGCCAAAATATGGAGGGAGCCTGGGTGCTCATCGAAGGATGAATAGGTAAAGAGGAAGTGGTACATATATACAATGGAATATTGCTCAACTATAGAAGGGAATGGGCTCTTGCCATCTGGTGCAACATGGATGGATCTGGAGGGTATTGTGCTGAGTAGGGTATTGTGCTGAGTGGGGTATGTCAGAGAAAGACAGATACAGTGTGATTTTGTTTATACATGGAATCTAAAGAACAAATAAAGCAGAAAAAAATGAAATAAGTTATGTGCACAAATAGCGATTTTTACATACAAAGCAAATTGGGCTTTTGGCACAACTCTATAGCGTACAAACCAGTGGCATTCAGGGTCAGAGTAAACATATCAAAAGACATCCCATTTTGCTTGCTGGCAGCACTTACTGGGGGACTAGAACATGGATGAGTGTTGGCCCAGGCCCAACATAGATCAGAGAAGCTCCCTGTGCCAGGTGTGAGGTTCAATCCCACACCCCTCTGACTGAGATCCCCCCTCCGCTTTTCAGTGGAGGGCCCCGCATCTTCTCCCAGGAGGTTTCTCACTCAAGCTCAATCAGCTTTTGGTTCTTCCTGGGACTTCAATCTTGGCCAGAAAAGCCTATTCCTTCGGACCCAGGACCAGCCCCATTTCCATGCACTCAGTCTTTCTGAGGCCCTTGCCACTCCTGGAAAACCTGAAGGAAAATCAACTTCATGCCCAAGCAGTCTCCTCGGCAGACTTCCCAAACTCTCGGTCACAAGTTCAACCACAATCTTCCTCACAGGAAAGTGTCTGTGCCCTCAGAACTCCGCATATGCGCGTTCCTGATGAAGAATGGATGAGGGGGTGGGGGCTCCCCAGCTGCCTGGGAGGTTGTTCCACAGCCCATGCTCCATTCTCCAGAACAAACACCAGTGACATTTATTCATTGAGTTACAAACTTAAAGGCTTCAAACCCTTCTCCCCCAGTAAAAAGCAGTATCATCCTATGATCTTAACCATACTAAAGAAGGTGAAGAGCTTTTTCTATTCTATGTCATTTGTTTCTAGATTTTAAATGCCTCTCTAGGTCAGATGATCATCAAGGGTTAATTCTGAGGAAAAGAGTGAAGAAAGTGGTGTTACGCCCCAAGATTACATATTCCCTGCACTTCCCATGAATGACGGCCCAGTGTTCTCTTCTACAGGAGAATTGATTGCACTTCAGGTAGAAGAGTTCCAATTATAGTCCAAGCATCACCCCCATCAGAAAGTTCTTGGGCTAAAATGCTTGCTAAAATATACTTGCCTTGGCCTCACTGAGACCCACTGAATAAGAATATTATAAGGGAAGGTTTGAGATCCATTTCTCGGGCTTAGCATGCATTGAAGTCCATGTGCTCACATATCTCAGGGATTTTTTAATGGGAGGCACTGTTCTCAATTACGGGAACTTGAGGATTTATGACCAATTTGTAGAAAGTGTGGGAGGCTGGGGGTGGGTATGAGGACATTGTGAAAACTAGGAGTCTTATTTATAATGTAAAAGTCACAGTGCCTCTGGGTCACACCACCTGAGTCTATTAATATATTCTCCCTTCTCTAACTAGCTGGCACTTCAAATCTATGCCAGTTTAGAAACTCTGAAAATAGGACTGCCACTGAGCTTTAGAAATGAGCTGTTGGTGTCAAGAATGTGACAAGTCTCTTTCAGGGGCTTTTAACTTCCTCCCACGTTCAGTTATAAGAATTATACTTTATGCACTATTGGAGGAGCAAATGACCAAATTAAAACTGCACAGCTCTGCTCTTCCTCTCCGTAAACTACATACAACTTATATATATTCCTTGTAGGCACACAACTTCCTTATATACATACAACACAGAGACTTTCTGCCGCAAGAAGTCCTCACAACAGATTTGAATGAATTTTAGAATCTGGCTAAAAGAATGAGAAACAGCCCCCTGCTGGAATTATTTTCCAAAAATAGTTCTCAAGTGGTATAAAAATAATTCTCTTTACTAAGGAGCATTAATATTTTCCAACTTTAAATAAAACCTGTCTACATATATAACTTCATTAAATATATATAAACAAAATTAAAAATTTAAATATGTAGTATAGATATAGACCCATTAATTCTCAAGACAATCTATCATTCAGTGCATGGGCTCTGAGCAAATCTTATCAGCTGGGGCCCATCTCTCCTGCCTAACATTTTCTTTCTTTTTTTTAATTAAAATTTATTGGGGTGACAATGGTTAGTAAAATTACATAAGTTTCAAGTGCACAATCATCACATAGATAATACATCATCTATATATCACGTTGTGTGTTCACCACCCAGACATTTTCTTAACAGATGAAGGCTGGTTTAAATGAGGACAGCTTTGATTGGCTGCATTTAGAAACCATGGGTGTTCAAGAAAATGCAGATTCCTGGGCCCTGTGACTTGCTAACTAAAGCAGAACCTCAGAGGATAAAGTGCAAGTAATCTGCATTTTCAATAAGCTCCCCAGGGGACTGGGATGATTGTGATGTCCCATTCTAGAGCATAAATGTCACAAACTACTCAGTTGGAAGGCAGACTTGTTCTGGCCAGCCTCTGAGTTCATGTGAACCTAGCTCAGCTCTCAAGCTAGCCTGGGTGGTAAGTTAAGAATCCAGTCGTTTCCTTTTGAAGTCTCTCACAGCATATAATAGGTGCTCAATAGAGATTTCGTTTGTTTCTTCTGCTTTTGATGGAGAGAACAGGGGCCATGAAACGCCAGTAAGAGGATGTATGGGCGAAAGCGCTCATGCTTACTCGTATAGCATTTTACCTGTTGACTCTTACTTCATCAACCAGCCAATAATGATTCTACTCCATATTCATAGAGCTCCTCAGACTTCGCATCTGGAAGGATGATCCCATTCTGCTCGCCCACAGCTTAGCACCACTGTCTCTGTACCATCAGCAAACAACTTTACTCAGAGTCTGAATGTAACTACGGCAGATTTCTATTTCACCTTTCATATTGGCTGAAGACTCTGACCTCAGACTAATATATAAATTCTTTCTGGAAATCAATTAACACTTTGGGAGGTAAGTATAATAGAATAATATAGTATAGTATAGTATAGCTTGACACTATTCAAAAAAAGAAAAAGAATACTATTTCTATGGTGCTTGGAATCACGCCCATTTTAATAAACCCTCATAGCCCATGGAATTACAAGTTTTGAAAAGCAATATCACAATGTACTTAGTGATTGAAAATGCCCTTCAGAATTGGGAAGGGATATGGCAAGATAGAGAGGAGAATGACTAAATAATTCATGAAGTAGCTTTTCATATTAGTGATAGCAAGAGCTACCGTCATTATTATGGAATTTTAGCATTTGAATTTAGGACCTGTGTACTATGAGAAAACATTGAGTTTATTATTATTTTATGATTTTTTTATAGTCTACTTCCAGGCACCCTCTAACCTACATATTTCAAAATAATAATAATAGAGACAATTTTTTAACAAAAGAAATTCTTTAAAATGTCTATTTTGGGCAAACAGTTGACAGTGCCTTATTCCAATAAAAATCTCAGTTTGGCTTCCCTTCATTGCAAGATTCTAGGCCTGGCTGGAGCTAAATTTTTCCTTTCCTGAGATGGTGGAATTTCCATGAAGGTCAGGGTTTATCCCTGCAGCAAAGGTTAGACAGGTCAGCGATTTGGCAGTAGAATAAAGGGCTCGAGAGGGACCAAAAATCAAGATTAAAGAGAATATTAAAATTCAGTCTACACCCCAAAATGTAAAACAATTTAGCACAACACTCACATACATGATGCTGATTAACAGAAGTGCTTAGAAATCAAGGAAAGGAAAATTGTTTCCTTTTGCTGCTTTTTTCCCAAAGATCTTCCAGTCTACACAGACACACCCAAAACATTTGGCCTGTTCCCAAAACTCCAGACTCTAGTGCTGCTGTAAAAATAGTTGTGAGCCAGAAGTAGTGAAGGGTGGCAAAAATCTGTTTCTGAAAGGGGCCTTGTTTGGCCTCAGCCTCAAAGATTTTTACGTGTACGAACTCTTCTGTCCACGTGGCTAAATGCAGTCACAATGATAGTCACATTTACAGGGCAAATAGTCACATGAAGTAAAAATCTCTGACAGTGTTCATGCTTTGAGGGAAAAGAGAGACAGAGTCATTCCAGATGTTGCTAGATAATGCTGAGCTGTTTCCATGCAAAGCTGTAGGAATGGCATTAGCTCACATGGAAATAATGTTTTAACTAGCTGGGAGTGGTTCCTGGAGCTCGCCCTGATCCTGCCCAGATCTAACCCACCCTGCGCCATTGCACAAACTATACACAGGTACTGAGCTAGTAGAAACAGTTCAACAAAACTCAGGTAGAAATAACCTCTGGTTGAAAAAGGCATGGCATATATCACTGCCAGCCTGGGCAGAGATAAAAATGCCTCTGAGGACCAAGAACAGAACTCTTAGGGCTCCAGGTCATAAGGAATGCTGAGACAACAGCACACAGGTAACCAGGGAAGGCAGCTTCTGAGGGACTCGGTGGAATTGAGTACATCATTGGCGAAGAAAGGTGCCTTCTCCTCTCTGAAGATGTTGGGTGAAATCTGCCACTACTTGGTTATATATTTTTTTTAATTCCTTCTGTATAATGAACACTAATGGTGACATGACTTGATTTTACATGATTTCAGTGCTAATGAAATGTCAAGATTGTCAGCTCACATTAAAATCTTTTTTATTTCAGGGTGAATAAATATGAAAGGGTTCTTTGGTTTTCATTTGTTTGATTTTTTTAATTTTTATTTTTCAATTACAGTTGACATTCAATATTATATTACTTTTCAGGGGTACTACATAGTGGTTAGGGTTCTTTGGAATCAGGCTTTGAGCTTGAGTCTAGAGCTCCTAGGAAAATTGTGCAATGCCCTTTCCCCCAAATCCTAGTATTTATACAATAAAACAGTGTAAAGATACTCTCAGACGTACCTCTCCCTTAACCAGTGATTGCTAAAACTGGCTCCCCCCTCCCTACTGGGCCTGTCCAAGCATCCATCCCTGTGAGCACCTTGCAGATCTCAGCATTAAAGAGACAGCGCTCCATAAGAGGGACTTCTCTCCTGGTCTGGACTATCGGCATGACACTCTTGACTTGAACAGTTAGAGAGGATCCTTCAGATCTGTCTGTCTTGCTCACTGGGGTAAGTAGGATGCAGAGCACTGTCTTAGCCATGATCCTCCAAGTTGGGCTACAACTTGTAAGAGGGCAAGTCTGGCTGCCAGCTGTGGGGTGGGAAGCAGAAGAAATCAATAGATGAGAGGAGTGTCACCTTGGGAAGCAAGGGGCCATCTGAAAAGCCAAGTGGGAGGGAGTGCATAGAAGGAAGAGAAAAAACTAGAAGAAAATGGTCAACACTAGAAAACGATATGACAGACCTAGCAGGTTTGGGAGGCGAAATCTGGAGTGTTACTTGAAGCCATTGGTATACAAGGGAACAGAGACCACAGAAAAATTAGAGAAACAATGTGCGTCAGAGCTACTGAGGACACCAACTCAGGTCAGAGGGCAACAACATACCTAGAGGGCCTTTAACTTGGGTTCTTATGAGGAAAACAGTAGGTTTCGTTGAGATGTTGAATACTACCCTCTAATGAGAATTAGATTCCATTTAGGGTTGTCCTGTAAAATACAGAACAACTATTGCATGGGATGGACATACACCAAAACCATTGTTTATTGTTTATCTGAAATTCAAATTTAACTAGGCATCCTGTGTTTTTATAGGCTAAGTCTGGCGACCCAGGTTCGGTTTACAATGCCTACTATGATTACTTATACAAAATGAACTATAAAGTTTACATAGTGGGTTTTGACACATGCCTTCAATTCTTTCTCCTCTAAGGAACTGGGGGTGGGGGGGCAGGGACAGGATAACCTTTAACTAGTGTGGCTTTGGAAACAGTCTCTCTTCATCTCAAGTCTTGATCCCACTATATATACCATATGTGGTTTGTGAACCTCAAATCACACCAACTGTGCTATGCCAACCCCTTATTGTTTCCAGGCTGTTATTGTTAAGTCTTCATCTCCCTATGCATTTACTCTAAGTACAATTGTTCCATACCAAGTCTATAAATCTTTATAAATTAACTTCTACAGAAAGCTTTGTTTGCCTCCAAAATACTCTTCAAAAGGCTTAATAACCTATATTCCTCATTAACTTAGGAAAAGCTGCACAAAACGGCATTGCATCTTTTTTTCTGTGCCATAAGTATTCTCTGTGCAGTGTGGCTTTCCAATTGCTATTCTCTCTCTCTCTCTCTCTCTCTCTCTCTCTCTCTCTCTCTCTCTCTCTCTCTCTCTCTCTCTCATTCATGCACGTAAGAGACCAGTCCCAATGGAGCTTTCTCACACTTTTCAGAGGATTCAGGGAGCTGTGGGATTTTGTTTCCATTTTCCATCTCCTTGGCTGACAATCTTACCTTCTGCAATGATGTCAACTCATGGCTCCATGGGGGTGATCAAAACCCAGGTCTCCAGCTGTGACCTCTCCCCTACGCTCCAGACCTACATGTTGAACTGCCTGCTCAACTCAGCACTAGGGTGCCTCATCAAAAGAGCCAGAAAAACATCTTGGAGCCCCTGGTTGCAGGCCACTCCTCCAAAGGCATAGTGGGAGGTGAAGCACCCTGCAACCACAGGAAGTATTAATAGTTTTACACTGGAAAGAAGAGTACTCTGCAGGTGGTATCCTCCTCTGAGGACCTTTCGAGGACAAAAGGCCATGAAATCATTGAAGGGAGTTCCACTTTGAAGGGTAGATGCAGGGCAAATAGCCCCAGTTTCAGAGACAGGGGGCCAACAGAGATGATATGTGGTTCAAAGGACTAAGAAAAGCTGCCCTGGACTTAATGGAGGATGGCAGGAGAAAAGGGCGCTGTTCTGTGGAGGGTGGATGCCCATGTAAACCAGAAGCCGAGTTGGGCTGAAAAGGAAGTTTTCCTCCCTTCTTTCACATGAGCCTAGAGTTTTGTTTTGTTTTCCACAAAGTCTATGGGCGCTACCATTTCATGGGTGGTTCCTGCAAGCTCCACAGCACCCTGGCTAAGGATGAGAGTGGTAGCATTTAGCCCATAGTTTACCATGCAAGAACAGGTGGCAGACTTGAGGCGGATGGCCTCCTCCATGGGGTGAGCCTCTGAAAAGGCGGATTTGGTCAGTGCAGTGCCTTGTTCTCACAGCATAAAGCTCAAATGAGATTACTGACTAGGTTCATTTTCCCTGGGATATAGGATTTGGTCTGCATTTCAAAATCAGAGCTCATTAAATTTGCATTGCAGTTGATTATCTTCCATGAAGAAGCACATCTTGAAGTTTCCTTCCTGGGAAATGTATGTGCTTTCACATCTCCTTAGTTCCTAGGCTAAGAATGCAGATATAGGAAGGAGTCTCTTATTGATTTCATTGAATTTCACGAGGCAGACGAAATGCATATTTTATTTCAAATCCCCATTCCAGTTTCTGAAAAATTAGCACCACTACCCTACTGGTCACTACAAAAAGGGGCAAGCCTAGAAAATTATTATACATTGTATGATGAACAAAGAGGAATTTAATGAATCAAGCTGCTTTTAACAATATTTCTGAGCAACTCAGCAAACACACGATATGATACCTTTTGAGGATCTCTTTACCTAAAAGTCTATTTGGAAGTTAGGTTTTGGTTTTCATGTTTTGTTTTGTTTAAAATGCCACTGTATCTAAGCAGGTTTTTAAAGCTATATTTCAGATTGATAACCTAGGAGTGGTACATCAGCTCACAGAACCTGAGCTCTGGGAAGCCATCAGTCTACATAGCAAATACATTCAAGGCAGAAAAAGAAATAATCCTGTAAAACACCGAGTTAGCTTTGCAGGACTAAACATTTCTCCCAACCAGCCCCTGCTCTGGGTAATATAGGTAACCCTCCTTTTTAAGGCAAAAGAGTAGGTTTGAAGGCAAATGAGAGTTTCAAAGGAAGAGCTCACAACTTCTAAACTGTTTTTTTTTTTTAACCTCTCACTTGCAAGAGACCAGGACTCCTGGAGGTTTTAACCAAAGCTGTTGGGATGTGGAAAGTTCTTTCTCTGTGACATTGGAGAGCCGGTGTCTCAGGATAACATACACAGAGTGGGGAAGGTATTTGGGAGGCCTAATAAAAGTTTATGAGAGTTCTACCTTGCTTCTAAATCCGTCGCAAGCCACACATCGTCCTTTCTGTTTCCTCAATCATAAAATGAACTGTAGACAAGACACAGGAGTCCTACAGTAGAGGATAGGCATTTAAGAAATAAAAATTTGCCTCATTTGATAAATACAGTTTAGTAAGGCAGTGTGAATGTTGATCACCCTGTATAGCCACCTGTACCAGTTGTATAAAGTTCTGTAGTCAGAGTGCTGGCTCTGAGCTGGAGAACTTTGAAAGCCACACACACCTTCCAGCTCCCTCTTGGGACTAGAGCTGCGGGACCCATGGAGATGGCAAGGACCCTGAAGACTGGTTGTCCCAGCCTTGGGGTTGTGATCCCAGATGCTCCCATGACCACGTGTTCTTTTTGTGTACTGTCTCACAACCAGAAACTGAACACTGAACCAGAAAATTATGTCCTGGCCACTAGAAGCAAAGGTTCCACTAAAATGTCTTTTGACATGATTGGGTTTTTCCCCAGGAAAGGCAGATTCAAGAAGGTTTGCATAGGAAAATGCAAGTTTCAGAGGCCAAGTAGACAGTAGTTCAGGAGATAAGGCAAATAATTATCAAAGGTCATAAACCAGGCAGACTGGAGAGTCAATACAAGTTCCATTCAGTAGAAGACAATACCATAGAATCATAAGATAAACCTTACACAGAACTCAGATGTAGATTCAGCTAAGACATGGTTCTCCACACTGGACTGTGCTTTCATCTAAATCTAATACCCAACCCATCTCCATACCAACTGAGATCAAATTTGGAGCATGGCGATCATTATGTTTAAAATCCTCTACTGGTGAGTCTAATTCACAGTCAGAGTTGAGAAGCACTGATTTAAAGATTTCTTAGGGGCCGGCCGAGTGGCGCAATGGTTAAGAACTGGCTTGGGACGCCAGAGGGCCCCAGTTTGGATCCCACATATGAGGGCCAGTGACACTGCCCTACACAGTTAAGGATGCTGAACAACAGCTCAACCTGGAGCTGGGCTGCCATGAGTCGCCAGAGATGGCATAGGCTGCAGCCCCTGCTGCAGTGGGTTGCCATGGGCTACCGTGTGTAGCCAGCAGCCAGCGTGAGCGGCCAGCAGCCGCAGTGAGCAGCCGTCCAGAAGCCGGCGACTGATGTGCCTCACCCAGGAAGAGCGCAATGATGGTGCCAACTTGGGCCAGTGAAGCAACGTCCTCCACAACTAGACTGAAGAACAAAAGGACAGCAACTTGTCTGTTCCCCTTCCCCCAATTCCCCAGCACTGTTCCCACCCCCCCAATTTCCCAATAAAAATCTTAAAAAAAAAAAAAAGATTTCTTAAACATGTCCAACTGGGACAGGGCGTGGTCTCATGTCATGGACAATAAAAACTTACCCATAGGTAAGAGCAGGGAATGGATCACACCTACCATAGTTAGGAAAGGGCGTGAAGGAAGCAGATGAAGATAGAAGTTGATGTAGATGCTCGGGCATCTGTAACTACCCTGGTTATAAAACATGTCTTCGGGCCCAAGAAAACAGAAGAGGAACTGATCCTCAGTCTGTGGTTAGTCATACTGCAATTATTTCCTGGTCTACACAATCCCCTCAAAGTGTTGACTTCACTGCTGATAAGTGCCAAGCTTATCAATAGGGATCGTGGTGCTGTGGTCTCCTACTAAGCATCCCACCCACTCCTCGCAATGCCTGCCACCTCAGAGGCCCTGAATGTGTGTGGGCTCAAATATCCACCCCTTGGAGTACTTGTTCTCCCATCATCCTTCCCAGTCCCTGTAAATCCAACACAAAGATGTTTCAGATCTGCTCCACATCTAGCAGAAGAGAAAGTAAACACACACACATACACACATTTCTCCCAAAAGGATCTTTGAGCATCCTACTAAAATCTTGGCACCTTCTTTCTTGTCTGATTATGAATACACTGAAAAGCAGTAATTCTTGTCAAAGCCATCTTGCAGAAGTCAGTCACCAAAAAGAGATATGATTTTCTGGCTAAATTCGAAGTACTTAGCAGATGTCATGACTTCCTCTCAGCATGACTTGAGCTATCTTCTAACAATAAACTCAGCCAATCCCCAGGTAAATACTGTTTCTGTAATAATCTTCTAGGATTAATAGATCACGAGTACTTTCTCACATGCCTGGAACTATCCTGTCAGCCACTATTATATCTTCTGAGCATCATCTCGATTATTTTGCTCTATTAGTTGAAGTTCTTCTGGGTGATAACTCTAGATTCTATTATTAAACCAGTTTACAAACCACCATCTGTTCTGAGTGTTCATGTCAGCAGTTTCTAGGTTAGGGGTATAATATATTCATCAAAGGGATCCTTCTGGCTGCAACAATATTCCCAAAATTGACCATTACAGTTAAGAAAACCAGCACTAATTGAATTATTTTTCTTTGACGATCATATTTTCTTTCATGCTTCTCTCGTGTCTTCAATCTCTAAGACTCCCAGGACACAAAACTTAACCTGTTCTTTAATTTCTTTAATAAATCTACTCGAAGTAGGCATTTTAAGATTTTATTTTTTTTTTATTTTTTTTTATAGATCTTACTGGACATTTGCGGACTTACCGGAAGGAGTCACACTGCAGATCACTCTGCCTTTGACTCTCTCTTTTGCCCTACCTTTATCACCCCTCTCTATCAGACCACATTGAAAAGAACAAATTAAATTGTCTGAAAACAATGTTCTCAAAGAAACCATAATGAAAATGCAGCATCTTTCTCACATCACTTTCAACTGAAAACCTTTGATATGTTTCTTGGAGACAAATGCTTTCAAATGAGACTCCCTTTCTTTTTCTCCTCTTGTCTTTTCTTCTCCTCCTCCTTCCTCTCTCTCTTCGCCCTTCCACCTTCCCACTCTCCCTCCCTCCCTCCCTCCCCCACTTTTTTCTAACTGACTCAAGGTCCAGATCATACCCAAACAATACTACTCAGGGCCTGGCTTCCTGGTGTCTGCCAGAAGTGTCACAGCTCTAGCAGCTGACTCTTCCCACCCTGGGAATGGTTCCTTAGAACGTGAAAGCTTTTTATTTTTTAGAGCAGTTCCCAGCAAAATTGAGGGGAAAACAGAGTCCCCACATACCCCCTGCCCACACATACACAGCCTCCCCCACTATCAGCATCCTATACCAGAAGGGTACATTTGTTACAACTGATGAACCCACATTGATACATCATTATCACCCAGAGTCCATAGTTTACCTTTAGGGTTCACTCTTGGTAAATGAAAGCATTTCAGCAAAAGGTTTTATGTCACCTGCTCTGCAATTTGGGCTCTCCCAGGTCTTATAAATTGATGCTTACCCTATGTCCCCCATCAGAGGGCAGACAACATGAGGGCAGGGACCTCAGTTCTGAGCTCTGTACAATTCCAACAGCCTTTGGTATTCTGCATTGCTATTGTTATGGACTTATATTTATCTTAAGGTTCTGGAATAGGCACAATAAACCATCAGGGGTGTTTTCATGACCTCATGTGGGTGAGCTTTCAGGACGGGGTGATTGTCCTGACCTAGAAGGTTAGAAGGTTGGCCAGTTGGATGGTTGGATAATATTGGGATTGCTTCAGCCCATGCCAGGTGCAGGGTGTTCAACTCAAAGCTGTAGTGTGACAGCATTCCAATGTGGGGTAACAAGTTACAAGTGTTGTTTTATAAGAAGAGTCTTGTCCCTGCTTCTTTTATTACAGTTGGATCCTTAATTTATTTCTAAAATAGTCTTGGTTCCAAAGCAAACACATCTCAGTTAATGTGTGCTTCTTAACCCAACCAGACCCTGACAGTTGCACTTGGTGGATACTCAAATACACCACAGTTATTGCTGACTTTCTCATGGTGCAATTGGAAGAGGCCTTCGTTTTTAAACGATTCCAAAGACTGAATTCATTTCAGAGGACAGTTTCTCAGGGAGCTCATATGTAGCAAACTGTAGCTTATTATTTCATAACCCCTAAACCTCCTGCTAACACACAAAAGTCAGCAAATATTGTAACTTTTTGGACACTGGAATCAAAGACAAGAGGAGGGCAACTGGCGCTTCTTTAAGTGTGTGGAAAAGCAGGTTTTCTTTTTGGAAACCATGACTAATTTAAGTGATCACGAAAGACTGAAAATTAACCTTTCCAATTGGCCTTCCACAATAAGGGTCATTTCAACATAGTCAAGAAGAGTGCTTGCCCTCCCTCCCCCTTTTTTTTTCGCTTTCTTAAAAGTAAAGATTGGTCAAGTAACTTAACTTTGTAAAATTCTGTTTTAAAAATTATTATCTTTGGAGGATAGACCTAGGTGATTTTCTTTAGCATTTTTACTTCTCTATATTATCTTAATATTCTGTATTAATTGTGTGTTGCTTTTATTATTTTTATACCTTGTTTATAAACACACACACACACACACAAACATTATGGCTCTTACAAGACAAATTAAAATCTTTCTTGAGCATTATCATGGACTAAAAATAGGACTAAGCAGGTTGATTTATTTTAGGGATATTGCAAACTATCCTAAACTAATTTGGCCATTTTTCAATTAGCCTCCACAGTCTAGAGGCAGTGGTGTGTGGGTAAATGTCTAATGACCAGCTTTCCCAGGAAAAATAAAAGTCCTGATGTGTAGCATTTGCCCATTTGGGTGGTGGATTTCAAGTTACTTTGTGATGTCTCTGAACCTGGAACTCTTCTGAGCCCATATGGGGCCAGTGTGTGCAACTCCAGCACACCGGTGGGACAACAGGTATGCACGCTCACCCTCAGGTATATGTTATAAAGAAAGCAAATCTGAGACTGATTCTGTCTACACTTACTGGCAAGCAGACCCACACACAGTCACAGTACACACTCTTCGAAGGTGGGTAAAGCCCATGTCTCTGCCCTGTTAGGTACTCCAACAAACGCTTTCTGAAAAAAAGCTCATGTGAGGTGCACATTCCCAAGACCTAGCAGCAGGATTCAGTTTATTTTCCATTGGATATCATGTAACAGAATCAGGGCCAAACAAAATGCTCTTGCACAGAGTGCAAGCGACAGGTTCACAGCATCCTTAACCCTGTGCGTGACAGGGCAGAGGTGCCTTCTGCTGTTCCCAGCCAGTCCGTGCACATTGGACACCACTTGTCTCGACAATGAGAAATGTGTTCTAGCATCGCCTAGGCTAAATCACAAAGCATCTGCTGCTGATGGAGACAGCCAAGGAGGGAAGTCTACAAGTCGCTGCCTCTGGAAGGTGGAACAGGGGACTGCAAATGCTAACAAACCGCCCCTGGGGGTGACATCCCTAATCAGAGCACATACAAACCACTCCAGAGCAGAGATGAAAACTAACTCCTGTATATCTCACGGGCTGTCCTTTTGGCACATGTAAGTCCATAAGGTGAAGTAAAGCTGAGTGCCAGCCTGGTTCCCATGTCCCCCCGGGTCTGCTCGCTGAGGCAGCATCGCTTTTGCCCACCTGCATGGGAAGGGAAAGCCAGGAACTGGGAAAGCTTTGAGTCCTCTAATTGATCCACGGCTACAATGACCGAATCACTTAGTCTCCAGATTTGCCTGCAGGAAACGTCTCCATTTGTTCTAAGTCTATTCCTGGGGGGATGGGTAAGCAGCTATGGCTCTGGAAACACAGAAAGCTACAGAGCACAGTGCAAGGGTCAGCTTCTTGAGAAAGGGGGAGCGTAAAGATGATAGAAGACAGCTGAGCAGCCACATAACACGGAGGTTTGAGCATCAACAATCAAGGTACATATTTCATGGTATCATGGCCAATCTCTAGACCTTCGACAAGTCATGTGGTCTTTTGAGACTATTTTCTCATCAGTGAAACAGGTGATGTTACCCTTCCTCAGGGAGAGTGTGATTGAATAGTTAATGAGAAAGAGCTGCTACCATGCTGCCACATACATCACAGACCACTCAAATTATCAATATTATGATTCATCTTGACTAACTGATATCAGGCTAAAAAGCACATCCAATTTCATGTGACAAGAAACACTTTAAAAACATGAAAGTACGCTTTATTTCCCTGAAGTTTCCTTCTTTCTCCCTCATTCCTATCATTTATTCTGAACCCAATTGGTTGAATCAAGTTATCAATCTATCAAGTAATGATATTCTTTTTTTTTTTTGGTCTCTTTTTCTTTGTTTTACATTATATTGATTCCAGACTTGAGGAATATGGGGAAGCTCTGTCATCATCATTTTTACACACTAAAAATAAATAAATAAATAAAAGCTAAAAATAGTTCATGGATTATTCAGGAAAAGAAGATCTAGAATTGACAATCTCACACTGTCGTTTTTATTTCTGCAAGACTATCATGCCTCCTACTGTTTTAACCTAGTTTTTTAAATTTATTTTACCCACTCCAGCAGCATCCTGCCTGTCACAAGTTTTTATTGCTATGCGATCTCATGCCAAGAGATTTGTTGCTGCTGGGAACACCGTCAGGGGATAACGTGATTTAATGATTATGCCTCTGTAAGTAAATATGTAAGCAGAGGCCTACGCAAGGACATAGCATCCATAGACACTCTCATGTTAACAAAGACTTTTCACTTTCTAAAAACCGGCCCAAATCTCAGGGCTTTTCTTCGTTCTCCCTGTTTGTCTAGTTGCCTCTACTGCCCTGATTATACACTCCGCAAAACATCAGGGGGAGTCTGGCTGGCAGGCCTGTGACCACAAGCAGCCTTCTGGCCTGCCAGCGCCAGCCTGCCGAGGGCCTCAGTGACAAGGAGGTGAGCGAGGGCACAGCACAGAGCCAAGCTGGCCAGGGAGGAAAGGGTGAGCTCATTTCTTCCCTGCTCCCTCCGCCCCTTAGGAGAAGGCTGTGTGTGACACAGCAGAAGCTCTGCTTCCAGTCACAAGATCCCGAGAGGCCGGGCTCTGCAAAGTCTGCCAGGGCTGTGGCTGCTGCCATGCAGCCTTGCCTTTGCAGCCTTCCTGAAGAGCACCTCCCAAGCAAGATCCAGGGTCGGCTGGCCCGAATCAACAGACAGCATTCCACCCCGGGATTTTCCCCAAGGCACCCAATTAGGGCCTCAAGACTGAGAGGCAGATATCAGCCTCATTCCAGTTTTATGTCAGAGCAGGTAATGCACATAACCAAATTAAAAGGGTGATGAGAGAGCTCATTGGGGGCATTTAAAAGTTGGTTCAGCCAAAGGCACATACATAAGGTTGTAACCCACTACATAGTTCTGGGCGGGGTTGGGGGGTAGGATTGGTAGGTCACAGCTGTTAAAAACAGAGGGTATCTGTGCTACCTGGAAGCATCTTAGCATCTCTACTCTCTGCCCATTGAGGGGAGAGGGACAGCCAGAAGGCAGGAGGGGCTTCACACCTTCTGAGATCATTCTCTACACCTAAAGCTACAAGGGGCTATCTACCCCACGGCATGGGTGGGGCACATTAGAGGATGCTCTGAACCATGACAACCGCACCCCTCAAGGAGATTCATTCCTAAGCACAAGCAATGGTGGTTCAGTCTCAGAGGCAACGGTACTCTCTTGGAGAGCTGCACAATTAAAAACAGAGTCAGGAGAAGTATAAAGCCATAGACAAAACTCTCTAAAGGAGAAATCCGTTTCTTTTTTTCCCCCTTAAATAAAATGGCTCGCTCAACTCCTGACATGAAGAAGAAAGGGTAGAAGGTGAAGCAGGGACAGCACGGAATTGCAAGAGGTGAGAAGAAAGGACGAAAGTTTGGAGGTGGAGGTGGGAGGAGAGGTCTGAGGCAGGGGGAAAAGGAGCGGAGAGCTTACTCACAGTCTCTGGTCAGGCCTGACTTCCCTCCGGAAGGCTTACCGACAGGCTTCTAGGCCCTTTCTCCTGTCAAAGCCCCCATTCCTGCTGCCTTGCTGTTCCAGGCGAGGGAGAGCGTGGCTCTGCTCAGACTGGGCTGTCTGGTCAGGTCCTGCCAGCTTCCAGGCTCCAGGGGAGAAAACGTCCTATAACCTTACTTCTACAGACACCCTCCATTTTACGATAGTTCAACTTACGACTTTCCACTTTAAGACAGTGTGAAAGTAATACGCATTCAGTAGAAACCGTACTTCAGATTTAGAATTTTGACCTTTTCCCAGGCTAGGATATGTTGTAGCTACTCTCTTATGATGCCAGGCAGTGGCAGTGAGCACAGCTTCCCGTCAGCCTAGAGGGTCGACAGCCGATACTCTAAGATGTACTCCATTGTGGTAGGCAATTTTGTCAACTGTTGGCTAATGTCAGTGTTCTCAGCATATTTAAGGTCTGCTAGGCTAAGCTCTGATGTTTGGTAAGTTAGGTGCATTTTTTACTTAATGATATTTTCAACTTATGATGGGTTTATCAGGAGGAAACCCCATTGTAAGTTGGAGAGCTCCTGTAATTCACTTAGAGCCCCAAGATAGTGTTATAAACATACATATGTATGACCAATGTTTACATATATAGCAAAGCAATGTTTTATAAAGATACTCTATTTTTACTGAGATCTCTCCTTAGGGGCGTTTTGGTCAGCCTTTAAAGAAAGGAATAGTATTAAAAACTAATATATAACTCTATTAATGATGCCTCTTGTTTATAAGTTGAATTCTGTCCCCCCTAAAAGAGGTGTTGAAGTCCTAATGCCCAGTACCTGTGAATGTAACCTTATTTGGAAATACAGTCTTTGCAGATGTAATTTAATAAGTTCAGATGAGATCCTTAAGATGGACTCTTATAGAACTCTTATAGATTCTATTGCAGAATCCAATAGAACTGCAGTCTTTATAAGAGAGAGAATGCCAGGTGAAGACACTGACACAAACAGGGAAGATGGCTGTGTGAAGAGATTGGAGTGATGCAGCTACAAGCCAAGGAACAACTGGGGCTACCAGAAGCTTGAAGAGGTGAGGAAGGATCTTCCCCGAGAAGATCTGCAGGGGGCATGGACCTGCCAAAACCTTGATTTTGGACTTCTAGCCTCCAGAACTATGAGAAAGCAAATTTTTACTGTTTTATGCCACTCACCTTGTGATACTTTGTTATAGCAGCCCCAGGAAACTAATGAACCCCATCTGAGCCTCCCTTGTCTATAGGCCTTGTCCAAATATCAGGACCCTTTACTTTCTCTTCCCTAGGATGAGTCCCTTACCGAGAAACTCCTTGGATCAAATGCAAAAAGGTCTTGGTGGGCCTAACCTTGGCTTTCCTGAGACCTAGGATGAACGCAGCTAACACTCTTTAGCTGGAACTTCTATATCTCTCTGAAGCATGTTTGGTTTTTGTTTTTTTTCTAAATATAGTAGACAAAGAGGCCCTTAAAAACCTACCTTCAAAGTTCTCATTTTCAACAGCATTTATTGACAAACTATTATATGCTAATCACAATTTTACACTGGTGGGGTAGGCTCAAATTAAATAGACGGTCTCTGCCTTCAAGAAGCTGATGTTCTTGCTGGAGAGAAAAGAGTCAAATACACTTTTCAAAGTGGACTCCAAAGAGTATCAATGAAATGTTTAATTTAGGTGGTATAGAGCTTAGGTTCTGAGGGAGTTCGGAGAAAAGAGCTTAGAGATGCCAGGAAAGGCCTCATGAAGATGTGGCATGGGAGGCAAGATGAAGAGAATGGCAGGAGTGAGGCCAGGAGAAGGGTGAGGGTGGAATATTTGGGGCCAGTCATGCATCCACCTGCCTGCTGTGGAAGGCCAAAGAGTCATGGGGAGTAAAAGTGTTCCCAGATTGCAGAAGGATTTGAAATCCAAGAGGGAGGAAAGTCCATTGACCACTAAATTGCTAAGGGAAGTTGACTGCTCTGGAGGGTAAAAGAGGCAGAATGATAATTAGCTAGTCTGACTCTAAGTTATGATTTTTACTCTGTTTCTATGCGTTTCCAAAATCCTTAGGGACTAGCAGTATGTATTCACTTGCAAGAGCAATTCTCAGAAGATTAACAGGGCACTGAAATGTCATGGTGACTCTCCAAAACATTTCATCCCTCCCCGTCATAAACATAATCACAGTCTACACCCCCACGCGTGGTGGGGAGGAAGGCTGGAAATATATGAGGTGTCTTAAGTGTGTTCTCAGAGATAGGCTCCACAAATAGCCCCGCAAGCATTCCTCAACCAAAAGTTATGGATGCCAGATGCTGTTAGCAGCTCATGACTGCGAAGACCAGAAACAGGGGCCGTAGCGATACCACCATAATCTAGGTCCTGGCGTTAAGGCTCTTATCATGCTACTCACCCACCTACTAAGTGGAGAACATTCTTCTTTCCAGAAACTGCCCCCTTTTGTGTTTCACTATTTTCATTCTTGGTCTGTGAATGTGAAACAGCTGAGTTTAGGGTGCTGAGCTTCAGAAAATCATTGGGATGGATTTTCAGAACACTGATCTCAGACTGTGGCCAGTCTGAGAGTGGAGACCCAGTGGTCTTAAACACCAGCCCATGCACCAGAGGGGACCTAAGGATGAAATGTTTGGAAGTGTCACCATGATGTTTCAATGCTCTGTTAATCTTTTGAGAATTGCTCTTGCAAGTGAATACCTGTCTCTGTGCCCCAAGAATTTTAAAAACTCATAGAATCCTATGCTCTCAGCTACAACTTTCAATAATGCATTGGTGACAAACTGTCACTCTGCCCCTTCCAACGGCCTGAAGTTGCATTATCTTTGGCTCTTCTTTCTACTCAGGGTGGACTGGGCAACTTTCCAAGATTTGCTACAACTGTCCAGGCATGTTCATGACCCAAGTCATTATCTGGAGAAAGTCTGTGTGCAGTTATTTCACCACGCTCTTGTTAGGCTCAGAGACCTTACCACCTGATCTACTTGGTTATATAGAAAGAGAACCACCTGGGCACCTTGAGACAAGAATCCAAGTCAGGGCTTTACTCTATCTATATTTCACTTCACAGTTTCCCAAGTGGAGCAGAGCCACATCTGTCATCTCTCCTCCCACAGACAGAACATATCCTTGAATAGAAATTAATTCTTATTCTAAATCAGGGGTCAGTGAACTTGTTCTATAAAGGACCAAATAATAAAAATTGGGGGTTTGCTGAGCCATGTGGCCTCTGTCTCAATAACTCAATTTGGTATTGTAACACAACAACAGCCATTGATGATATATAAACAAATGAACATGTCTGTAGTCCAATAAAACTTTATTTACAAAATCAGGCAGTGGGACAGAATCAGTCTGTGGGCCATATTATTGTTATAGATGTACATAGACTTAACTATTTTTGAATGGCCTGTTACTATTTTAGAAGTGCTTTCACAGACATCTTAGTTTCTCACAACTCTGGTAGATATGGGTCAGTGTTGTGTACACTCATTTTATATATAAGGCAATTGAGGCTCACTAGTAAGTTATCTGATACCAAGAGTTAGAAAATTACAGAGTGGAGATTCAGACACAGGTCTTTTGTTTCATAGTCCAACATATCTTCTAACATGCCAGTATTTTCTGGAATGTGTCTCTCTCTATTAATAGGTATTATGTGAAAGAGTAGCTCCGGAGTCAAATAAGTTTGGGAAACTCCACATTAACCAAGGTTAAGGAGGCTTTTAATGTTTACTATGAATTTCCAAGAGGGGATTATAGCATGCTGAGTTTTCCAAACATATTAGACACTATACCCCTTTTATTCTTCTTGTCAATGCAGCTCTCAGGACTCATGCTTCTTGGATCAGAATCTAGGAAATCCTTCACTAAACATAAATATAAGCTACAGAGAAGACATTTCAGAGAAAAAACTGTCAGACTAAGACACCAGACAGGTTAAGGTCCCATGGCCCCTGACCTAAGACAGACCATGGATTTTGATCAAACCTTAACCCAGCAGAGTGATAACTGAATGAAACAGGAACCATCATACCCTATACTCAAGTTCAGTCCAACTAAGCTAACTGAAAGAAATGGGGAGGGAAATGTAATTTGTTCTTTTCTCACCATATCTGCCTCTGCTTTTTCTCATTCCTTGGAGGAATTGCTAACCTGATTGGTCACAATTCAAGTTGATGGTTGGGCATCTTGTCCCTTGCAATCTCTTGAGTAGAGAGCACAGGACCTAGCGAAGATGCAGTATGGGGTTTAGCTATAGCCCATAGTTTCTGAATACTCCTTTTTGTGACACCAGATGCCAAGTACAAACAGTATTAACATTTCATTGAGCCAATCAAAGAGGTGAGTGTCCCCTGAGAGAAGTTTTGATGATGTTTGTAAGGCCTTTTGACTGGGAACCCAAGAATGTCTGTACCCGGGCTGCAAACTGCTAAAGGTTTAAGTAAGGGCTCCATTCACCCTTTATCACCAAAACCAATAATTGGGACCAGCACATTTGGACATGATTATGGGGAGTTAGAGTTGAAAATATGGATTTTCCCTAAGAGGGATTCTGACTCAGTTTACTAACAATATTGCCTTTGTGGAAGAAGATATGCAAGAGAGGAATGGTGTGCAAGCTTCAGCGAACAGGGGCAAAAAGCACACGTAAGAAGGAATCATGGCTTTCGTTTCACAGCCCAGTGACCACGTCTCACTTAAGATTGTTGGCTGTACTTCCTGTTGCAAGGCAAAAGAATAAATGCTGGTCAATTGAGGTCCTCTTGTGTTTCATCTTTGGCCCCCTTATCAGGGAGAAACCTGGGATGTTGAGCAAAAAATTTCCCTTAACCTCCTTGAAGGAACATGAATCAACAAGCAGGTAATGAGTGTCTACAATTGCAAGAAGGTAAAGAAACATTGCTTTTGAAAGAGCTTGTAGGAGACACTTACCAGGAGATAAGGCAAAACTGGGATGACAAGGTCCTTGATAGAACATGGGTGAGACAGGAGTAGAAACATCCTCTCCCTCCTTTTGTGAGTCAGCACTCCTTGTGCTCAGGGACACCTAAGAAGTGCTTGCATGTCCCAGAGACCACAGAGCAATATATGCAAGAACAATACAAATCCAGAATACACATCATTTCATAAACAATGTATGGTCATGTACACATGTATCTTAAAACATTCTGGGACAAATTAAAGCATATAGAAGAAAGAAATATATTTATGCAAGTCAACCAATTTATAATATTTAATATTATTTAATAATTTGTATTAAATTATTAATAAATTTAATAAATTTATTAATATTATTTAATAATATTATTTAATAATTTATAATATATAATATTGCACCTGTTTCCAAACATCTTGCTATGAGCAAACAATCAGTTTGGGGTATTGTAGTGGGCTATATGGTACACTACCCCCAAAGATATGTCCACGTCCTAACCCCCAGAACCTTTGAATGTGACCTTATAAGGGTTCTGTAGATGTAATTAAGCTAAAGATCTTGAGATGAGATCATTATGGATTATGTGGGTGGACCCTAAGTCTAAGGACAAGTATCCTTAATAGAGATACACAGAGGAAAAGGTGATGCGAAGATGGAGGCAGAGATTAGAGTGATGCAGCCACAAGCCAAGGGATGCCGATAGTCGCCAAGGGATGCCGATAGTCACCAGGAGCTGGAAGAAGCAAGGAACACATTCTCTCCGACAGCCTTTGAAGGGGATACAGCCCTGCTGACACCTTGGTTTTAGATTTTTAGCCTCCAAAACTGCAAGAGAATGAATCTCTGTTGTTTTAAGCCACCCATGTATGGTCATTTGTTGCAGCAGCAAAGGAAATGAACACAGGCACTTCATTTTTTAAATGTATTTTTTGTTAAGTTTCAAATGCAGAAAGAGAGATATTTCAATCATACTGAGCGACTGCAATTCTGTACCTCCAAGTACCAAGGCCTCGTACCAAGCCTGCCACACAGACTTGATTTCACCTCCTCTCCTGATTCTGGGACAGGCAGAAAGCACCTCCCTTGGCTTCAGAGAGGAGCATTGCTGGGGTGGGAGGAGGGGCTGCAGGTGGAGAGGAAAGGAGTTTTCTCACAGGACCAACCAACCAGCCAAATTAAATGGAGTTGGAGGCGATCACAAACTTTCACCAGGGACTGTGGTTCCCAGAATTAGGTAATGCTACTGTACTTGGCTCCATTCTCTCACTCTGCTCAAAGCAGTGGGAACACCTCTTTAAAAGTTAGTTTCTGAACTACTGAAATGGGATTCTATCTGGCTAACCTCGTAGGTCTGTTATCCTAAGTGCAAGCCTTTCCTAATTCCTGCCCCTGCCCTCCCAACACCCCATTTAATCTAGTACAATATTTTAATTTTGTCTCAGTTTCATCATCTTCAAAAAAGCTGCCTGTTTACCCAAAGTTGACTTCTGTCTCTCTTGAGAAACTACAAGGTAACGTCTGGACCCTGCGGGAGGACTGAGGACAACGATTTAGTTGAGGAAATTATCTGAGCTCCTGACTTGCACAATTACATGGAAGGCTCTTTGGTTTTAATCAATTAGGTCAAAAGGCGTAGCACATTTTGAAGGCACTTCCCCCCCCAGGATTTGAATAAGCCCAATTCAATTACATTTCTGACAGGAAGGCACTTAATTTTACTTATAAACAGGTAACCATCAAGAAGGCGGCAGTAAGCAAATTCTAGTAACAAAATAATAAGCAATGTTCTCAGTAACCACTTCTTAACTTTCAGGGTCTTGTGCTGTGTTTTTCCATTCAAAAAAAAAAAAAAAAGACTATGCCTAGAGAAAAAAAAAAAAAAAGGAAGCTGGAAATTACTGCCAAAACAGATCAGTTCCACCAAAAATGCACCAAAGAGCACTCTTTACCCTGCCCTGGAAATTATGTGGCTCTCTCCACCCTTCTAAATTACACTGTCCTGATACACTTTATTTTCCCACTAAATATACAGAATGGATATATTAGCTGATAACATGCTCTGTGCTACTTTTAGCAGAACATGGCTCTGTTTTGTTTTGTTTGTTTTGTTTTGTTTTCCAAGAACAGAACCAAGTTCTGGATTACACCACCTTTAGAAACAGTGGTCAGCATGTCTTCATCCTTTGCAAACATGTGGTAGCCATCTTGTCTCATACCATACATTGGAGGACCCAGAGGCTGCAGCAATAGTCTATGTAATAATTTTGTAGAAATCAGAGAGGAAGAAGAGGTGCATTAATATTGCATTTGGATTTTGCCCAAGATGTGTGTCTCCCTCCCTTTATGCCTTCATAAATATTCCAGAGGCTTAGACAGAGAAAAGACTGACGGTGGAATCAGCCTCTGAGTTAAAAACAATCATAGGCCTTGGTATAAAAACAGGAAACTATAGCCTCAGCGTCGGTCATGATTTGGGTCCAGGTTAGCCTGCTAAGAAATCCACCAACAGGAGAACCCTAGCTGGTCCCAACGCTTACTTCCCATTGAAACGAAAGCATTTGATTTCTAAATGGTAGTTTCAAATACAGGCAATAATTTGTTTTCCAGCTGGTACAATTGTTTAATAAAATGCCTGCTGGGTCTCCAGAAGTAATATTTGCTTCTCCTCAGCAATAATGAAAATTACCCCATCTTGGGGACCACTAACTCACTCTACACAAAATGTGCTCAACTTGAAGTGTAAGATTTTCAATGACAGTAATTTGCCATATGGAGAAATGAAAAAAATGTTTCAGGGAGATTTAGTAAGCTGAAGGAGAAAAAAAAAATCTTAATAGAAGACTGAAGCCATTTCACTATTGTAATAATTATTCTTCTAATGTTTTAATCAAAGGAAGCAGCCTGTCTCTTTCCCCTCATCTATATTCTAGCCACCACACTTTGTAGGTGTTAATCTCCATGCCTTCAGGCTGTTAGAAGGCAGCGGAAATTGGCAGTCCCTGAACTGCAGAAGCCTGTATGATAACAGTACCTGGCACTGCCCTTAATTATCTCAATTATGTTAATGTGTGTTGTTTGTCAACAGATAGAAAGAGATGAGACTGTTAGGCAGTTGGGGAGATCGGCTTTTAGATGTATGTTTCGGAGATGAAGGTTTCCTTTCTGTTATAATTTTTTTAAAAGGGATTTTATATTTATGAGAGTGAAAGAAGAAACTAAGAAGTCCCCCATAATCCCAGCTAGTATGTATTTTCTTAAAGTCATTGATCTAATGTGGTTTTAGTAGGTTTTATTCTTCCTCATAAGTGATCGAAACTATATAAATATATAAAAAATGTAAATAAATACAAATGTTATCCACACAGTACAGGATGAAAGTGATTTATTTTCCAATAGCTAAACAATTAAATTAAATAAGATACAAAATCAGTAAACTTACTTTAAAATTGCACAGGAGAACATTGGGACTATCCATGTACAAGAAAACAATGCTACTTGGTATCCACAACCCTAAGACTAGTTGAGAAGTGTGATGAAGCTTGTATAGTAAGAGTCCTGGTCAATTTTCCAGTTTTTTTGGCACCAACAACCCCTGGAACCCAGCCTAGCCCATCCACCCAGAGAACACAGAAATGACTTTGACCAGTGGTGACTGAGTTATTACTAGCCACCGATCAAACACTCGCAGGGTGTGTTCCCATATCAGCAACAGAAGAGAGAAAGAAAAGTGTGTGCAGTTTTTCTAAAGCCTATGTGTGTTCTTTATTGCCTATTCTGAATTCTGGCTTTTCTATTTCCCAAGCCGCCAGGGCTGAGCACAGCCTCATCACAGGAGGGAAAGGCAGCAAGCAGCAGCTTGCCTGAATGTCTAGGTTCCAATTTCCACAACGTGTGTGCCGCAGTCTCCTCCTCTGTTGAAACAATGCTCATCAGCCTGGTTGGTTTTTATCAGCCCGCTCTCAGAGCCCTGTGTTGTGGCTTCTGGAGAGGCCTAGAAGAGCAGGGAAGCAAAAAGGAACCTGAGGAGAGACTGACATGTTACCATTCTGCGAAAAGCATTGAAAGGCATTGGAGTTTTCTCTCTGAACTCCACAGGGACCCTCTCAATACGTGACCCCCTTCTAGACATGTCCTCACACAGCAGAGCAGCTGAGTGGAGAGAGAAAGGCCACTGTGTCAAGAACCTGATTCTTGGCCAGCCCAGTGGCTCAGTTGGTTAAGAGCTCGCTCAAGAGTGCCAACTCTGAGCAACAGTGGTTCAATTCCCGGCCCGAGCTAAGCTGCTGCTGAGCTGCCAATAGGTGGCAGGATGGCTCAGCTAAAAAAAAAAAAAAAAAGAAAGAAAAAAGAACCTGGTTCTTCCACTGACTAGCTGAGGGATTTGGGTAAGTCATTATTTACTAGCTGGGGAATATGAGTAAGTAACAACATTTCTAGGCCAAATTCCTCACCTATAAAATGTAACTAACATACGCCCATCCCTTTTATTGGGTTATTTGTAAAAATTAAATCAAACCGTGTAAGAAAAAAATTGTAAGCTATCAAATGCTGTACAGATGTAGTTTCCCCCCTTTTCTTTTAAGGCAAATTCTGCTTCTTGATTCTAACTACTCCTATTTTCACTAAGGTGCTGACTATGTCATCCCCACAGAGTGAATTTTATTCTCATGCACACAACGTCCAGGATTTTCTGTGGAAGAGCAACCTACCTCCTTGGCCATGTGTTATAACTGAATTCCATGGAGAAAGAAAAAGAATTGCCTCGTAGTGAAAGAGAGTTTTTTGGCATTTATTTTTTTGAATGCTGATTGGAAATAAGGCCAAATCAAATATAAGTTTGAGCTTTTCCGCCCAAAAAGAATATACTTTGACATGTCCCTAATCAGAGAAACGTTGACTGGGATGGTGGGGCCTTTTCCTAGCCAGGGTTAGCCGGTGAGATGGAGCAGGAGGGAGCCTGTTCTCATAGGCCCCTTCTGCATGTCCCCCTTGTCACCGAGGCAAGGGAACAGAGTCAGGGGTAGCTGTTCTCCTCCCAACAATATTTTAACTGTTGTACGATTGCCAAGTACAATACACAGTACCCAGTTAAATTTGCATTTCAGATAAACAACAAGTAATTTTTTAGAATACGTATGTCCCAGATATTACTACACCTGGTAATCCTAAACTATTGCTTGAGGCAGCAGAATCATCGCATCTTAGATTTTTTTTCTTCTTTTTTTAAGAAGAACCACAGAGTCCTCTAATTCAATCTCCTCGTTTTATGTATGAGAAAAAGGAGGCCTGGAGGGGTAGAGCTACGTGCCCTCCTAAATAGCAGTAGAGCCAGTCCTAGAATCACCCAAAGAGACAACTTTCAACCTATAGCAATTTGCAACTGGTTTTTTTTTTTTAAGCAATTGAAAACACAGTACCCTCAATTTTTCTGAATATATCTTTACATAATCCCAGGAAACTACTGAGCTGTGATTAGTGGCTGCCGTTTTTACACCAAAGTCTTGTGTGTTTGTGGCCAAGAGAAACAGCAAAGCACTGAAAGGTTAATTAATGACTATCTACGGCTACCTCTGCTGACCACGGGATGGAAGAACAGGAGGGGATTTTGGTTGAGGTCACTTATTTAACAGGATTTCCACCATGACTAACTTGAGATAATTAGGTCATCAAACAAGGAAGGGGCAGATTAAAGAGGGGTAAGTAAGGAGGCAGACCAAGACAAGACTTTTACCTCAGAACTCAAAACCAAACTCTCTCTCTCTCTCTCTCTCTCTCTCTCTCTCTCTCTCTCTCTCTATATATATATATATATATATATATATATATATATATATATGTATGTTTTGGTTACAGACCCATCCTTTGACCTTTGGCCTTTGACTTTGACCTTCCTATATAGACCAAGGGTGCCCTTGCCTCATTCCCCTTCCATTGCTGGTGTACATGTGGGTGCATCCGGCCGTCACAAAGCTCCACTTCTTTTCTAAGGAGAGTTAGGACTGGAAATTGCTTGGAAGCAGATATCTACCTCAAGGTCAAAGCATACAACAAAAAATTGTGCAGCATAATTAAAGCTGGATTTGATAGAACCTGGAACGCTTACTGTGTTTTAGGTGGATATAGAGGGAAAGAGATGACACTCAAAGGCTTAATTTTTCATGAATATAAACCAGTACCTTTTTTCTTTTCTTTTCAAATATTTTCACCTTGTACTATGAGACACTTGGTACACACAGAACATTATAAAAAGAATGCTAGGAGACAAGCTTCGTCTCATCACTTTTCTCCCCACACTTCAGAGCTGGCCAAAAACACGCTGACGCTGAAACTGGCCAAGTCTCACTGCCTACAAAGTGTTTGGGAACTATTTATTGTACCCTCTTCTGTGACTCGCCTTCAACAGCGCGCACACAGCCCAGCGAGGGACTTTCCCCTTCGTGTTCAGCAGTTAGCACCGAGTCTCCTTGGCAAGGCTCTCGGTGACTGCACAATCTCACACCTGCCACACTGGAAAGTTCTGGAAATGAGGACTCCGTGCCAGGCATTCCTGTGGAGCACTTCACTTCATCCAGTTCCTCATTCTTCCAGTCATTAGACGAGCAACCGATTTCTTGAACTTGGTTAAACAGTTTGCAGTGATAGTATGCACAGAGCCTATCCAAGAACTGAAGCGAATGCCAAGGCCCTCGGGCCCTAAACTGGCTTTCGCGCTGCCTTTCGTATGGTCTCACTTTGGTATCACGCCTCAAACTTTCCAAAGCGCCCCCACATCTGTTCCTCCTTTGTTCTTTCTGATGGCTCTGTGAGACTGAGTGGGCAGACTCAGACCAAGTAACACGTTTGGAGGGTTCACCTTGTGCCAGGTTTTCTGCCAGGCATTTTCCATGTCTTTTTATCTCATGTGATCCTGCTGACAACCCTGCAGCAGGGGGTAAAGGGGAAGGACCCACCGTGCAGATGAAAGACTTGAGAGGATCAGAGGGTGGAAGGCTCCAGAGCGGAAAGGTGACCCCTTTTTCTGCGCTACATATAATGTGTTTTAAATTCTGTGCCTTGGTTAAAATTCTCTCATTAACTACAATGAGCCCAAGAAACAGCAGTCTATGCAAGTGAATAATATCTAACAGTAAAAACAATGACCAGTAGTTATGGTCAAACTTGTTACACAGGCTCATTCACGGCCTCTTTATTCCTGGACAAGGATCTGGCCTGTAGCTAGCCCTTCAGGTGGACAGTACATTTTGAAGTTGGAGGAAGAGTGCTGGGTGCTTCTGTTATAAGTTCCTAGAACACTCTCAATCTTTTCGGTCATATTTTATTAGTAAAAAACTGCTAATTGTTAAAGTTCCCTTTATATGATGCTTTACAAAAGTAATACAAGGTAAGGTGTGAAAGGAAGGAACTACTCATCTACCTCATCCAATCTCTCAGCAGTAACTTATATTAATACTGTGTTAGGTACCTGTACATACATTTCTCCTTGATCATATAAATACACAAGCTTATACATATATTTATGAGTTTGCTGGCTTGTGTGTCACTGAAAGAGAAACATACCTTTTCATTACTCTAAAACATTTTTTTTCTCCTTCTTTTTTTTGCTTAATACTATGTCATGGATATCCCTAAATCTAATTTTCTCATATCACATATCACATCTATGGGGTAATATCATACAAGAGATATAGAATGCATAAAAATTCCCATGGAGTGGCTATATCATAATTCCTCTTTTGATCTCTTTGTTTCTAAATCTTTGCTACTATGAGTAACACTGTAATAAATACTATTGAATGTGTAGGGGAGAAAAAAGGGGAAAAAAACCTTTCCTTTACCCTCAAGTTCAGTTCCAGAGGCCTGCGAATGAAGCTGATACAAGACAAATTAACAGGAGAAAAAGTGTATTACACGTACACAGAGAAGTGTCATGGTAAAGAAGGGAGTATCCAAAGGAGTGGTTAGGTCCCAGGGCTGACATATCATTTTAACAGAGGGTGATAAAGTGCAGAGAAGTGACAAGATAAAGGAGAAGGGGGCTGGGTTTCTAGCGGTGATAAATTGTAGAAAGCTAAATATATATGGGAAGTTAATGGAAGATAATGGTTATTTTAGTAATATTCACTTATGCAGATTCAAGTTAGTGCTGTCTGCAGTGATAAGAGTCATCCCTTCTTCCTGCTGTGGGAGAGGGGAAGAAGGTTGCCTCTACAAGGAAAATTCATGCCGTGCTATGATGCAGAAAGGGAGAGGGCAGAGAGTATCTCCTATGACTCCTCCAGCTCAAAATAATCCTCATGCCAAAGTGGCCTATTTTTTGGGAGGGCGGGTATATTCAGATCTCCTTCATATGTATGTTGTTAAATACTATTTCTGTGGGTTAATTTCCTGGAGTGCTGAGTTGAAGTATATATGCACTTTATTTTGTATACATGTGACCAGATTACTTTCCTAAAAGGCGGTAACAATAATTCACATTTCAGCCAGCAGTGTGAATCCATGAGTGCCCAGTCCTGGCTGGCTGATGGTGTTCCTTGGTTTATGTTGTCAATCCAGTGGGTGTAAAGTGGCACCTGATTGTTACCTTAATTTTCATTTTTCCTCCCTACTGGGGAAGTTAAACATCTTTTCATATGTTTATTAGCCATTTGGATTTGCTTTTCTTTGGGTTCCTGTAATTGTGTAATTGTTTTCTGTCTCCCTGAAGGTAAGCTCCACCAGAGCAGGTACCATGTATGTCTTGTTATCTTGCCAGTTATTTCTGGTCCCTGAGATAGTTGCTGGCCAAGAGTAAAGGCTCAGTAAAGAGTCATTTAATGAGAGAGAAGGGGAAGGGACGAGACAACATAAGTTGGTAACTACAATATTGCCACAGGGATAGGTAAGACAGTTTGGGGAATATAATCAATAATGTTGTAAATATTTTTTAGGGGGTCAGATGGACTCATGTCTTGTTAGGGAGACCACTTCATGGATGGTGTAGAGGCCTGACCACTGCATTGTACATCTGGAGCTGCTGTTGAATAATATTGTATGCCAACTATAATTTAATATATACATATAGATAGATAGATAGATAGATAGATAGATAGATAGATAGATAGTCACAGGAAGTGGAGTACAGTGTGGGGAGTGGAGTCAATGGAATTGTAATAGATATGTGTGATATCGGGGGTGGGAGGGTGGTGGATTGGGGGAGTGGGGTTGTCACTTTGTGAGGGGTGAAAAGTATAATTATTGCATTGTTTTGTACACCTAAAACTAATTTAAAAAAAAGTCATTTAATGAAGTAGTGAATATCCCAGCAATTCTCCTCCCAGGAACTATATTAAAGAAATAATAATGGCTGTGTGAAAGGCATTATCTATAAAAATATTCATTATAGGATTGTTTATAATTAGAAATAAAATAGGTAATGATATTTGAGACAGAAAGAAAATAATAATGACTATAAGTATTAGCTTTTCTTTAGTAAATGCTACTGGGTAGTATGTTACAAGATTTTTCATAAAGTATTCTGCTTAATTCCCACCATATATTAAGTTTAAAAAAGTGATTATAACATTGTATGCATCATATAATCCTAGTTGCTTAAAGAAATGTTTTTGTATGTATCAACAAATAACTGGAAAGATATATACCAAATTGTCAATATTAGTATATTTGTATGGCTAAAAAAATACAGATTTTTTTTTTTGCTTATACCTACTTTTATCTGTCTTCTCTACCGTTTTTAATATGAAAAGTAATATAAGAAAAGCTATCCCTGCATAATATATTAGTATCTAGTGCTTTCTTCCTGTAAATAGATATATACATATAAACATATATGTATCTAAAAACCAAATAAACTCCTACAATAAAGAATAAAGCTGATAAATACCCAATGAAATAGCTCACTGGCCATCTCATTTTTCCTAGATAACATATGCCCTGGGGCTGGCTTCCCTGTGAATGAGGTACATTTGTCTCCTCAGTCTTTTAGGGTTGGCCCAAAGGGCCATTAATCATTCTGTCTGAAGCTCAGAGAGAACCCTCTGGAAGCAGGAAAAGCTGTAACAGGCTCGTCCAGCCTCAGCAGCAATGATGGAGGTGCCCAGCCACTGGGATAGAACCAGGCGCAGACACAGAAGGAATGATGAAGAGGGTCATTTCCTGCCTCACTGGCTTGCACCACAGGTGAGGCCCCCACCCGTCCCACTCACACCCTCAAAGCAGTTCTTTCCCCCAAATGTCATAGGAAACTGAACGAGGTTTTTCTCTCAGTGGAAATCAAGACTGGAATCCAGAGAGCAGAGCTGAAATGCAGTACAGTAAGCAGTATAACATGAAAACAAAATGATAATAGAACACAGGGACGGTTTCCCCATAGCAGCAAAAATACCCCCCCAAAACATACACATCAATCAAAAATTAAAATAAAAATTTAAAAGCCTACTTTGGTTTTCTTATGTGTTTCGCCCAAAATCCCCTTTCTGGGCAGCAGCAACCTCAGCAGAAGCTGCCATAAGCAACTCTCTCCCATTCCCCACTTTCAGAAAACTCATGGGCTGATTCCATTTGTATGGATTTAAGCTATTTCTAAGGACCCTGTGGACATCAAGCAAAGCCCAGGCCCAGTCCAGGGCCTGAAGAAAAGCTGTATTGAGACACAATATGAATGCCACAAGGTCAATCCCCAAAGAATCAAAGCAAGAGCCTTAATGTAAGTATGGAAACGGGTCAATCATGTTGTCCTTCACGGAGCCTTGGTCAGCGAGGCCACCCTCCCTTCCTGCTGGGCACTAACCTGACAGTTCACTGCCGGTGTGGCACCGGTCTCTTCTGTGCACTAAGGTCAGGTATTGGTGAAAATCAGCGTGGAGGGTGGAGAGGTATGCATACACATCCTTATTAATATTATTAAAATAAATGTCCATTTCTCAAGAGAACTGAGTGTGCCATAAACTAACAATAGCACCCTTGGCACAGGCAGTTACCGTCACTGAGCCCAGGCCCTCACCTAGAGAAGGAGGGAGTGGAACCACCTTTCCTCCAGCAAGACCCCACTTGTTTTTTTTGTGTGTTGATTTGCCTATGCAAGCTGCCCCTTGTCCTCCTCCACCTGACCTGAGAGTGGGCCTCGCTGGCCGCCTCCTGACTACAAGCACAGCATGAAGGATGTCCTATAGGGAAGAGGGCCAGGAGCCAGCACTGGCTGAGGGGGCAGGAGGCAGGCCCAGAACCAGCCAGCCATCCCTGGGAAGTCTCCCTAGACGTCCAGTCGTGGGGATATTTGTCAAGGCAGCTGCACCCAGCGCACACACATCCCTCAGCTGTTCTTGATGAAACTAGAGAGACGTGCAGAGCTAGTACGAGCTCATGATTGCATTTTCAGAAGTTTGGGAGCCAGGAGAACGCTCACTGGCAGCTTGAAATCAGCCAGAGAGTACTACACCATGGAAGTTAGCTAAGGCTGCTAACAGAGGACTGGCTTTTGGTTTGTGTGAAGCCTGCTTGTTGAACTTCCCTGCACACCATTGCCGGGGCCCCACCGGCATTGAGTCCAGCGTGTTTGACGAGGGCGAGGCCTGGGCTCCCCTCCCAGCTTTCCTAGAAAACACTGGGACAGCTCCTTAACCAGCCTGTGCCGCTGCTTCCTGCTGGGTATCATGCTGCCTGCAGGATAATGATAGAAACTGTAACAGGACTAAATGAGTTACTTTATTTAAAAATGCTAAGACTTGTGCCTGGCACAATGTAAGTATTGTCCATCATCATTTACTTTTAATACCCTAGGGCACAGAATGGATTGAGAAGTACTGATAAAAAATTAAAAAGTAACAAACCCCCCAAACCCTGAATGCTTGACAAACGACTTGCAGGGTTCACATGTGGCTGGCTGTTCTAAGACATCTAGGTGCTAGCACTTTCCAAGGTGAGCTAAGAAAATGGGCAGAAACACAAAAACAAGGACTCGCCAAATAGGTTAAGAGGGAGAAGATGTAAGCATAAAACTACATGATGAATATGGTGCCTCTATTGGGTGATTTCTTCTCCAGCATCCATAAGTAGGAATGGAAAGACGGGAAGTCTTGGTAAGCTAAAGGACTTTTAAAGTCCACCCGAGAAGCCAAATTCTTTCATAGCAACTATTTGGATGATGTTTTTGCTGAGTTTAGAAAAGCCTCCGAGAGTATTTAATTTGCAGATGCAGAAACCTCTGTAATTTCTCATCATTTGCACAAGCCACTGCTGGAATGAAGCACTACTGTGAGGTAAGGAGCTATCAGTACATGTCCGGCTTCCCTTACCATACGAGGGCAGTTCTATTCTGTCCATGGCGTCACTCACACGGGCAGTCCCAGGCAAACAGTCACAGCTGGGTTTTTCTTTCCCGCTTCACTTCCTAGTGCACTGGGCCCCCTGCCTTCTTTAGGACTTCATCATTTCAGGGACATGCTTTGCCAAAAGCACGTTGGTCTCAGGCAGAAAATCAAAATACATGCACTTCAAAAATGATCCAAGTGGTGCTATGTTTCTGATTTTTGAATCCCCCTCCACCCTCCCAACCACCCCCTGCTCCCCCGCATCATTTTGTAAGAAATTCCTGCTGCTTGAAATAATCACCTGAAACTCCCGAGAGGCTTTAAATCATGTTAGACAATGAAACAGATTCCTGGCATAACTAAGGTCAGCTGTGTGGGGGGGTAGCATGGGAGACCCAGTGAAGCCAGAGGTAGTCATCAAAGGGCACGGGGCAGGTGTAAGCAGCATCTTCCCCCCACCAACTCCCCCCAACTCCCCCACCCCCAGAAGAGACGGCATCTCCACGTTGCTTTGATATCCCCATGACTTCTTGTCAGCATGATGCTTCAGGCACAGTTTTGTTGAGAAATGCCTTTTGTGCTGACAGGACCACGTGGGCTTTGACCTTAACCTTGTTTTCTCCTATTTAATATATTAGAAGAAAACAGAGCTAGAGGACCTTACTCCAAAGACATAAATGTTTTCCCCCATGATTATCTGTTGCATAGCGTGTGCCTGAGAACTCGGACAGGGTTGCTACTGTAATGGGGAAATCCTGACAACCAGGAGCAGAAAGGAGCCGTTTGGCCTTGAGCATCCACGTCTGTCTGGACAGGGTTCCTTGGATGCACTGAAAGGCTGATAAAAAGAGAAGCACCATAATGCAGACAGGTAAGAAGAATCCTTTGGCTTCAAATACCTATTGTGACTGTAGCTCTGTGTCCATGTAAAACACATGCATATAGAAGCAAAGGTAGACTTTGTATGCCAATGTCAGATGGACAGAATGGCATGGTGGCAATGCAGACAACTTATGCATTAACTTCTAAGTAGACTTTACAAAAAAGGATTTGGGCAGCTTGCAAAAAAAATTTAAAATTTAAGACAAGTTGTTTTGAGTTTTCTCTTAATTGTGGTAAAATACACACAACATAAATTCACCATCTTAACCATTTTTAAGTGTACAGTTCATTAGTGTTAAGTATATTCACACTGTTGTGTAACCAATCTCCAGAGCTTTCTCATCTTGCAAAGTTGAAACTCTATACCCATGAACAATTCTCCATTAACAAGTTGTTTTTAATAACAAGGTTGTGTATTACTTTGTGAAAATAAAGAATACTTTAAAAATTAAGCATGTTGAAGAAAGAAATTGAAGAGGACACAAATAAATGGAAGGATATACAATGCTCATGGATTGAAAGGATTAGTATCATTAAAATCTGCATATTACCTGAAGAAAGCTACAGATTCAGAAGAAATGACATTCTTCTTAGAACTAGAAAAAAAATTCTAAAATTTATATCGAAGCATAACAGACCACAAATAGCCAAAGCAATCTTGAGAAGGAAGAATAAAATTGGAGTTATCACACTCCCTGATTTTAAATTATATTACAAAGCAATAATAATCAAAAGAGCATGGTACCGGCACAAAAGTAGACACATAGATCAATGAAAAAGAATAGAGAGCCCAGAAATAAATCCTCGCTTGTATGGTCAATTAATCTATGAGAAAGAAGACAAGAATATACAATGAAGAAATGATAGTATCTTCAATAAGTAGCGTTGGAAAACTGGACAGATACATGCAAAAAGAAAAAAGAAACAAAAAAAGAAACTGGACCACTCTCTTACTCCATATACAAAAATAAACTCAAAATGGATTAAAGACTTAAATGTAAGACCTGAAAATAAAACTCCTAGAAGAAAATATATGTAGTAACACTTTGACATCAGTCTTCATAATATATTTTTGGATATGTCCCCTCCAGCAAAAGAAACAAAAGTAAAAATAAGCATATGAGATTATATCAAACTAAAACTAAACATCCTCTGCACAGCAAAGGAAATCATCAACAAATGAGAAGACAACTTAGTGAATGGGAGAAAATATTCACAAATGATATATCCAATAAGGGGTTAACATCCAAATACATATAAGGAACTCACACAACTAAATAACAACAAAAAAAATCTGATCAGAAAATGGGCAAAAGACATGAGTAGACATTTCTCCAAAGAAGACATACAGATGGCCAACAGACATATGAAAAGACACGCAACATCATTAATCATCTGGGAAATGCAAATCAAAACCACAATGAGATATCATTTCACATATGTCAGAATGGCTATTATCAAAAAGTCAACAAATGACAACTGTTGTCAAGGATGTGAAGAAAGGGGAACCCTAGTGCACTGTTGGTAGGATTGTAACTTGGTGCAGCCACTATGGAAAAAATTATGAAGATTCCTGAAAAAATTAAAAATAGAACTACCACGTGACCCAGCAATTCCACTTCTGGGTATTCAGCCAAAGAAAACAAAAACATTAATTCAAAAAGATATATGCAACCTTATGTTCACTGCAGCATTATTTATAATAGCCAAGATACAGAAGCAACCTAGGTGTTCATCAATAGATGAATGAATAGAGAAAATGTTTGTGGTATACACGGTCTGACAATTAACTTCACGAACTTGTTGCAATGATGTTACTAACCTTTTTTGATATCAGAGGGATTATTCATTATGAATTTTTATCAACCAGACAGTTAACCAGCAAACAGTTAACCAAGTTTACTATTTGGAAGTGCTGAACAGGCTGCGTGAAAAAGTTAGACGACCTGAACTTTTTGCCAACAATTCATGGCTCTTGCATCATGACAATGCACCAGCTCCCACAGCACTGTCTGTGGGGGAGTTTTTAGCCAGGAAACAAATAATTGCATTGGAACACCCTCCCTACTCACCTGATCTGGCCCCCAATGATTTCTTTTTTTATTTTATTTTATTTTATTTTATTTTTATTGTTAGTTTCAGGTGTACAGAACAATACAATAGTTACCCTTTTCTTTCTTTACCCAAAGATAAAGAAAATATTGAAAGAAAGACATTTTGATGACATTCAGGATATCAAGGGTAATATGATGATAGCTCTGATGAACATTCCTGAAAAAGAGTTCCAAAATTACTTTGAAGGGTGGACTAGGTGCTGGCATCGGTGCATAGCTTCCTTCCTAAGGGGAGTACTTCGAAGGTGACTGTAGTGATATTCAGCAATGAGTTATGTAGCACTTTTTCTAGGAGGAGTTCACAAACTTAATTGTCAGACCACGTGTGTGTGTGTGTGTGTGTGTGTGTGTGTGTGTACTACTCAGCCATAAAATGAATGAAATTTTTCCATTTGCAACAACATAGATGGACCTAGAGAGTATTATGCTAAGTATTATGAAATAAGTCACACAGAGAAAAGAGAAAAACAAATGTTGTATGACTTCACTTATATGTGGAATCTAAAAAAAAACCCCAAAAAACCAAAAAACCAGACTAATAGAAACAGAGACCAAACTGATGGTTGTTAGAGGAGACAGGAGTGGGAGGATGGGTGAAAAAGGTGAAAGGAAATATAGTCAATATTTTGATAACTTTGCATGGTGACAGATGGTTATTAGACTTAGTGTGATGATTACATCGTAAGGTACATAAAATGTTGAATCAGCATATTATATAACTGAAATTAATATAATATTGTATACCAACTATAGTTAAATTTAACTGTATACCTAAAACTAATATAAAATAATATTGAATGTCAAAACTATAATTTAAAAAAAATAGTGATGGGGATATGTAGTACAGCATAGGGAATATAGTCAATAATATTGTAATAACTATGTATACAGTGTCAGATAGGTACTATACTTATTATGGTTATCACTTTGTGAGGTATGTAAATGTCTAATCACTATGTTGTTTTGTACACCTGAAACTAGCAAGAAAAAGTGAAAGAAAAATGGAAAGAAAAAGAAAAATAAATAGAACGTTCCATATTTTTTAAAAAAATAAGCAAAATCTAATGACTTTTGGTATTTATTCAGGAAATCTTTTAACATGGAAACATTTTGCCTACCAACCTGACAATTCCTTTTGACAGAATAAAAAAGGCCAGTAAGGAAATTGGAACAGAATTACACGAAGGCAGGCAACAGTTGGAAGAAGTCTGTAACTTTAGTATGTAAAATAAATACATGTGATAAGGTCCAGTGTGCTGCAAAAGCTGGGCCACAGATCTCACTGGAGGCGCTCCAGCAGCCAATGTGAAGAAAGAAAGACAAGTAGTTACAGGGATCAGAAGGAAATCCACTGCGGCTCTCTTGAGACCAGCCAGGAAATGAGTTTCAGGAAAGGCAGTGACTGAAGGGCGTTGGCAAGAAGTGTTTGTGAGATTGAGACAAGAAAAGGCTGGAGGTGAATGGAAATGGGATGAACCTAGGGCAGGAGTTGAGAGTGTCTAAACGAAACTAGAGGATCTTTCTGGAGTTCACCAGGTGGGAAGACAGCATGCAATTTGCTTGACTCAGGCTGGGGGCGAAGGATGAAGACAGATAGATCACAAGGTCTGAATTATAAAATGCAGAGCAGCAAACAGAGAGCTAAGTCAGGAGAGAAGGCTGTCTCAATGTGGAAAAGTTCCTCTCCAAAAAGGACCTACTTTATACCCAAGGACCTACTTATACCCAAGCATAAGGAAAAAACTCACCTTAAAATCTATTACTAAGCTGAGCACCTGGAATCTATATCCCAATGGATAAGTTATATTTTCCTACCCCTCATCCCATTATCCACATTGCACTCTAAAGCTTTCCAAGATTATATCCTAGAGAGGAAAATCCTTTGGATGCTGGCACCAGAATCTACTAGAAGAAAATAGAGAGAATTTCTGCTAAATTTCATGCATAAACAAAGATGAAAATCTGTCTCTGGGGATGGATGGCATAGATAGTGTGGAAGAGAGTTTTCTCAGATTCTCGAAAGCTGCTTTTAGAACTACGGAAGAGAAACGTCAAATGTGGATGTTTCTGACAGCATCTCACAGCTTTACTTGGAAAAATTTTAGCAGTATTTTCTGAAATTTGGAGAGTTTTCATGCATATTCTCTGGCTTTTTAAACAAAGTTCCATCCTATAGAACTAGAAAATCACTCACACTATAGAAAGGCTACCATTACATTTTGGCTTTAATAGGTGCTGGGGTGGAAGGAGCCCTGGTAGGTTCCAGGACAAGTCCCATTATTTATGAGCTCTGCAACATTGGGAAAATCACTTTAACTCTCTGACCTTTAGTTTTCCATTTGTAACCTGAGGGTGATTGATAATACTATCTTATGAAATCCATTGGAGAAGTGTGCATTAAATTGGATGCAAGAAAGCGTTTAATGAATTTAAGAACGTAATATTGAACTTCTAGCAACATGGCAGATAAACCTGATGTTGCCTGGATTCCTTCAGTTACAGAGATACCCAAATTTGGGATAAAATCTAACATTTAAAAATGTAGAGGCAGAGCTGAACTTCAAGGAAAATACGGAAAACCATCAGGTGCCAGAAATGAAAGAAATCAAAGGCAGAGGAGTGAATATGAGCTGATGAGAAGCAGCCCCCAGGATTTTCACAAAGTTCCTAGATGCAGACTGATGAGTTTCCAGTGCCCCTGATATAAGAGGTAGAGCCTTTACCCTTAGACAGTGATGAGAAGATAAAGTTTCATGAGAGGAGCTACCCCAGCCATTAAAATGGGCTGTATTATTAGCCTGCTCAGGCTACCATGATGAAACCCCACAGACCAGGTGGCTTATGAGAAATTTATCTTCTCATAGGCCTGGAGGCTGGAAGCCCAAGATCAAGGTACCAGCAGACTGAGTTTCTCCCAAGGCCTCTCTTCCTGGCTTGCAGATGGCCACCTTGTCCCTGTGTCCTCACAAGACCTTTCCTTTGTATGTGCATCCCTGGTGTGTCTTCCTCTTCTTATAAGGACACCCACCCTTATGTAATTAACCTTAATTACCGCTTTAAAAACTCTGTCTCTAAATATAATCACATTCTAGGGTACTGGGTATTAGGGCTTTAATATATGACTATTGGGGGATACAATTCAGTTCATAATAGGGACTGACAAAAACCCATACAGGCTCAAAGCAGCAGTAAAGAAAGTTTAAGAAAGCTTGCCATTTATCAGGGGCCTTGAGGGGAAGGGGAGACACAACCAGTGAGAAATAAAAACCCCAGCTTGTAATATGTACAGGTGAGGGCCTTGAACCCATCCTTCCTGCATGGTGTGGGAGCTTCACACTAAGAAACTAACATAAAATGCTGTTCCAGGGACACTGAAAGGTCTAAACCCCATCGGAAACTTAAAAAAAAAAAGTCTAATCTGAGCAAAAATGTTACAACCCAGGACATGTCCTAGATTTTTTTTTAAATCCCGCTGAAAAATAATTTATTAAATAAAAAAGGAAAAGTAGGGCCGGCCGAGTGGCGCGATGGTTAAGAACTCGCTTGGGATGCCAGAGGGCCCCGGTTCGGATCCCACATATGAGGGCCAGTGACACTGCCCTCCACAGCTAAGATGCTGAACAACAGCTCAACCTGGAGCTGGGCTGCCATGAGTCGCCGGCGACGGCGTGGGCTGCAGTCCCTGTGGCAGTGGATTGCCATGGGCTACCGTATGTAGCCAGCAGCCAGCGTGAGCGGCCGGCAGCCGCAGTGAGCGGCCGTCCAGAAGCCGGCGACTGATCTGCCTCGCCAGAGAAGAGCGCAATGATGGTGCCAACTTGGGCCAGTGAAGCAACGTCCTCCACGACTAGATTGAAGAACAAAACGACAGCAACTTGTCTGTTCCCCTTTCCCCAATTCCCCAGCGCTGTTCCCATCCCCCCAATTCCCCAATAAAAAATCTTTAAAAAAAAAAAGGAAAAGTAAACTACATTAAGAAACTACAATGAGAATCATCAAATGCAATATAGACTAATGGTTCTCAAAGTGTGTTTCCTACACCAGCAGCCTTAGCACCACCTGGGAACTTGTTAGAATGCAAATTCTTGGGCTCCACCCAGACTTTCTGAATCAGGAACCCTGGGAGGGGGCCACAGAAATCTGTGTTATAACAAGCCCTCCATGGGAATGCGATGGCTGATGAAGTGTGAGAAGCACTGCAATAGAGAATGAGCATTTCAGCAGCTGCAGAACATGACACTTCCAAGCAATAGCGTCTGCCCTCTCCCTAGAAGCCACTGGCTTACATTCATGCCATCAAACACACGATCCATTGCCATTCTCCGTTGGCATATGTCCAAAGCCCAGGTCACTTCTCTTCATTCCTAAAAGATTTTCTCCCTAGCTCACTAACCGTCCCTGCTCTCTCCCCAGGGTTTAGTACATAGTTGATGCTCAGTAAATTTTTATTTAATGAAAGAATAAAAGAGAGCTGCGTGTGCTATTGGGCTATGTTCTTCTAAAAAGCCTCAATCCTACATTTGATATTTAACATGGGGATGGTGGGCTGCTTTCTCCAACATGGCTAAATCTAGAAAGCATATCTATGAGGCAAAGAAAGCAGCTTTGCAGAAGGATACTGTATTAGTTTGCTAGGGATGCTGAAACAAAGTACCACAGACTGAGTGGCTTAAATGACAGAAATGTACTGTCTCATCATTTTGGAGGTTGGGAGCCTGAGATCAAGACATAAGTAGGGTTGGTTCCCTCTGAGGGCTGTGAGGGAGAATCTGCTCCATCCCTCTCTCCTAGTTCCTGGTACCTCAGGGTTCCTTGCCTTGTGATGATGTCTTCACATCATCTTACCTCTGTAGGTGTTTCTGTCTCTTCCAATGACATTCTTTCTATAAGGACATCATTCACAGGGACTCACCCTAATCCAGTACAACCAAATTGGAACTCAACTAATTCTACCTGCAATAGCTCTTTTTCCAAATAAGGACCCATTCTGAGGTACTGGGGGTCAGGACTTCAACATATGAATTTAGAGGGGACAGCATTCAACCTAGAACAAATACATTTAGCATAATACATTAAAAATTGAAGTTACGTAAGATGTTAAAACACAAAACAATGTGGTATGCAGCTTGTGGACATCTAAATACACAGTGAACATATAAAAACACATATGGAAGGGGAAAGACCAACTTCAGCTTAGCGTGGAGAAAAGGAGGCAGTGGTACCAAGAAGGGATCTGGAAAGGGGATTCCTCTGTACCTGTACCATTCTGTGCTTTTAAAATATGAAGCAAATGCAGCTTAATGTCAACATTTGTTAAATGTCCATGGGTGGTATTATTATTAATTTTTTGCCTGTTAGAACAAGCTATTTTGTTTGCATATGTGAGAAAGTAGCATTAGGAAGAAACATTCCTTGCTATAATGAACATGACGTTAGGACAAGCCCACCTACAAGGCAATATGAACTTTGTGCAGGTGAAGACATTGAGGAGTGCCAAATGGCAGGTGGCTGTATAAAATGACAACTACAAGGGACTGAAACCAAGAGTCAGGCCAGGCTGCAGGGGGATGGACATGTCCCACGTCAGGCTGCCAGTCACAGGAGATGGGGGTCAGGCAGGTTAACACCGTCCAAATCCAGGGGACACTGCCAGAGTCAGTAGGCAAGGCAAGGCTGTGGCGAAGGTGTAGGTGAGATCCAGATGAGCCAGGTCCCACTCTGAGGTACTGGGGGGTCAGGTCCAGAAATGCAGTCCAAACAGACAAGCATCCAAGCGTCAACTTGCCCCAGGCAGTAAGCTACGCTGAGACTGGTTGCCAGGACAGGAATCCCATTTCGTTAAGCAGGACTGGATACGGCACTCTGCCTTAGAATTCTAGGGAGGAGGTTAGATTCCTACAAATTCACACTGGAAACTTGGAAAGTGAATGATCGCAACAGAGGAGAGGCCCCAAACCACCCAGCACATGGGTGGTTAGTTTTCCCTGCATCCCAGGTCAACTGCCAGGAGAAGGCGGACCTCAGGGAGGAGGGCAGGGTATGCGCCCTGACCCATCTCTGTGTAGCTGGGAAGATTTCATGTTTGTCACGCCGAGACTAAGCACTTCACATGCATTATCTCATTTAATCCTCTCAAGAGCCCCACGAAGTTGGCACTATTATCCCCATTTACAGATGAAGATACTGAGGCTTAGAAAGGTGACATAACTGGCCAATGATACAAGGCCAGTAGACTGGCAAAACTGGGATCCCATCCTAGCCTGTCTGATTCCAGAGCTCACAATCTCAGTTACCGTGTTGTATGGCCTCCTTTCACTTACATCAAAAATACTTCCCGGAATCTGTTTCGGGTGCTGGAGATGTGGCATTGATTAAGTCAGGTAAGGTCTCTGTCTCCACGGTGCTTATGTTCTAGGAAGCAGCTCACCACCCCCATCTTAAAGAAAAAATTTAGGATGAGACTTTTTTAGAACATGCCCCAATAACCTTAGCCTGACGCTTCTTTTTAATGTGTGTGTGTGTGGGGGTGGGGGGGGTGGGAGAACGTTTTGGGGAGAGGAAGTATAATCAAGAGATTGTACAGGCAGGAAGCCCTGCTGCATGGAAAGGCCAGGATTTCTAAAAGACACTTCTAATCGTTTTTGATGTGACAAAACTATAATGATGACCTTTGAGCTAAAAGCAATGGAAGGAGGCCTGCCCCGATGGAATGCCCACTGACAGGGAGACCCTGGTCTGGCCAACCTGCCCTGTGATTATTATTCTAGCCCGGGGAGAAAAAAGTCAATTCAAAAATTGCTTGTTCATGTCATGGTAAGTCCTTAATGCTTTTAATGAAAATTCTTCTCCTTCATGAAATATTTTCTGTTTTAAAGAAGAACAGCAAATTAATACAGCATTTCCAATAGCCTTTAAGTCAAGTTTAATTGGGGTAATTCCCTCCAGTGAATCGAAAGATGACATTCGTCTTCATTGCCTGGGTGGAATGTTAAACTGGAAGCAGGGATGAAATGTCAAGGTAAAATAATGCTAATAATTATTCTGAATGTTACATTCTCCTTGACCTTGGAATTTAAAGGGCCAAAATGAAGGCTTTTTGTCAGAAGTCAAGAAGTCATCTAGAGACACTGCTGACATTTATGATTAATGTAATCTGGGATTATTAGGAGAGAAATGCAGAATATGATTAGCTTCTAGTATCTCAGTAATTCATTTTATGTCATTATAGAAACCATATAGTATAAGGACATAAAAAGAGCTGACATGCTGTGGATAATCCTAATCTCTAGAAATTTAAAAGGGAAACCTCTAAAGATAAGTAAGACTTTTTAATTAAAGCAGCAGTGACCAAATAATTAAATTTATAGGTCTGTAGTAAAAGAAGGAAGAAAATGACCCCAATCTAAGGAAAAATAATGATTTCTTATGCATAACACACATGCACACAAAAGAAATCAGCCTCTATCTGCCGGGTCCTGTCACTTCAGAGAATTTTCTGGTTCATTTGTACTGACGAGGGAGTGCAGCTTGGGGAAGGCTCCCCCTGGGCATAGTGCTCTGAGCTTGCAACTCAAGCAGCCCCTGAAAAATGAGACTCCGGGTGTGAGCGAAGCACCCCTGTCATGGGAAAGATGGTTTTCGATATTTGTTGAGGAAAATGTAGCTCCTGTTTTAAATAAAGCTTTTGGTCCAAAGCTCTGGTTGGGAAAAGTGCAAAGGTGCTAAAGAACCCACTCATTGTGACCTGGAGTCCCTGCCCCCAGCCCCTCCTCAGCACATCTCATATCATTCCTCTCCCCTCTATTTGCTCAGCCTGAAGCAGGGATGCAGCAGGGATACGGGGGTTGCGGGGGGGGGGTTGGAAATTGGTGCTTAGAAAGAAACATAAATAAGAAAGACTCACAAAGAAATTAAAAACAAAGATAAAAGGCTTTTGACAGAGAGAGAAATAGAAAATATGTAACTTACCCATTTTAAAATTAAAAACTGAAACTATGAAGCTTTATACTAAGCGATATGTATATTTAAGCAATACATATAATTCTGAATATGTACAAACTATGTATACATATATAATATATGTATAGTAATTCTTTGCCCAATTTTTTTCCTCAACTGGGACACATGAGAGGTAGTGAGTGAACAGAAAAAGAAGAGGTGAAAAAAGTTGAGGAGGAAATATAAAGAATAAATGTGGAAGGGAGAGGGAGGCAAAAAGAGAAAGCCCAATGAAGAGACACCCACATGCAGGGACTTTTGTTATACCTGCATCAGAGGTGTTTTTGATTAGCTCTCTGGTAATTGAGAGCAGGTTCTCTGGCTTAAAGTTTCATTCTCATTATTTCATGAGTTTGGCCCCAAGTACTGATAGATTTCTATACTGGTGCACATATTTATACATTCCATGTACAGATCCTCCTCAATTTACAACAGGCTTATATCCCGATAAGCCGCCGTAAATTGAAAATATCAGAAGTCAAAAATGCGTTTAATACACCTAACCTACCAAACATCATAGCTTAGGCAAGCCTACCTTAAATGTGTCATAGCACTTGTATTAGCCTACAGTTGGGCAAAATCATCTAACACAATGGAATTCACTGTAGAGTATTGGTTGTTGGTCCTTGGGATCACGTGGCTGGCGGGAGCTGTGAGTCATTACTGCTGCTGCCCAGTGTGAGAGAGTAGCTAAGGCATATACTAGCCCAGGAAAAGATCAAAATTTGAAGTATGGTTTCTGCTGAATTCATATTGCACTCACACCATCGTAAAATCATAAAATCATAAGTCTAACCACCGTTAAGTCAAGGACCATCTGTATAAAATCTGTGTAGACCAAGAGAGAGGCTCCATCTTCTGTGGGTCTGTAACTGCCTACATTACACTGTAGGAATTTAGCATCACAATAAATAATAATTCAGGGGACATTCAGAGGGGCACTATTTGAAAAGAAATCGCATGAGCATTATTTAATATTGTACTGAAGGTATTTATGAAAACAAATGAAAGTAATGTACTTGCCAAATTCCAATTAGGCTGAGAAAATCGTGATAGAAAATCTTGCTAAAACAAGACAGCCAACACGAGCACGTGAGAAATCTTTAAAGCAGGTGGGATCAGAGGCGTGGCAATAATCAGGTTGGTCTACTCATTCCAACCCCCCCAGATGTTGCTGTCTTAAATAAACACACATTGAAACGGACATCACCAGCACCTTAAACGGCATAGCTATGCTCAACACTGAAAGGATAGAAATGGAAAAATTCTCTAAATGTCAAAACTTACCATTGCCAAGTGGCAGCTGGGAGGCATCATGGAGACCTAGTGGTAGCTTCACTCCATTTCAACAAACATTTGTTGTGGACCATGTGCAGACACTGCTCTACGCCCTGAAATATGGTGATGAATAAGCTGTGTTTGCTGTCCTCATGGTCTGATGGAGGAGACAGATAAGCAAACCAGCCATGAAAAGAAATTGTTGTGAGTGTACAGGCATAGACACAGGGTGCTAAGGAAGTGTGGAGGGGAGCCACTCACCCAGTATGTCTCTGGGTGGAAGAAGGGGTGAGAAGAACTTCCCTGAGGAGCTAATTCTCGAGCTGAAGTTTAAAAAAAAGAGTAGGAGTTAGCCAGAATGAGAAGGAAGAATGGGGTGTCGGAGTGGGTGTTGGGGTGGGTAGACTGTGGGTGCACATGAATGAGGATTCCTGACACAGGGAAACACTCTGCCCAGAGGTATAGCAGCCCACTTCCCCACAAATGGCACCACTGTCCACCCAGTGGCTCCAGGTAGAGCCTAGGAGTCACCCTTGATTCCATTTCTTTCCCTCACTGTCCACATTTAATCATCAAGCCCTGTTGACTTTACTCCAAAATACATTCCAAATCCATCTAGCTCTACCTTCACATGACGTCCTAGTAGAAGCCATGTCCTCTCTCCCCTGGACTTTGCCATAGCAGGTTGCCATAGGACTCTGCCCAACTGGTTGTTATGGGCTGAATTGTGTCCTCTGTCCCCTACCAAATGAATATGTTAAAGCCCTAGTACATTAAAATGTGACTATATTTGGAGATAGAGCCTTAATTAACTGATTAAGTTAAAATGAGGTTCTTAGGGTGAGCCCTAATCTATTGTGACTGGTGTCCTTATAAGAAGAGATGAGGACACAGAGAGAGACACCAGGGATGCACATGCACAGAGAAAAGGACATGTGAGGACACAGTGAGAAGGGGGCTGTCCGCAAGCCAACGAGAGAGACCACAGGAGAAACCAGCCCTGCTGACACTTTGATCTCAAACTTTCAGCCTCCAGAACTGTGAGAAATAAATTTCTGTAATTTAAACACCCCCAGTCTATGGCATTTTATTATGGCAGCCCTGACAAACTAATTCACTTGTCTTCCTGCCCCTCTAAAATCCAATGTCCAGCAGCAAATGGTAAGACATCACTACCCAGCTTAACATTCCCCAGTGGCTTGCCCTATATTTAGAGTAAAATACAAACTCCTTATCTTGGTCCAAGAGGTGCTCAAGGTGAGCTGATGTCCTTCATATTTCAGATATAAATGTCACTTCCTCAGAGAGGACTTCCCTGGTCCCCAGCATAAAGAGCCCACCAGCCCACCATCAATGTGCTTAATTTTCTTCAGGGTGTCCATTACCATATGCTATTTCCTTGTTTACGTGATTGTTTGTTTCTGTTCCTTCCTCACCAGAATGTAAGCACCTTCATTCTACCCCCGGAACCGTCATCTGTCACATTCTGTCTCGTGAGCTCAGAACACAGTAGACGCTCAAACATTTGTTTGGATGAATGAACAAGAGCAGAGTGCATGACCTATTAGCAAATTGCATGTAGTTCAGGTTGGCTGGTGGATGGACAGGGAGGGGCCTGGAGAGGTAGACAGGAGTCAGAACATAAAAATTCTTACACGAGGGATGCCAGCAATACTGTGGCTGAGCAAAGTTAATACATACCCACCACACTCGGTGTCTGCTGTGCATGCTGGAGAATGTCTCCTTAATCACTATGGAGTGTTTAAGAACAATTGAACAATTATCCAGTCACAGACTCTGCTTTGTAAGGGAGCTCAGGAGCCCCATAGGAAGAACACAAACCCTGTCCAAAATTGGGGATCAATATGCACTAATAGGACTGATGGACTTTGGAAGTGGGATGGGTCAGGGCTGGTGCCGGCAGACAACAGAGGAACAACAGCGGCTGACAGAAAATCGCCGAGTCAAGAATAAAACGGGTGGAATGGGCTAGAGTGGGTGACTGAGCCTGAGTGACAAAAAGGTGGAAGAGTTTGGCATGCAGTAGAAGGTTCAAATTCGAACCCTATCCCTACCCCTCCCAGAGTACCTGTGTACCATGGAGTAGAGGCCTTAAGGGAAAGGCAAACGCCTCATTTAGGGCCTAGTTCCTCTGTTGTGGTCCTTTTCTCTCAAAGAGACAGGCACCTTCAGCTGGAGAAAGAGACTGAAGTCCAGAGATGGGAAAATAAATGGGATTTATAGGAAAAATTCCCTCAGAAACAGGGAGAGAAGGCAGACATCCTAGACACCACAGCCAGACTCCGGTAAACCCTCTTAGAGGTGGAGATGTCAGCGGAGATGGGCAGAGAAAGAGAGGCTCACAGCTGGAAGGGAGGAAGGCAGCGTGGTAGTTCCGAGTCCACGTGAAGCCACTCTTCTCCTTTCGCTGACGGTGAGTTGAAAAGAGAACTTGAGAAATAGAAGACTGGGGGCATGTGTAAAAATGACTCTACTTAAGACTCAAGTTCATAGGGCCAACAGCTATACGTTTTAGATTTGGGGAACCAATGAAAATTTCCAAGTGAGAAGACACTAACTGACCATTTTAAAAGATCACTTGATGCCAAACAGAGGATGAACTAGAGGGACGAGAAGCCAGATCTTCAGCTGCATGTACATGGGGAGCTCTGACACTCTCCAAATCTCCAAAAATCATCAGGGTGTCCAGATTGCAACTCAGTCTGACTATATGATATGCGATTCCCAAGAATTATATGGTAACTAACTGTTAGACGAAAGAAAAGGTTTCCTCCATTCCACATCACTAGAAAATTCATCTCCATAAAAAAAGCAGTGCTCTGATATCTATAGATACTGACATACCTTAAAAAAATTTATTAATCACATTAGGTATATATCTCAATACTGAGCTGGGATATTCTCTTTTCCAATTAAAAATTACATTCTCCAGCCTGATAAACCATCGTGATCAGCAAATTTGGCCCTGAAACACTCCCAATTGTTTCCAAACAACCTCTTAGCACAAAGATTTGCGAACTTGACTACTTAAAAAAATCTCAGACAAGTTCTAGCTGTATTTATTTTAAAGAGTCAAAACTGGTTTGAGCAACAGAAACGTTTGAGCAACATTGTTTTAATAAGCTTATAGTCTCAGAAAGTGATGAGGTAGTAGATGTCATTGGGACATAATTTCTAGCATGTGTATTTTTTAAAAATCTGACTTGTAACTTTATATCACATGATATGTTTGTGTGATTTAAGTAAGTGATAGAAGACACAGCAGAGGATATATATTTCATGCATTAGAGGCATCATCAAGATTCTAATGCAATATACCAGAATTTCATTATTCTTGAGGCTATGGGCCAAACAAAATGTACTTACAATACATGCAAAGGAGCCACATTATAATAGACCATTCTGTTCAGTTTTACTTTTGTAAAACAAAGGAAGTGATAGCATTCTTCTGGTTCAGTTTCTAAACTTCCGCTGCATGACAAATGACGCTAATTTGGATACATTAATACACAGTAATGCAAGATCCCATTAAGCAGTCATAGAGAAAGGCCAATTACTTTTGTTTCTGACAACACATCTTTTTCCTGGATAGGCCACAATGGCTTCAACTAATTCAGAAAAGCACATGAGAATAGTTACAGTCTTGCAGAGCTAATTCTCCCTATTGTCCACTAAATACATCCGCCTACAAAATTGTAAAAGGTCATTTCTAAAAAATCAACAATGAAATTCATAAAGTATTTGGGGGTAGGTGATAAATAGTCTGTAAGAAAATTTCCTGTTGGAATTAAATATATTTCATCAGCATCAGCACCAATTACCCAGTTACACAATATATTTTGAAACAACTGTTGGCCGCTGTACCACTTACTGCAGTGTAAGGGTTGACGCCAGAGCAAACTTCAGATAAGTCCAGCATTTCAAAAAACAACTAAGAGAGAAAGGGGGACTAGAAATTTTTCCTTTTTTCCCCTCAAGTTTATTGAGAGATAGTTGACATATAACATTGCGTAAGTTTAAGGTGTGTGAAGTGCTGTTTGATACACTTATACCCACTTACACATTACGAAATGATTACCACCACAGCATTAACTAGCACCTCCATCACGTCACATAATTACCTTTTTTTTCTTGTGGTAAGAACATTTAAAATGTACACTCTTAGTAACTTTCAAGTATGCAATACAGTATTATTAACTATAATCACCATGCAGTACATTAGATCCTCAAAATGTATTCATCTTATAACTGGAAGTTTATACCCTTTGATCAATATCTTCCCATCCCCTCCACCCCCTGATCCTGGTAGCCACCACTCTACTCTGTTTCTATGAGTTTAGCTTTTTTAGAGTCTACATATAAGTGATATCATACAGTATTTGTCTTTCTCTGCCTGACTTATTTCACTTAGCATAATGCCCTCACAGTCCATCCATGTTGTTACAGACAGCAGGATTTCCTTCTTTGTCATGGCTGAATACTATACAGAGGGTACCAAAACAATGTATACACATTTTAAGAAAGGAAAAACTGTATTAAAATTGTAATACTCCATATATACTGATATATCTGGAATATATATATCAAAATGGATTACATATAACAAAAGATGAATACAAAGCATGTGTATACATTTTTTGGCACCCCTGGTATATATACATGTATATATGTTTGTATATATATGTGCGTGTGTGGTGGTTTTTTTTTGGTATATATATATATATATATATATATATATATATATATATATATATATATATATATTGTTTCCATGTCTTGGTTATTGTGAATAATGCTGCAGTGAACAGTGGAGTACAGATATCTCTTTGAGACTCTGTTTTCATTTCCTTTAGATAAAAACCCAGAAGGAGTGCTGGGTCATAGGTAGTTCTATATGTAATTTTTTTGAGGAACCTCCATTCTGTTTTCCATAGTGGCTGAACTGTTTGCATTTCCACCAACAGTGCATATATTCCCTTTCTCCACATCCTCCCCAACACTTGTTATTTCTTGTCTTTTTGATAATAGCCATTCTGATAGATGGGAGGTGATAGCTCATTGTGGTTTTGATTTGCATTTCCCTGATGATGAGTGATGATGATCACTTTTCCATTTACCTACTGGCCATTTGTATGTCTTCTTTAGGAAAATGAAAATATCTGTTCAGTTCCTCTGCTCATTTTTTTTAATTGGATTTTGTTTGTTTGTTTGTTTGTTTTGCTATTGAGTTGTATGAGTTCTTTATATATTTGGGATATTAACCCCTTACCAGATATATGATTTGCAAATAATTTTGCCCATCCTGTAGGTTACGTAGAAAATGTTTTGACAGTTCTACCAAGCAACCTCCTCCATGAATATCTAACTTTAAGGTGTTTTTAAATAGCTCTGTTCAGGTACAATTTGCATAAAATTCATCCACTGTAAATGTAAAATTTAATGATTTTCAGCACACTTTGTCATTGTGTAGTAATCATACCACCATCATGATCCAGTTCTAGAACATTTCTAAAAAGTCCTCTTGTGCCTGGCTACTGCCAGTCCTCATTCCTAGTTGCAGCCAACCACTGACCTGTTTTCTGGACATTTTATATAAATTGAACCATGTCGTCTTTCCTGCCTGGCTTTTTTCACTTTGTATAATGTTTTTAAAGTACATTCATGTTGTAATGTTTATCAACAGTTAGCTCTTTTTTTATTGCTGAATGATATGGATACGCCCTATTTTGTCTATTTAACAGTGAATGGACATTTGGTTTGTTTCCAGTTTGGGACTATTTATAAATAATGATGCGATGAATCTTCACATTTAAGTCTTTTTGTGGCCATATGTTTTCATTTCTCTTGGTACACACCTAAGTGCATTTATTGCTGAGTTGAATGTTAAGTCTATGTTTAGCCTTTTAAAGAAAATGCCAAACTGTTTTCTCAACTGGTTGTACCATTTTATATACCTGCCAGCAAAGTTTTGGGGTTCCAGTTTCTCCACGTTCTCAACAACATTGGTATTGTTAGACTTTTTATTGTAGCCATTTGAGTGGGTATATAGTGTTTCTTACTGAGGTTTTAATTTGTATTTCTCCACTGACTAGGGATATGGAACACTTTTTAAAGTACTTATTAGCATTTGCATATCTTCTTTGGTGACATGGCTATTTAAGTCTTCTGCCAATTTTTAATTGGGATATTGTCTTATTATTTAGTTGTAAGAGAATTTTAAAATATATTCCATATACAAGCCCTCTATCAGTTATTACAAATACATGATTTGCAGTAAAAATTATGTATATGTACATATATATCTTCTCTGTGTGTTTCGGCTTATGTGTATTCTGGGTACAAGTCCTTTATCAGATCTGCAATTTCTTTTCTCTTAATTGTGGCTTATCTTTTTATTTTTTTAATGGTGTCTTTTAAATAGCAAAGGTTTTAATTTTGATGAAGTCCAACTTATCAATTTTTTTTACTATATTACCAGTTTATTACAAAGGATATTAAATGATACAAATCAACAGCTAGATGAAGTGATACATGGGGCAAGTTCCCAAATAAAGGAGCTTCTCTCCCTGTGGAGCTTGGGGCCTAACATGGTGGCACATGGAAGTGTTCTGGTTCCCCAACATGGAAGCTCCTTGAACCCTCTTCTTTTGGGTTTCTTGGAGGCTTCATTAGATAGGTATGACTGATTAACTCATCGGCCACTGGAGATTGATTCCACCTCCAGCCCCACTCCCCTCCCTGGAAATCAGAGGGTGGGACTAAAAGTTCCAACATTTTATTCATAACCCAGTTTCTTGTCAATAAGCCTTCATCCTTAAGTGCTTTCCAAGAGCCACCCCATTAACACAAACCTAATGGTGGTGGAAAGGGACTTATTATGACTAACAAGAAATTCACTGCACCTTGATAGCTCTGAAGTGATTTCAGGAACTGAGGACAAGAAACCAAATATAATAAATGTTCCCATTGCTCAAATTGCTGAGGAAGTTCCAAGGGTGCTGTGAGCCAAGAACCCCCGATGGAAGACCAAATGAAGAATATATTTTGGTCACCTGAATGACCTAACATCCTCAAGCTATAACACACATGTGAATTTATACCAGCTTAACTTCAAGAGCATATCAAAATTCTGCTCTTCACAGCTTTGATCCCACCAGGTTATTGAGGTCACCAAATTAAATCTGTATGCATTGTGTGTCCCAGAACATAGACCAATAATTGTTTCTTTATACATTAGTTTCTTAAGTCAAGTAGAAAACTCAAAGTAGAGCTGCAGACCAATGTTACAATAGCACCAGTTTTTATAACTGTCCATGCATTGACTTTGAGCAGAGATCTTTATTCCTTCCTAAGGCTTTGAGTTACTGCCCAGTTACTGTCCTTTCATCCCACCCTGAAGAACGCCCTTCATGCAGGGCAGGTCTAGTGGGAAAGAACCCCCTCAGCTGTGGTTTATCTGAGAATGCCTAAGTGTCTCCCTCGTTTTTAAAGGACAGTTTTGCCAGATACAGGATTCTTAGTTGACAGCTCCTTTCCTTCAATCCTTTGAATACATCAACCCACTGCCCTCAGGTCTCCATAGTTTCTGATGAGAAATCTGCTCAGGAACTTATTGGCAAAAATAGGATGAAAGATAACTCCTCTCAGCTTTATAGATGCTAATAATGTACCTTATCCGGCCGGTCCTGTGTAACAGAACATTTTCTTATAATATCGTGATGTCAGTTCAATTGTAGCATCATTTTGAGACCAATCAGAGTTTAAGAAAAAGGAACTGAATATTTTAAGTGCAGACACTATAAGGTCTTTAAAAGACAAAAATTATGACAGATTTTATAAATTTCATTTCATATGTAAATGAAAAGGTCACTGTAGCATCCTACAAATTTTAATTTCTAATGAAGTAAATATCAGCCTTTAATATTCTACATAAACAATAAGCTCTTTGGGGTCCTTTTCTTTCTTTCTTTTTTTTTCAGAGTAAAAGGGTCTTGACACCAATAAGTGAGAAAACCACTGTGGCTTATGCTCAGCCGTGAGTGTTCATATCTTGCTCCAACCTCATAAGGCACCACTGTGATAGAATTACCAAAAATCCTATATAAGGTCCTGGCTGGGCTGAGATTTTAGTCCTTATAGCTCAGGAAGCTGATTTGTGGTGACCTGTCAGACTGGACCAGTTAGCTTGTTTTCTCTTTTATTTTTTTCCTGTTTAGTTTTTTTCTTTTGTCTTTACACTTTTTCTCATTTTCTTTTTTCTTTATAACTTTCCATTTTCTTATTTTTCTTTGTTCTCTTTTCTCAGTCTTCTTTTTCCTTTTCTTTTTCTCAATTTTTGTCTTTGTTTCTTTCTCATTTTTCTCTACTTTTTATTTTCCTTGTTCTTTTTCTCATTTTTTTCTTTAAAAGATTTTTTCGTTAGTATAGTTAGCATTGTCAGTACATTTAATGCAGTTAGTATTGTTTACTATCACTTATTAGCATCGTTAGTAAGCATAGTTAGCATTCTTAGTATTAGTATCAGCAGGGTATAGTTAGTATCATTTATTAGCATCGCTAGTAAGCATGGTTAGCATTGTTAGTATTTGTACCAGCAGAGTATAGTTAGTATCATTTATTAGCATCATTAGTAAGCATAGCTATCATTGTTAGTACTAGTTCACATACTTAGCATAGTTAGGACTGTTTGCTAGCATAGTTAGCATTGATAGGTAGTATTATCTGTCAGTGTAGTTAGTTGGTCACCATGTTGCATGACCTTACAGCCATCTCTACTGACGAGAAGCCTGTGCTATTGGCCACTACAAGCTCCTGAACACCATTGGCCAGGGGAGCTTTGTCAATTTGAGGTTGGCCCAGCACATTTTGATGGGGACAGAGGTGGCTGTTAAAATCATTCACCAGGAGGGCTCCTGTGGACATTCAGAATTTCACTGCCTGAGGGTGTTGGACCACCCAAACATTGTGACATTATTTGAGGTTATTGAAATGAAGCAAACACCATTCCTTGTTATGGAGCATGTGCACAGATTAGACATGCACCGTTACCTGAAAATCCACGGCCGCCTGAATGAGAACAAAGCCCAAGGCATTTTCAGGCAGCTGGTATCCGCCATGGAATACTGCCACTGGAGGGGCATAGTACACTAGGACTTGAAGCCAGAGAATGTGCTGCTGGATTCAGAATGGAATGCAAAACTTATAGACTTCGGTCTGAGCAGAGAATTCATCGGCTATCAGCTGAGCATGTTTTGTGGCACCCTTCCTTATGCCGCCCCAGAGCTCTTCCTGGGCCAAGGCTATGACGGCCCCGGAATAGACGTGTGGAGCCTGGGAGAGATGCTCTATAAGATGGTCACAGGGACCCTACCATTCATGGGAAAAGGCTTCCATAAGCTACAGGAGATGGTACTGAGAGGGCTCTTCCAAGTCCCCTCTTACATATCTTTTGACTGCCTAAGGATCTTGAAGAAATTAATGACAACCAGCCCCAGTGACAGAGGAATGCCACAAATATTAATGAAGGACCGATGGCTAAACTTGAGCCAAAAGGAGGAACTCAGGCCTTTACACTGAGCCACCTTGTGACAACATGGACCCCTGGGTGACCTAGAGGATGATGAAATGGGGTTTCAGGGGGACCATATCTAGGACTCAATGGCACGCAGGAGTTATGATAGACTGATGGGCATGTACCTGATCCTCAGTACCAAAAAACCCAAGGTAAAGGGCCGCACCATCAAAATAAGGCCCTTCCATTCCTTAAATGTGAACAGCCTGGGCTTTCTCCAACCTGCAAGGTTCAGCCATCAGGCCAGAAGGTCAAAGAAACTGCCAGCTCTCCAGTCAGCCTGCAGTTGAGGAACGCTGCTCCCAAATACAGCTCGGAATCCAGCAGCAGCACTCCCCAACCCAGCCAGAACCTGAGGACCAGCACCCCCAACCCATGCCAAAGCTGAGGACCAGCATTCCTCAACCCAGCCTGAAGTTGAGGACCAGAAACCGAGCCTGGAGTCGAGGGTCATTACTCTCCAACCCAGTCCAGAGTCGAGGACTGCCACACCCAGCTTAGTGCCCCAGCGTGGCTCTTGGGGATCCAGCTCCACCCACAGCACCAAAAGCAGCAGCAGTAGAGCCCCAGAAGGAACAAACATGGAAAACTCCCTCCGTGTTGGGCACCCTGATGGTGTGACCCCAGCCTATTCCTCGGGCCACAGCCAGGGCTGACAGAGGGTGGCTAGGAGGTGTTTGACCCATATTTTAAGCCACCTCTGCTGTTAGCCATTCACCAAGAAGCCACATGGCAAATCAAACCAAGTAAAGTCAATGTAATGCTTAAATGGTGGACAGCCAAGGCAAGACCAGTCAAAGACTCTGGGAAAGTCAAGCCGCTCTCCCTGCATATTAAATGCTGAACTCGAAAATGCTGAGCACCAGAGAGGCCGGACACATGGTGCAGGAGATCGACCAGAAGCTGGACGCAAATGGCTGTGGCTGGGAGCAGTGCAGGAAGCACACACTGTGTGTGAAGGACTGGGTCTGGCGAACGGTGGAGGAGTGCAAACTGCCCCAGCGTTCTCTGCACAGGATTCAAATCAGAATGGTATCTGGCATGTCTATGGCTTTAAGAAGCATCTTACCCAAAATACCTGGTGAGTTTGGAGGATGGCCTGCAGCCCCCTGGGGGACAAGAGGAGAAGCTGCCCTGCCCTCACTACAGGTCCACCGCTTGCCCCCACCTGGGTGAAACTTCAGAGACTGGAATGTGGTTCCTGGGGCCCTTGTCCCCACCCCTGCTCTTTTCTTTCATGTTTGTGGAATGTGAGTGGGTCTTATTAAAGTACTGAGTTCTTGGAGCGGCTGGGTGGCTCAGTTGGTTAGAGTGAGTGCCAGTTCGATTCCCACATGGGCCAGTGAGCTGTGTTCTCCACAAATAGGTTGAAGACAACGACTTGAGTTGAGCTGCTGCTGAGCTGCTGGTGGGTGGCCAGGTGGCTCAGTTGGTTAGAGCGCGTGCTCTTAACAACAAGGTTGCCAGTTCAACTCCCACATGGGATGGTGGGCTGTGTCCCCCACAACTAGATTGAAAGCAGTGACTGGACTTGGAGCTGAGCTGCGCCTTCCACAACTAAGGTTGAAGGATGACAACTTGACTTGGAGATGATGGGTCCTGGAAAAAACACATTATTCCACAATAAAGTTTAAAAAAAAATAATAACAAAATAAAGGACTGGGTTCTTCCAAATCTTGTAATAAACTGATGCCAGAAAGATAGATGTCTCAGACACTCTGTTTTGCACCTCCTTGCACAGAGTTGGGGCTGTGCATCCTCCAGGTTGAGAAGCGTGTAGTGATGTATTTGGACTTAATCAAGACAACGAATGGAAAAATGACTGAAGAAATGATCACGGCAACTCCCAATAGCAACGAGTGTGGTTCCAAAGGGAACAGGCTGTGAGCCATAAGTTCCCAGAGGAGAAGGAATGCCACATCCTTTAGGGCCACACAGAGAAGCACCAGGGTCGCTCAGGAGGTGGAGGGAGCAGAGGTATCGGTGAGAGATTTTCCTTCCTGAGTCCTTGATGACATCAGCAGGAACTATCTCTCTCCTTACCTATTGGCTTTGCTTTCTTCCCGCTGTACTGGTGGCATTCTCAGGTGGGCTTTCCCTTTACAGAAGCAAGATGGCTTCCAACAGCCACCGGGTGATGTCATATGCCCTTAGGACCCCAGTGGAAATTGAGCTTCACTGGTCCCATGATTCCAACATGAAGGGCTGACCCCAAGGACCTGATTCTTTTCATTTTTTTTTTTTTTATGGAAGGTAAATTTGGTGTCTATCTAAGAAACCATTGGCTAACCCAAGGTCACAAAGATTTTCTCCGTGTTTTCTTCTAGAAGTTTTAGAGCTTTAGATTTTACAGCTGAGTCTATGATCTATTGGAAATTCATCTTTGTGTATGGTGTATGGTTTAGGTGAAGGTTTCTTTTTTTTTCCCTGTGGAAAAAAATGGCCAATTGTTCCGCTACCATTTGTTAAAAAGACTGTCCTTTCTCCCACTGACCTGCCTTTGTACTCTTGTTCCAAATCAGTAGACCATAAATGTAAGAGTTTATTTCTGGATGCTAAATTTTGTTCCATTGATCTATATGTTTTTCCTATACTAATACTACAGTCATAGTTGCTTTACCGTTATGTTGAGATTTGAAATTGGATAGTGTAAGTTGTCCAACTTTGTTCTGTTCTCTTTCAAATTTGTTTTGGCTTTGCTAGGTCCTTTACATTTTCATATACATTTAGGATCAGTTTGCCAATTCCTACCAAAAAAATAAAATAAAATAAATAAAGCCTGCTGATATTTTGATATGAATAGTGTTGAATCTATAGTCCAATTTGGGGAGAACTGTCATCTCAAAAATATTGAAAGCTCCAACCCATGAACATGGAATGTTTCTCCATTTATTTAGATCTTCTTAAACTTCTGTCAGCAATGTTTTTCAATTTTCTGTGTTAAAGACTTACTCTTTTGTTAATTTTTTTCCTCAGCATTTTATTGTTTTGGAAGTTACTATAAATGGAATTTTTTTCCTAATTTCATTTTTGAATTGCTAATTGCTAAGACATAGAAAAACAATTGATTTGTGTATATTTTGTTCTGGAAACTTGATAAACACGCATATTAGTTTTGGAAACGTTTTTGTAATTTCCTTAGGCTTTTCTATGTAGGATCATGTTATCTGCAAACAAAAACAATTTTATTTCTTCATTTAACTTATTTTTCTTGCTTGATTCCACTAGTTAGAACCTCTAGTATGAAGTTGAGTACGAGTGGTAAAAGCATTCAGTTCACTATTAAGTGATTATTATTAATTAATCATGTGGGGTTTTTTTGGTCCTTTATTGTATTACTATAGTATGTTATATTAATTGATTTTTAGATGTTAAAACAATCTTGTGTTTGGGGGATAAATCTCACTTGGTCATGGTTATTTTTTTTTAAGATGTTGCTAGATTCATTTTGCTAATACTTTTTTAAGTTTTTGCATCTATGTTCATGAGGAATATTGACATGTTTTCTTTTCTTGTGCTATCTTTGTTTGGCTTTGGTATCAGGGTAATAGTAGCTTCAAAAAACAAATTGGGAAGTATTCCTTCCTCTTTGATTTCCTGAAAGAATTTGTCTAGAATTGGTATTATTTCATCCTTAAATAGTTGATAGAATTTACCAGTGAAGCCATCTGGAACTGAGATTTTCTTTGTAGAAGATTTTTAGTTACTATTTCAATCTCTTTACTTGTTATACTTTTATTCAGATTTTCTTTTTTTTTTTCCCTTGAGTTAATTTTGGTAATTAATGCCTGTCTGGGAATTTGTTCATCTTATCAAGTTGTCTAATTTGTTGGCATTCTGGCAATCTCTGACTTTTGGGTGTTTAGTACACTCACATCTAATGTAATCATCTATTTGGTTGGATTTACATTTTGCTATTTGTTTTCCATGTGTCAAGTCATTTTTGTTTCTGTTCCTCTTGTACTACTTTATTTTGTGTTAAATAAATATTTTCTAGTGTGTTATTTTAATTCCCCTGCTTATTTTTTAACTCTCTTTTTTAAGCAATTTTCTTAGTGGTTGCTCTAGGGGTTACAATATGAGTCTTAAATGATAACAATCTACCTCAGTTTGATTCTGACTTAATTGTGGTAAAATATAGAACTTTTGCTTCAATATAGCTCCATTTCCTCACTTCTCCTTTATGTTATTATTGCCACATGTATTACACATACAGTTCTCATCAGTAGGTTCTGCAACTTGAAGCAAAACAACATATAACGAAACTAATTTTACCATAGCTAATTGATACAAACAAGAGTTAAATTCCTACAGCATCTCATCAATGTCATAACAAAATGATGTTGAACAGAACAATGTTATTTGATACCTGCTGTATACATAGCATAAACCCAACAATGGAGTGCTATAATTATTGCTTTATACAATTTTAAATTGGTTTTGAAGAACTTAGGTGAAAAGAAAAATAAATTTATACAATCTTTTATATTTACCCATATATTTGCCATTTCTAACCTTTAGTTTGATTTTCTATGCTCTCTACCACAATCTTCTCTTACACTTCCCTCAAATTGGCCCAGCCACAGGATAACATGGTGCTACCACAGAAAATATCCTGAACTAACAGTTGCCCAGAAGTCAGACTTCTCATATAAATTCTGAAAGGAAGAATCTTTCACAAAAATGATTGAAGTACCATTTTTCTAAATAGTCTCTCTCTAAAAGTAGTCTCCCTATGTAAAATGAAAGAACATTATAGCCTATTGTTTCACATTCTTCTGTTTTGAGGGTAACTTACTACAACTCATTAACTTTGTGCTTGAATAGTTGCTAATTTATTCTTTCCCACAGATATTCTTGGCAATCTCATTTGCGGTACATTTCTAAAATCTATATGCTTCCCTTTACCTCTCAATGAGCTTCATTTCCTAGGTGTGATTACTTGGAATATTCTTCCTAGGTATTTTTGAATGAGGGGGTTAGCAAGAGGATATCTTCCTAGCCTGAAGCAAATGAACCGAGACTTCAATCTATATTCAACACCACCCTAGAAAAAAATCCGACATTCAAACTGTTTCAACTCCGAGATAATGAATTGAACTCAGACTTCTAAGTTTGTATTCCAAAAAGAACACTAAAATAATTATTCTTAGACCTGTTAAAACATGACACAATATTTCATTAAGATATAATTATTATTTCAGGACATTACTAAGAAAATATTCCAGTATGTCATGTTTGTTTAATTGTATGTATAAACCTATGTATGCAATTGCTTCATAAACACATATTTTCTTTCTATGTTTTTTGTTGTTGTTGTTCTTGCTGTTACTGCTGGTGGTTCCTTAAAATACTGTTCATATAGCTTCTCACTATTTAAAAATAGAAATATAATGTTTATAGGTATGAGATCTGTGACAGTAGGATTTGCTTAATTCACAGCTAGGAAGGAAAGAAGGAAGGAGGAAAGGAAGGAAGGAAAGAAAGATGAAGGAAGGAAGGTAGGGAGGGAGGAAGGAAGGGAAGGAAGAGAGGAAAGAAGGAAATGAAGGAGAGAAAAAAAAGTAAGAACAAGAAAATATAAGCTAAGAAATGCTTAGAAAGTTGGAAAGAAATAACCTGTGTCTGAATCCTTTGCTTGATCTAATTACTACCTGAGAGAGCAAAACCCTAGAGCCCTGGAGAGAAGGAAGTATAAAGAATGGGGTTCAGAGGAAAGTGTAAAGAAATGGTATATTAGTCACCAAGGTGCTTTAATTAAAAAAAAGGTAAAAAGGACATTCTTCTCCCTCTAAACAAAGGGTCCATTGAAATGGATACTAATGATATCTTCAGGAAAATAGAAAGGGCTTGATGCGGAAAATAACTAACATCCTACACAGTAATATTTTGTTATTGGCAAACAGAAAGCAATAGTTCAGAATTTATCAAGCTTATCAGTTCCACCTAATTAAGAGTATAGCCAGAGGGTATAGTAAACAAAACTCTAATAACTCACTTCTAAGCTCCTGGCCCCACTGAAATCTAATATCCTCCTTGAAATGTGCTTGGTGGTCTCTGCTCATCTTGACCTTCTTCTGAAAGGCAACTCTGTGGAAACACTCTGCTCTATCGAGGCCAAGGATGGAGTTATTTAGAGATTATATTCTTGTTGTCTATGACAAACTCTGGTCTCCAGCCAGCATATTGCCAGAGGATGCATGAAATTTGTAGGCGATTCTTCCGGGGAAAAGGTATATAGAACCTGGAGGCAGCATGTTTAAGAATTTCTATTTCAACTGCCAACTCCATTTGTTTCAAAATGAAGCCTGTTGTTTTCCCAGAAAACCTCTCCTCTCAAGTAAGAAGACGTTTCAGTGTGAAAGTTACATGTGCATCAGGGTGCTTGGATGAGGGTCAAGAAAGGTTCTCTAAAGCTAAAATTAGAAACAGTAGAAATAATTGATGAATGAAAATCCAAAGACCTTCAGGCTCTCTACTTCTCCTCATCTCTGCCCCTGCTCCAAATTCTCTATTTTTTCCTTTGACAGTCTTTTCTTTTCCCTTTTCAGTCTATAGTTAGAGAAGAGGACATTAGTATCCCTCCCAAATCCATATGTTGAAGCCCTCAGCCCCCAATGTGATGGTGTATTTGGAGACAGAGCCTTTGGGAAGGAATTAAGCTTACAGGAGCTAATGAGGGCAGAGCCCCCATGGTGAGGATAGGAGGAGACTAGAGCCCTCTCTCTCTCCCGTTATGTGAGCACACAGGGAGAAGATGGTCATCTGTAAGCCAGGAAGAGAGCCCTCACCAGAACCCAACCATGCTGGTACCTTGATGTCAGATTTCCAGACTCCAGAACTGTGAGAAAAAAATGTCTGTTATTTAAGCCACTCAGCCTGTAAAATTCTGTTATGGCAGTCCAAGCAGACTAAGAAAGAGCGATGTCCTTAAGAAGGGGTGGTCATTCTCAGGCCATATCTCTGTGTCATATTGTGATAAGGGCAGCCAGAGGGGCCAGCAGCCAAAACGGGCAAGGCAGCATGAGTCAGGCAGGCAAGACATCTCTGCCAAGAGTGGATATGATGAGAAGGGCCAGGTAGATGAGTGAGTCAGAGGCAGGAAATCCACTTCTCAAAGGAAGTGAATGCAGGGGCGTTGGAGGGATGAGTGGAAAAGGTGAAGGGATTAGGAAGTACAAATTGCCAGTTATAAAAAATAGTCACAGGGATGTAAAGTACAGCATAGGGAATATAGTCAATAATATTGTAATAACATGTATGGTGTCAGATGGGTACTAGACTTATTGGGGTGATCACCTTGTAAGTTATATAAATGTCTAATCACTATCTTGTACACCTAAACTAATATTGCAAGTCAATTGTAAATAAAAATAAATTTTAAAAAACCCACAAAAAAGGAAGTGAATGCAACAGGGGATATGCAAATGCTGGGCTTACCCAATGATAAGTCAGTGGGTACTTTTCGGCCAAGAATTCAAAGATTCAGAGAAAGGGCCCCAGAAGATGGGAGGATTAGAGGCTGACACTGATTGGGGACAGTGACACTGATTGGGGACAGAGGCTGTGTGTACTCAAAACACCCTGGACCTGACTCCCAACAAGGTGGTCAGGGTCCCACACCCCATGGTTTGGGATCCTCAATGATGCCCTTACATTGTAATACAAGATTCTTGGGAGTGGGCCTGGCCCCAACTGAGGTGTTGATAACCTGAAATTATAAAGTCTAGAAACTCTGAGGCAAGAGAAATGAGAGAGATCACTGAGCCACTCTTAGTCATGCAGATGAGGAAACTGAGACCCCCAAAACCTAAATGATATTTCCCCCCCAGGGTTACACTATTAAGAGTTATAAAACTCATTAAATTACAAAACTTAATGCCCACTTCAGCACGCCACACACTACCTCACAGTATCTTCCCTTACATAATGTCTGGAGACTATTACACATCACTTTGGCTTAGAACTCGGCATACTCTCCAGGCACAATCTTGCCTGAAAGAATAATTCCTTAATGGAGGAGTCGCCTGGGGTTAAATTATGGAAGATCGAGATGAAAGCTTATGCAATTGGGGTTTGCTCTGTAGGTCAAGTTTCTTCATATGAAAATGTGAAAGGCCCCTAAAGACTGTAAGTAGAGAGTGCACATATGTGCATGCATACACACACATTTTCCAGGAAAGAGCTTTCTAAAGAAAAAAAAAAAAGCTCATATAGGTAAAGAACCACTGTTGTAGATCAAGCGGTGTTCTTAAAGAACATTTTTAAGCTGGTCAAGGTCAGGACCCAGGGTCTTTTCTCCTGGATTACAAAGAAATTGGGGTTCTGCTTCTAAAGGACTACTTTTAACAACCATTCTCACTTACTTTTAGAGAAACTGAGATTTTTTTTTAAATTTGGTCTCTTTTATCCTCTCAAACAAATAAATTTGTTACCTAAGTGTTGGAAACTGAGCAAATGCTTCTAGGAATGTAACTCACATCCTCCCTGATTGGAGCCATGTCACCAAGATGTCCATGGGTCCGGGTATACCCAGGAAACTGTTCTGGGCAGGCAGAGGAGAAAGTGGAGTTCAGAGGTCACCAGATATTCTGGGACACCACACTCCAGGGTCCAGGCTGGTACCTGTCATCTATCCGTGTTTTCACCAGGTGCGACAGGAAAGCTTCCTGTTCATAGTCCATCAGCAAGGCTTGCCCACCGCAATGTTTAAAAGTAGGGAATGTTTGCCTTCCTTCGTCTCTGCAAACTTTCTGGCTTCAGGCTTCTAAAAATTGAGTCTGACAGCTAAGTAGTTTGTGGTTTTCACATCATATTGCCTGTCCCGCTACAAAATCCTCTTTTAACCAACCCCTTGCCTTCTGTTTTATTGACATCTCCAGCTCCTCCTCTCTGTCACTTCTATGCCAAGAAGTGGATTCACAATCAGGCCCGGGACACTTGTGCCTTTGGAAATTTATATCAATGTGTGACCTCTCCCAAGGGTGCTAACGTGGAGAATTTATATCTGGATGTAGAATAAAAGGACTTATCGGGGGTAATATTGTCAGTAAACTATTTGGAAAGGTAGGGACTCTTTCTGAGTGTTTGAAATCATACCACAGGGTCTGCCTCCAGGAAAAACCCACCTTGCCCAGGTGCACCTGTAAGCTGGGCTACTGGAGCTTTTCCGGAACACAAAACAATGTTTAGAAGGAAAATGGAGAACGCTGACTCCAATACAGTGACACAGCAATCACAACAGAATTTGTGTTTTAAATCTGTTGACAATTCTCTAAGTACTAGTATGGATGAATCAATCTACTTAGTGCTAAAAAGAAAAAGGCTGAAGAAGAAAATTTCAATTCTACAAGAATACATTTATTTAAAAAAAAAATGCAGATGTTGCTTGGCCCACAGTTCCAACCAGGCATATACTAGATCCTTTTACACCACAGCTCTCACTCCCACAAGGAACTCTGCGAAGCCAGGAATTGCAGGCTCATTTTTCATACAAGGCAGAGAATGGTTTTAAATCCCTTCCACCCAACTTGCAGAAGTCCTGCTAATGCAAACCATACTCTTTTTGAGTTCGGTAAATAGCAAACACAAAATAACTGAGCCTTTTTAAAAAATATGATTCCTTCACTAACCTTGAGAACAGGGAACCAGAATGCCATTTTGAACCCTGGAAAAGCCCAAAACCAAGCCCCACATCATTCCCCTTGGTCATTGGGGAATGTGAGCCTTCACCTGGATTGTCTTTTGAAAAATGGCAGCATCCTACCATCCCCAGTTTAAACCTGACGTGGTTATTCCCAAGCTGTGCTTCATCCTGGCCTGAGAGCATTGCCAAGTTTTCTGTTTTTCTAAAGGCTGAACAAGTACAGCTTACAAAAATTCACTCTGACAGAGGACTTCAAATCACATTTTATGTCTTACTGTAGAATCCTAACATTGTAATCAAAATGTAATGTTTCTGTGAAATCTAATTTTGACCAACTGGTTACAAGAAACAGGCATTATCAAACAGGAAATTCCATAATTCAAATAGACCGTTTATCTATTTTCTGCATTTCAGAAAATCCTCAATGCGATTGAGTTTTTCCAGTTTTCTTCTACATCCATTGATCCACTGTGTGATGTCAACGGCCCTTTCCTGGCTTTAAAGTCCATTATCTTGACAAGGCACTCAAAATACCTGCCCTTCACCTCAGGGAAGTGGAAAAAACATTCTAAAATGATCTCAAGTGAGTGTTCCTGGATTCAAGATGGTAGAGTCGACATGGTTGTGGGCCCTTCTTCAAAAATAATCCCTCAAACCACCCAAAACAACAAAAATATGAAAACTTAAGGTCTCTGTTTAATAAGACCAGAAGGTGTCTGTGACAAAACAACAATATAAAAAGACAGAATAGGGCCGGGCAACTGGCTCAGTTGGTTAAGAGCTTGCTCAAGAGTTTGAGCTCTGAGCAACAGTAGTTTGATTCCCAGCCTGAGCTGAGCTGCTGCTGAGTGGCTCAGCTAAAAGGAAAAAAAAAAAAAAAGACAGAATGGAGAAATGGTAAATATTTTGTAGAAGAGGGAGGCTTGGAGCTTTAGTGTTGGTAGGAATGATTATGCTAAGAAATAGGCCATTTCATAGGTTAGAAATCCAGAAAAGCTCAGGTTTTGAAGATATCAGTTTTAGTAAGAAGGAGATACAGATGAGATAGGAGATAAAGACAAGAAATTGTTTAGAATTCTGTATGAGAAACAAGTTAACCCTGGTTTCTTTCTCAACTTTTATTGAGGAAAAACTTCCAAAATGGAGAAAACCGTAAACAAATACTATCTCCCACCACGGGAAAAAAACTCAGAGGAAATAAAAACAATGCAGAAAACAGAATAAAACTTCAAGATATTACACTAATGAAACAAGAATAAGATGCTATTTAATAACTACAATAATCAGCATTTATGAGCTCTTGGAAGTTAAAATTATGAGAGCCAAATTTGTAAATTTAATTTACAAGTTGAATTGGATGATAAAGCAGACTAAAGCAACTGGATGACAAAACAGACTTTTTAAAAAATGCTAAAGGTGGACAATAGGAAAACAAGGCAAGAAAATTAAGGGTTAGACAAGACTGTCCAATACCCAAATAATAGGAGTTCCAGCAAACGTAAACAGAGAAAGCATTAATGAGAACAATATAATAATATAAGGAAACATTCTGGAATTAAAGTAAACAAGCTGAATCTCCAAACTGAAAATGTCCATTGAGTGAATATAATTTTTTAAATGACCCATATCAAGACACATTATCATATTTCAGAACACTAGATAAAAAGAACAGGCCTAAACACTTCTAGAAAGGAAACCTAGGTTACACACAAAGGAGCAGGAGTCAGAGCAGCACTGGGCACTGTGTTAGTTGGCTCCGGCTGACATGACAAAATCCATCCACTGGGGGACTTGTTTTCTTACAGCTCTAGAGGCTGGAAGCCGAGATCAGTGCTAGCACAGTCAGGATCTGGTGAGAGCTCTCTTCCTGGTTTGCTGACAACCACCTTCTGGTTGTATTCTCACTTTCTTTTGTGCGTGTGGAGAGAGAGAGAGTTCTCTATCTTCCTTTTGTTATGAAGTTATTTAATCTTAATTACCTCCCAAAAGCCATGTCTCCAAGAACAGGCATGTTGCAAGCGTAAGGCTTCCACACAGGAATTTTGGACAATTTCATCTACAGCAGGCATCTCAACGGCAACATTAGAAACTAGAAGATAATGGAGAAATGCAGGGGGAACATTTGGCAGATAATTCCTTACAAACAGCAACAGTGTTCAGAGGAGACTCTGCAGTTACAAAATACACCAGATGTCCACCACGAATTTATATAACATAGTAACAAAGGCTTCATACATGGATTTAATTTTTTATAAAGTGATAGAGCTAAAGTGAGAGGGGAGGGGAGAAGAGAGAAAGGGAGGTATAAGAGCTGAAATACTATGTATCAAGAAGGAAACTCAGTAATATCTAAAATAGATTGATCAAGTATAACTTGATAGAATGTGGCAGATATACCCTAAGATGACCCCAGTGCATCATGCCCTTGCATACTCCCCTCAAGTGTGAGCAGAAACTGTGACTTGTTTCAAGCTAATAGAATGTTGCCAACATGAAGTGATTTTGCAGATGCAATTAAGGCCCCAAATCAGTTGATTTCGAGGTAAACAAAAAAGGAGATTCTCCTTAGTGGACCTGAATTAATCAGGTGAAAGTCTTGAAAGAGAGATGTTCTGCTGAAAGAAGGTAACGGGCCAGGTGGCAAAGAACGTTGAGTGGCCTTGGGAACCTGAGAGCAGGCCATAACCGACAGCCAGCAAAAAAAAGAGGGACCTCAGTCCTACAGTTTCAAGGAACTGAATTCAGCCAACAAACACATGAGCTTGGAAGAGAATTCTGAGCTCAAAAATGGAATGCAGAGCAGCTGACACCTCGGTTGCAGCTGTGTGATGCCCTGAACAGAGGACACAGTGAAGCTGTGCCCAGACTCCTGACCTACAGATGTAATGAGCTAAGAAAGGTATGTTATGTTAAGCCACGAAGTTTACTCTGTAGTGGTAGAGTTGGTCCTGGAATGAGTTAAGACTTTGGGAGCTGTTGGGATATAATGAGTGTGTTCTGCGTGTGATAGGGACATGAATTTGGAGGATCCAAGGACAGAATGCTCTGGACTCAATGTTTGTGTCCACCCCCATTCATATGTTGAAGCCCTAACCCTCAGTGTGGCCATATTTGGGGATGGGGTTCTCTAAGAAAGTAATTACGGTTAAATGATATCATAAGGGTGGGGCCCCGATCCAACAGGATTAGTGTCCTTATAAGAAGAGACACCAGAGAGCTCACTTTCTCTCCACCAGCATGTGCACACCAAGAAAAGGCCAGGTGAGAACATAGCGAGAAGGCGACTGTCTGAGAGCCAGGAAGACAGTCCTCACCAGAATCTGAACTGGCCAGAGCTTGTTCTTAAACCTCTAGCCTCCAGGGCTGTGAGAAAATAAATATCTGCCATTTAAGCCACTAGTCTACGGTACATGTTATGGCAAACCAAGCAGACTAATACATAGTCCAATGTTCAAGTGTGCTTTGTAGTTGACTATAATAATTTTTAAGTTCATTCTAGTTACTTAAATTTAAGAAGTGATTTTAACATAGAAAATACACTTGTTTCTTGGATGGAAGCAAAGAAAACAAAATCTTCCTTGTATATTTTAGTACATGAGTACAACTTAAAATTGCTATTGCTAGGTGAATACACATGTAATGAGGAAATAGCAAAAATAGGGAAATGAACACAACAAAGCAATTATCTGATAAGGATGTGTACTAACAGTTTCATACAAGGATGCTGACTGGAGCATTACTTAAGGTGAAAAACAGAGACAAGCCAAATGTCCAATAATTAGAAATTAGAAAAATTATGTCAGAGCCATGCAATGAAATATTATGTAGTCATTTAAGACCAGTTTTAGAGCAATAATTAACACCTTAACAAAACATTAACAATAACATCAAGGGGGAAATATCTCAAAACAGTATGAGCAATATATTTCAAATTGGGAGTGTGTGTATATTTATGAATGTTATACGTCAAAATGCCAACAGTTATCACTAGATGGTAGAATTAGAAGTAATTTTATTTTATATTTTAGGGCTTTTCTGCATGTTCTAAATATTCTACAACAAACATTTTATACTGTGTGTGTATATATACATTTATTTGGAGACCACATTATGATAATTTTGCTCTCATTGGTTCTCAGAGAATTTGACAAGTTGGTTCCTATGTTTTAATACAGCAGATAAATCCTGATTTCACAGTTCTGTCTAGCACACTATTTTCTTCTAGTAGATGAGAAATGCCAGTGGGCTCTAAATCTTGCTAATCACAAAAGCAAAAGGAGTGGGAATCACAGGCGAAACAATGGGAAGTGTAGGAATCTATCCTGAGGCTCTGAGCAGAAACTGCAGAGTTTCTGCTGCCCTAGGCTGCCCTCCACATCCACCCTACTGTGCGCTGCTTCCCAGCTGGAAAGTATGTTAAGAACATAGCAAATTCTTCTGGTGTGAACTTCCTTGTTCCTCCAGGGACCCTAAGGGTTTGGGCAATGCTTTCTTTCCAGGATTTAAATGGAATCCCCAAAGGAGAAGAGAAATGCATAACCCCAGCTCTCCCAGCCTTCCTGCCTCACTCACCCCATTTCTCCCTGTTCCTTCTCCTTATAGCAGAAGGTTCATTACACTGAAAGAGGGAGACATCTGACTCTCCAAGCAGTGGGTAAACCACCTCTCAGTGGAGAGCTGAGATGTGTGCGGGCAGAGCCCTCTTAAAGGAAGATGTTCCCAGGAGTAGGCAAACCTGTGAAACTATAGTGGTAATAATCAATTTGTTTTTAAATTTTTCTCTCACCAGTGTTAATTAAAACTATTTCAATAACCACAGGTTTGACTCATTAATTCATAAAATTATCAAAAATTTTGATGCCGTGTTGATAACCATTGAAAACCATTTAGCCTCATTCACAAAGGAAGTTAAATGATATAGGCAATAATTGAAAAGCCTGCAGTCAATTGGAAGCAGTGTTTTTAATCTCACAAATAAGGAAAGTGGATACACTATAGTCAGTGTTACTCTAAAGCTTCTACGTGAGCCATGAAATGAATGACTATCTTTCTCCAGACTTTCTCACTTACCAGTGTCCCCATAGCTCACACATTTGGGACTATCTCCTTTCAATCCACCTGGAGACCAGGAATCCTACCATGGAACTGCCTGGCAAATAATTCAGGCGATCGGGATGTTGGAGTGATCAATGCATCGCATCTCAGGTACCTCCGGGAACTATTCAGGTAACCCTGGTAACTAGGGTGATCTCCTCTCCCTCACACCCATTTCCCGCTCAACACCCCCCTCTCCCTCTCTGACCCTCAATCGCCTCTTACAAAGCAGCAATCTTAACTAAACGTGGAGAGGAGCACCTGTCCTCAGACATGGGATGGAAAATTGTGTTGAGTTGCAGAAAAAAAATGGTTATGAGCAGTTCTTTAGCAAGCTCTGTGCTCACTCCAATCTAAATCACAGCAACATATATTATTGCAGAGTCTCTCAAGGTGGGGGGTGAGAAGGCCTCAGAAGGCAGAGGCCAGACATGTGTAGCTGGCAAAAGCACATTGAATTCATCTAATGTTTATTGACAAAAATCTCCAAAATCAAAGTTCAATAAAATTGGTTTAGGGTTATTATATGAGTTTGAAAAGGGTGAGAAGCATAGCAGCATTGCAACTCAAATTGAACAAAAGAAAATCTCATAAGAACTCATAGAGAATAAAATCATAACACTCAGGGAACAATTATTTGATCAGCAATGTTGTTTTCTTCTTGTAAAACCTTCAGTAATACCACTGGGTTTAAGAACACCAGGTGACACCCTCACAGCTCCCTCGTTCTTAACATTCCTTGAGGCATCTTCTCTCTAGGGACTCAGCAGGGCTGAGGTCCCTTTTTTGAACATGGAAAAATAGACTGAGTTGTGTTATGGGTTGAACTGTGTCCTCCCAAAAGATACCTTGAAGTTGTAACCCCCAGTACCCCGGAAAGGGAACTTCTTTGGAAATAGGGTGTTTGCAGATATCATTAGTTAGGGCAGGATGAGGTCAGACTGGGGTAGCATGGGCCCTTTATCCTACATGACTGGTGTCCTTGGAGGAAGAGAGGAAACACAGACACACGAAGGGAGAGTGCCATGTGACTTCAGAGGTAGAGATTGAAGTGATGCATCTACAAACCAAGGAACACCAAGGTCTACCAGAAGCCAAGGAAGACCCCTCCCCTGAGCCTTCAGAGAGATCATGGCCTTTGCAACACCTTGCTTTCAGATGTCCAGCCTCTAGGACTGTGAGACAATACATTTCTCTTGTCTTTAAGCTGTCCAGTTTGTGGTACTTTGTTATTGCAGCCCTAAGAAACTGATACAAGCATTAAGAAACTTAAGGGGACAACTTTCCTCCAACAAGTTATAATTAATGCAACTGATCCATCACACAATTGACCTGGTTGAGAATTATGAGGAATAGTTCCTGTGCATAAGGCACAAATAGGCAAATGTTTCATTTTCAGAAATAATGCTGAGATCCTGCTGGCAGGGATGTTCAAACAGATGCCCACTTAGCAGAGATGTTGGAAAGGATTTACATTTTTTCTATGAAGAACTGGACTCTAGAAACCTTGAAGTGTCTCATCAAATTCTATGCCTCCATCCAGAAGCTCCACCATGAGCGGTGTGCAGAACCCACATGGAATCAGCCTAAACCTTTTTGGTTATGTCCCAAAGAAAAATACAAATGTTTGGCAGGTGGTGCTAAAAAGCCTGGCATATGCCTTAGTCATTTATATCCTCTCTGCCTGGAAAATATTCTAGGCCCCCGACATAGACCTTTTCCAATGCTTTTAAAATGAAGAATCATATATTGAGCACTAACCGTGTTCCAGGTTGTATGTTAGTTTGCTTTTACACTTCCCGTTATATTTAATACGTGCATTTACACCAGGATGTGCTTATATTATCGTGCCTAATGTACTATGATAATATTTCTAGAAAGACAATGCAGCTTCCCTTAGAAACTGTCCTGCAGAGGTAGAAAAATTATTTTCAGGTTCATGAGTTACTTCGACTTTGACAGAATCCAATCTGGGATCTTGCCCTAACAACTGCAGAGGTGGGCCAGGGAGAAGTTCCAACACCAGAAACTGGAGTGGTCCTGGCAGACCACATGTGGAGTCTGCAGTGGTGTAGGATTCAGGGCATTATTATTCAGTATCGCTCATTTAGACTTTCCAGCAAGCACCACAAAAACAGATGCTGTGTGGAATACACAGTGATCTAATTAAGGGCATGGGCTGTTTTTCTAAAAGGAAAAGCTATGATTATCCATTTTAATTGTAACTCCTTGGCTGGTGTAGGACATTTTAAGAATTTGTTACAAAATCAGAAGTTACATATGATTTTTTTATAAAATCTATAGGAGGTATAAAGAATCATGCAATTACTAACACCTGCATTCCCACTTCTCCAGTTTAAGAAGCAGATGGCATTTTCCCCTTCTCTCATAGAACTGCCAGTCTGAGAAGTATCTTGAAAGAAGACTCTAATGTAAGTCTCCAAATATACGTCGCTGAGTTGACTAAAACTGGCCAACACCCGTGGAAACTATAGAACAAAATGTTCCCCTGTTCCTCTTGTCTGTGATACCTACACACCCTCAGAATTTCCCAAATCGGCTCGCGTTTAAACACACGGTTTCGGGTGACACACATTGTCCTCCTGTGCCTATGGGCTAGAGAACCTCTGTCCATCCGACCCAACCTCTCCATCTCAGACCCCCTGCCTGTGGGTTCTCCCATCCTACATTCCATCCTGTTCTCCAGCTCAGCAGTGCCGGGCGCAGCAGGAATACCGGGAGTAGTGATGAAACACTGGAGTAACAGAAACCCCAAATCCATAGCATGTCTCAGATAGGGGGTGATCATTTGCATGCCTGAGGTAGAATCATTCATGCACACTGACAAAATTCTTGCCAGAATGGCACAGGAACAGAGCTTCCACACACATACACCCTAAGAGAAAACTCCTGGACCTCCCTTCTGGGGCCTCCCAAAAGGCTCTCCGGAATCATGGGACCACCTTTTCCCAGAGGAACTCCAGCCTGCCAAGGCTAGCTAGAACCAGTAAAAACATCCTATAGCATTCAGTAGATCCATTTTCTCAGGATAATTACATCTTTCAAATATCTTTCCATTTGTCTATTTTAGAAGATAAAGATGGAACATGAATCTTGCTTTCAAAAAAAGGAGTCTATTCCTGTGACCTGATGGCTAAGGAAGTACTCCGTTTTTTAAAGTTTATTTCTAAGTGATCTTTATTATTAATACAGTCATCTATTAATTGGCCATAGGTACTTAAAATACTTTTCACTAATGTTCTCATTCATTAATATTAAAAGCATTGAACCTGTGTCCATCAACTGATGAATGGATACACAAAATGTGGTATATCCATACAATGGAATATTACTCAGCCATTAAAAAGGAATGAAATACTGATAGAAGCAGACACAAAAGGCCCCATATTATATGATCCCATTTATATTAATATACTAAGTAGGCAAATCCATTGAGAGACAAAGCGCATTAGTGGTTATGAGGGGCTGGCAGGGGAAGGATGAGGAGAGCCTGCTTCATGGATAAGGGGCTTCCTCTTGGGGTGATGAGAAGTTCTAAACTCGATGGTGGTAACGGTTGCACAGCATGATGAATGTACTTAATGCTGCCAAATTGCACACTTTAAGATGGCTAACATAGTCAATTTTATGTTCTATGTTATAGTTTATCACACACAAAAAGGTTTAACCTCTGCGTTTCTGTTTCCTCGGTTTCATTCTTGGATCTATCTTCTTTGGTATGTTACAGAAAATATACAATAAACCATGGTGTGAAAATCTTTGCAAATGGAAACTTGCCCGTAAGTGGAATTTAAAAACCGCTATGCTGAGCACACACTCAGTGGCTGAAATTGTCTATGGCACCAAGCCCCTGGGACGAGATATTAAAGGTGACAGCTGCTCTCCCCCACACATCACAATCACCTCAGCCTCTCTTGTTCTCTCACCACTCCACCCCCAGAGAAAAACAGCGCCTGAGATAAACTGCTCGTCACAATTTGCAATCAGAACACTATTTAGAAGCATAAACAGGCACTTGTACTTTTTTCTAATGTATTCTAGGTACTTGATATGCTGAGAGCGCAGGACGATTTTTTTTCACACGATTGAATTCCTTAGGATCTGTCTTCTAGACCACTTTGTTGGTTTAAAACACACCATTGCTCAAGCATTGTGAAGCCTGCCCGCGTGCCTGGTGGGAAAAGAAGGGCAATTTGGTTCACTGTGCTGAGATTTTTCTTTTATTTAAATCGCTTAAATTTCAAACTACATCTTTTATGTCTTTCCACAACATCAGGCGTTAGCATGTCACTTGCCTCTCTGTTTCTAGGGATGAAGACTAGAAATCTTAATACAGAACATTAACTCAAGTGAGCTGGACTGGCAGAGTAATAGATCTTCAGGACGGCAGTGGCAAAACCTTGCACGGGCTTCCTCAAGTCACAATAAAGCACTGTAATTCTTTTATTGAACCAATAGCATTTAAGTCACAAATATATCTATGCAGAAAGCAATTGTGGCAGCTCCTCCAATAGATGACTGAAGGAACCATTCAGTCCCGGCACTGATGGGCCCTGGCGCTAAAGGTGAAAATAATAGGTTAGATTAGAAAGAACTGCTCAGACCCGGAGCAATCAATGACACCTCAGAATTGCTTGTTTGAGTTGTGATTGCTCGTTTCACATGCAAAGAACACTGCGTTTGCCACCAGATGGTATCTTCCTTTTCCTGGTAGGCTCACTAGGATTTCCAAAGACTCTTGCCTGAATTAGTTTCTCTGGCCAGCCTAATAAGGCTTCAGCTAGCTGACAAGCCTGAATACAAGGAAAAATGAATCCCAGCAGATAAGCACAACTATTTATTGGGCTTAATAAGAAGAGAGGAGAAAGAAAAAGGAAGAACAGCTTAGACATCAATATAGCTGATACCTTTGAGTCCCATTTTTTTAGTCCCCAAAAACTCATAAAAATCCTAGGTCTGCGAGGGATATCAGAGGTCAACTGTTCAACATGCTGGGTTATTACCTGCTGCTATATAACAAATTACTCCGAAGCTTTGTGGCTTGAAATGACCACATCTTTTATCTCACAGTTTCTGTATTTCAGGAATCCAGGTACAGTTTACCTGGCTCGTCTGCTTCAGGGCCTCTCACAGGTGCCATCTCAGC